>NW_017731697.1:527862-555775 GCF_001890085.2 Hipposideros armiger
ACCGTCGCCGGCGACTCACGGCAGCCCAGCTCCAGGTCGAGCTGTTGTTCAGCATCTTAGCTGTGGAGGGCAGTGTCACTGGTCCTCATATGTGGGATCCGAACCGGGGCCCTCTGGTGTCCCAAGCCAGCTCTTAACCATCGCACCACTCGGCGGGCCCTTAAATCCACTTTTAAGTAACACTATAAATACTATTTCCTGGGTAGTGCAGATACCTGATGAGAGAATACTCCCAACTCCTCCCTCCCCTCCTTTATGACATTGCTGTCATTTCACTCATCACATGCTATCATCACCCAATTCATTGGTATTATTACTTTAAGCAAACAGTTATTTTTAGATCAATTAAGAGTAAGGAAAATAACAGATTTTATTTTATCCTCATTTATTATTTCTTTGTTGCTCTTCTTTTCTTTATATAGATTCAAGTTTTTGATCTATATCACTTTCCTTCTCCCTAAAGAATTTCTTTCACCATTTCCTTGCAGGGCAGATGGGCTGGTAATATATATTTTATTTGTCTGAGAAAATCTTTATTTCTCATCCCCTTGGAAGGATAATTTCACTGTATATGAAATTCTGGATTGGGTTTCTTTAAACACTTTAAATATTTCACTCTACTCTTATTTGCATGGTTTCTAATGACAAAATCCACTGTAATCCTTATCCTCATTCTCTTATAGGTAACAATTTGTTTTCTGTCTTCTTTTAAGATTTTCTCCTTGTCTTTGGTTTTCTGTAGTTTGAATATGATATGCCTAGGTGTACATTTTTCAGTAGTTATCCTGCTTGCTATTCTCCGAGCTTCCTGGAATATGATTTGGGGTCTGTCACTAATTCTGAAAAATTCTCAGCCACTATTATTTCAAATATTCCTTTTGCTCCACTCTCTCTCATTCTGGTATTCCAATTATAACATAATTTTAAATGATTGACTAGTGTATTTTTAACATGGAAGGATATACATGATATACCAGTAAGAAACTTAGGGGTGTGAAACAATAATCATTTATTATTTCTCAAAGTTTCTCTGGGTCAGGAATGCAGACAGGCTTAGAAACAACTTGTCTCTCCCGTAGGAAGTCTGGGGTCTCGGCTGAAAGACTCAAAGGTGAGGAGCTAGAATCATCTGAAGTCTCATCCATTTACATGTCTGGTAGTTGATGCCAGCTCTTGGCTGAGACCTTAGCTTGGGCTGTTGTAGGAAACATTGATCCACGATCTCTCTGTGTGTCTTGGGCTTACAACGTAGTGGCCAGGTTCCAAAGGTGAACATCAAGGGAGCCGTGTGGAAGGTGTATTGTTTTATGACCTCTGCTCAAAAGTCACATAGCATCACTCCCACTGAATTCCACTGATCAGAGCAGCTGTAATCCCCTGCCCAGATTCAAGAGGAGGAAACATAGACCTCATTCTTGGGTGGGAGAAGTGTCAATGTCACATTTAGAAGAGCATGTGAGGTGGGAGATATATTAGAGTGGTCATCTTGAGACAGTACAATCTGCCACATCTGTCAGAATTAAAAATGCACGCAGACTTTGACCCAATAGTTTCATCTCTACCAGTTTAGCTTATAAATGTCAGTGTATGTATATCCAGAGATATCTGAGAATGGTCATCAAATATGACAGCAAAACACAGATATCATCTAAATACCCATCAGTAAGGGAAATGGTTAAATAAATTATGATATCTCTACAGTGACATATATCATGCGATTATTAAAAAGATGAGGTTTGTAGATGCAGATGTGGCAAGATCTGTAAGACAAGCTAACAGGATTCAGAATGTTTCCATTACAAAGAATACATGTACTTACTTATATGTGTATTTGCACAAAACATTTCTGGAAAGAAACGAGACACTTGATACCAGTGACCTGTTGGATAGGGCTGCTGGTCTGGGGTGGGAGGCTGCGCCTAACATATTACCATGTGCTCTTTGCTCTCTTCATATTCTTTAGCATGTGCCTGTTTTCCTTTTGTTTAAACAATGGTCAGAAACACGTGCATGTGCAATCGGTGATGAATTCTGGAGTGTGTTCTTAAAACATGAGCAAAACTCATCTGTAATAGGATTCAGTGTTTTTTTTTTCCTTTTGTTTTCAGTTTTTTCTGAAGTGATTTGTTAATTTGTACAAAAGCTAATGACATTTAAAAAGAAAAAGAATGTCATTTTGCTGGGAGTGTTTTAAGGCGCAGGCAGATGGGAATGAAAGAAAAGATAGAAAATGGGGTTGCCATGCGTGCCCTGCTTACAGCAGCAGGAAGCCTATAAGTTGCTCAAGGTACTGTAACAAAATACCACAGACTGGGGGGCTTCAACAACAGACATTTGTGTTCTCAGAGTTCTAGAGGCTGGAAGTCCAAGGTCAAGGTGTCAGCAGGATTGGTTTCTTCTGAAGCTTCTCTCTTTGGCATGTAGACGGCACCTTCTCCCTGTGTCTTTACATGCTCTTCCCTCGGCATGTGCGTGTCTGTGTCCTGATCTCCTCTTTTTATAAGGACACCAGTCATTTTGGTTTAGGGCCCAAGCTAAAGACTCCATATTAACCTAATTACCTTTTTAAAGACCTTGTCTCCAAGTAATGGTTACTTTCTGTAGGTACTAGGGATTAGGACTTCCACATATGAATTTGGTGCAGGGGACACAACTAAGCCCTTTCAGCTGGTTCCTACTGAAAGATTGCTCTTCCTACCATCCCCTCCATTCTTTTAATCCAGACATATTGGGCGCAGTTCCAAGGCTTCTTCCTGTGAGGCTTTCTTTCCTATGGTCTGTGGATTATAGAAGAGGGATGGTTCCTATGCCTGATGAGGGCTTGGCTGAGGCAGGATCTCTGAGCCATGGCTGGGCCCAGCTCCAAACACCCAGGTCACCTCTTCCAGGCTCAGCAGAGCTAAGCAGCTCTTCTCAAGGAGGCCATGGCCCAAAACTAGAAATTTAGCAAATATGGAATTAGAAAACAGCATTTTTTGACTGCCTAATGTCTAAACCACATCCTTTTGTTTGGGGGAAGTCCCCCTTTTTTGAGTCTTGGTAGGAAACAGAGCCCACCTCACATTTGAGAAGCTAGAGTCATCAGATAATTGTTTTTCCAGCTCCCCTATAGATCAGGTACAGGTATGTGACCTGAGTTTTGTCCTTCAGTTGTATTTGCCCCAGACTTTGAATCAGGAGTTAGGGATGTGAAGGAACAATGTAGAGTGCACTCTGGTGGTTGTGGCAGCAGCAGTAGCATCAAGTTTGTGGAGGAAGAAAGAGGAGTATGCAGCAATAGCATTGTGTAGTGGGCACGGGATGGCAGTAAGCATATACCATCCACTTTTCCGTAATGACAGTAGTGTTCTCTCAAGTCTGGTTTCCTAGTGTGATCCTGGCTGTGGTCCAGAATTACTCTGGCCTCCCTGGTTTCTGCTCATTTTCCAAGCCTAGATCTGTGACTCTCAGTGATCTTGCAGCTACCCAGTCCTTTTTATGTGAAAATAAGCCCAAATCCATTTCTGTTGCTTGAAACCTAAGAAACTTGACAGACACGCTTCATATAAAACCACCTGCTAAGACGCAGATTCTCATGTTGCATCTTTAAAATGTAGCTTAAACTACCAATGTTTCTAAATGGGGTCATTTTAGCATTTTGGATGGAACAATCTTCCATTATGCAAGACTGTATTGTGCATTGCCGGGTGATTAGCAATGATCCTTGATCCCTTCCCTTAAACGCCAGTAGCACCTCCCTTAGTCATAGAAACAAAAACGCCCTCTCATATTTCCAAACTTAACCTGGGGAGGGAGGGGGATGCCGTGCCCTCAGGAGAACAGCAAGCTGAGGTGACCGATGTCTTTCAGGTCTGCAGTTCTGGGATTCTATCACGTTGCTATTTCTTAATATTTCCTGAGCTTGCCTAGACTCACTGAGTGTTTTATCTTATATTTTAAAAGTAATACACTTATAGCTTCTGGCAATAGAAGAATAGCTCCTATGAGACCAATTCATTTGTGGATAACAAGTAAGCCTGGACAAAATATAAGAAAAAGTTACCTGAAGGCATTGGAGAGAAACCAAAAGCAAACAGATACTGGACAACTATGTGCATTTGGGAAAAGGGACTATCACAAGGTAAATATTCCAGTGTTTATGGCTTTTTGCCTGCAGGCAGGCCACAGCCAGCACCAACTGAATGGTTAAAACTGTAGTCTTACCAGTGTGAAGAATCACAAGACAGAGTCAGGCACAACCTTAGCATCTGGAGAGTGGGGAGTGGGGAAGCTTGGAAAGGAGAGAGCCGGAGAGGGAGCCCCAAATTATGTGCATAAACTCTCCCAAAACCTCTGGCTGACTCCTGAACCATACACACATACGATAGACTCAAAATAGCTCAATTAATTGACAGAGATTTCTGTTGCTTTCTAGACAAAAATGACAGATTTTGAAATTTGAGTACAGCCAAATTAACTACCTGCTTAAAAAAAATCAATATAAGAAACAACAAAATCCAGAGTCTAAATTGTGTCCTATAAAATGTCTAGGATAAGATAGACATGAAGAAACAAGGAAATGTGACCAGTATTCAAGAAGAAGGTAATCAATAGCGACCAATCCCATGATGACCCGGATGCTAGAATTAGCAGGCAGATTTTAAAGCTACTGTTTTAACTTTATGCTAGGACTTAAGGGAAAATATGCTCATAATGATTAAACCAATAGGAAATCCAAGCAGAGAAACAGAGACTGTGAAAAGATATTAGAAATTCTAGAACTGAAGAATAAAATATCTGAAACTTTAAAAAAAAGTCACTTTTTTTAGTGACTATTTAAGAATAGGCTTAGCTTTTATAAGTGAACATAAGAAAATGTCAGTAAAACTTGTAGGTAGGTCAATGGAAATTGTCCTATGTGAAAAACAGGGATTAAAAAGAGCTTTAGGAGCCAGCCAAGTGGCTCAGTTGGTTAAGAGCTTGCTTGGGAGCGCCAGCTCTGAGCAGCAGGGCTGCGGTTCGGATCCCATATTAAGGGCCAGTGACACTGTGCCCTCTACAGCTAAGATGATGAACAACAGCTTGACCTGGAGCTGGGCTGCTGTTAGTTGCTGGCAACGGTGTAGGCTGCAGCGGGGCTGCAGTGGGCTGCTGTGAGCTACATGAGTGGCTGGCAGCCAGCATGAGTGGCTGGCAGCCAGCGAGAGCTGCCATGAGCCGCCCTGAGCGGCCAACCAATGACCGGCTACCGATTGCCTCACCCGGGAAGAGCACAATGATCATACCAACATGGGCCAGTGAAGTGATGTCCTCCACAACTAGACTGAAGAACAAAACAGCAATTTGTCTACCTGTCTGTTCTCCTTCCCCTATTCCCCAATGCTGTTCCCTCCAATTCCCCAATTAAAAAAAAAAAAGAGCTTCGGTTACGAATAAAGCAATGTTAAAAGTCTAATATGTAATTGGAGTTTAAGGAGAGCAGAGAGAGAATGTGACAAAAATATATTGAAAGGAAACAATGGCCAAAATTTTCTCAAATTTGGTTAAAAAGAAACCATATTCATAGATTTACAATATTCACTGAAACTCAAGAAGGATAAATACAAAGAAAAACCACAGCTATGTACATCATTCATCAATGCTGTGCTGTGCCATAGAAATATAGTGTGAACCTTGAATGCAATTACATGTGTAATTTCAAACTTTTTATAACAGTAGTCACATTAAAAAAAAACAGGAGCAGATACGTGAACTTTAATAATATATTTTTAAACCCAGTATATCCAAAATATTATTTCAACATGTGATTAATATAAAATTATTGAGATATCATATATATATATACATGCATATATGTGTGTGTGTGTGTGTATATTATCTGGTATGCATTTTATACGTAATAGCACATCATAAGTCAGTCTAGCCATATTTCAAGTACTCAGTAGCCATTTGTGGCTGGTGCCTACCATATTGGCAGAAAAATCATAGACAAATTACTGAAAATTAAAGACTTGAAAGCAGACAGAAAAGAAAAAAATCACATTACATACAGAGAATGAATATTTGACTGTCCATTGGCTCCTCATCAGAAACGACAGTGGCCAGAAAACAATAGAATGATATATGCTGCAAGAAAAATATAAAACACAAAAAGAAACTGTCAACCCAGAATTCTGTAGCCAAGGAAAATATTCTTCAAGAATGAAGGTGAGGGGCCGGCCGAGTGGCGCGATGGTTAAGAACTGGCTTGGGACGCCAGAGGGCCCCGGTTTGGATCCCACATATGAGGGCCAGTGACACTGCCCTCCACAGCTAAGATGCTGAACAACAGCTCAACTTGGAGCTGGGCTGCCATGAGTCGCCAGCGACGGCGTAGGCTGCAGCCCCTGCGGCAGTGGGTTGCCCTGGGCTACCATGTGTAGCCAGCAGCCAGCTTGAGCGGCCAGCAGCCGCAGTGAGTGGCCGTCCAGAAGCCGGCGACTGATCTGCCTCGCCCGGGAAGAGTGCAATGATGGTGCCAACTTGGGCCAGTGAAGCAACGTCCTCCACAACTAGACTGAAGAACAAAAAGACAGCAACTTGTCTGTTCCCCTTCCCCCAATTCCCCAGCACTGTTCCCATCCCCCCAATTCCCCAATAAAAATCTTAAAAAAAAAAAAAAGAATGAAGGTGAGGACCCGTGGAGTGGCTCAGTTGGTTAAGAGCATGAGCTTTGAGCAACAGGGTCGCCGGTTCAATTCCCACATGCACCAGTGAGCTGCACCCGAGCTGAGCTGCTGCTGAGCTGCCAAAGGTGGCAGGATGCCTCAGAGAGCATGTGCTCCTAACAACAAGGTTGCTGGTTTGACTCCTGCATGGGATGGTGGGTTGCACCCCCCTGCAACTAAAATTGAACACGGCACCTTGAGCTGAGTGGCCGCGAGCTGCCAACAGGTGCCCGGATGGCGACTGAACTAGGAGCTGAGCTAGCTGCATCCTCCACAACTAAGATCGAAGGACAACAACTTGGCTGTTCCCCTTCCCCAATTCCCCAACAAAATCTTAAAAAAGAATGAAGGTGAGATAAAGACATTTTCAGATAAAAGAAAAGGAAGCTAGTTCATTGTCAGCATGCCTGTACTGTAAGATATGCTAAAGGAAGTTCTTGAAGCAGAAAGGAAATAATGCCAAATGGGAACTCTAATCTCAGGAACGAAATGAAGAACAATTGAAATGGTGGTTATCTGGATAAACATGAAATACTTTTTCCTCTCAGTTTCTTAAAATGCATATGATTTAAAGCAAAAATATAATCTTGCATTGTGGAGTTTGTAATGTAGGTAGATGGAATGCACATGACAGTTGTGGATACAGAATTTATTTATATCTGGACTGGAAAAGCTCTATGTTTGTCTCTGGGGGTACCTGGATGACTATTTTGGACTCCTGGCAAGGTAAGGGCAGTGGATATACTGTTTAAGAGCTAAATGTCACTGGCCACCCTCAGAGTCATCTTCGTCACTGATGGTTTGTAGCTGACCTACATGGTTTGACAAGCCTTGCTTGATACACAAAGTCCCCTGCTGAGAATTTCTCCTTTGAGCTCTTTAAAACCAAGATTCCTTACGTAGATCCAAACACAGAAGAGTCTGCATGTGCAATTAAAGGGTTTGTTTATGAATGTCTCTTGGACCGCGGGCGCTTCCCTGGGCTCTCTTCATCTTGCTGCACTGTATCTTTTGCCGTCCATGCACCTGCTCGGTGCAGTCTGGTGAGTCCTGTCAACCATCTGAACTGGGAAAGTAGAACAACTTTAGCCTGAGGAGAGGTGGTGGTGGTCCCGTACACTTGCCAAGGTTCTTGTCAAGATTCTGTGTAAAATCATATATTATCTCTAAATAGACTATAACGGACTAAGAATGTACATTATAATTCTCAGAGAAACCACTAAAGATGCAAAGAGGCATAGCTAAAAAGTCAGTATATAAATTAAAATGGAATTAAAAAAATTCAAGACACACACACACTCTCACACACATGCACATACACACACACAGTAAAAAGTGTAAGCCTAATGGAAGGGTATAAAATAATAAGTGGAAGATTGCTTTTTTGTCCCTCTTTGCAAATACCAAAGAATCATCAGGGTGGACAGCTTGCTGGATTCTTCCAGGTATTAATACTTTTGTTTGCATATGTGTATATACTGAGAAAGAAGTTTTTAACAACTGTTGTTTTGTGGCTTGCTTTTTTATATGAATCAACAATATGTCAAGGTCAAATTCTAATGTCGGACATACAAATCCGCTTTATTTAATGGCTGTATAACATTTCGTGGAATAAATATGGTAATTTTCCCATCCATTCCCTTATTGATGGATTATCTTCATTGTTCACGCTTGTTTTGGTTTCCTATGGCTGCTGTAACAAAGCATCACAAACCCAGTAGCTTATAACAACATAAATTTATTCTGTTGTACTCCTGGAGGTCAGAAGTCTGAAATCAGTTTCACTAGCATAAGGTCAAGCTCACAGCAAGGCTGGTTCTTTTGGATGCTGAGGGGAAATCTGTTTCCTGGCCTCCTTTTCTTAGCTAGTGGCTGCCTGTGTTCCTCGGCTGAGGCCCTTTCAGCAGTCTTCAGAGAGCATTTCAATTTCAGCCTTTGCTTCTGTCACCACACTGCCCGCCCCTCTTCTAACTCCGACTCTTCTTGGGTCCTTCTTGTAAGGACCATTGTAATTACATCGGATCTACCTGTAATAATCCAGGATAATCTTCCGATCTCAAATTCCTTAATTTAAACAGAACTTCTAAGGCCCTTTTGTCATATATGTAACATTCCCAGGTTCATTACTCAGCCTGTCACAACCATGAACTTGTAAGTAATGTTTCGGTGAATATCCTTGAACAAATATCTCTACCCAGTTGTGTGATTATTTCTTGTAGTAGAATCCTAGAAGTAGAATTCCAAGGTCAAAATGATGTACCTATGACATTTTGATGATTCTCAACAAAATATACACCAAAAGTATTTTACTGTTTTTCATTCCCTTCTTTTTCCCATAAGAGTTGTTACCTGCCCAACCTCTGCTTTCTCACATTTTGAGGTTTAACTGGGGTCCTCTTGGAAGAACTTACTTTCTCACCAGTTGCCTCTTGCACCTGTAGTGTCTGGCACAGTCCTCTGTTTTTATTTTATTATTTAAAAAAAATTTTATAGTCAGTGGAAACCCACCTGACAATATGGCTCAGAGATCTTTTACTCTGAACTCAGATCCACTTTTTAACAGTACCTTAGGAAGATTACTTAACCTTTCTGAATGATGTCTTCATCTGGAAAATGATTTAATCATAGTATCTTCCTCACAAGATTTCTATGAAACTTAGATATGATATGCAAAGTTCCTATCATAGACCCTAACATACAAGTATTCAATAAATATTAACTGGTATTCTTTTTATTATGTCTCAGATTCCTTTGTTTCTGTTCTGCTGATAGTACTTTCCCCAGTTGTCCGGCATTGCTCTAGATGCATTCTGAAATTTTTCTCTATTTGAATTTGGATTTTGCTGGGGGAGAGGAGTACATTTTGTGCTCCGGTACTTTGACCCCAGGCTGGACTGAACTTCTGTTGCCAGGGACTTTGCCATTTCCCCTACTCTCACAGCAGGTGGTGTGTGTCTTTGCTCCCACTGGGTACTCAATAAGTATTTGTTTAATAAATGATGGGTGGTTCAAAAAATAACACAGTTGACTTGAAAATTTAGAGTCCTGAGACGTTTTCAAAACTGGTTGCTGCACATCCCGGTGTCACTTTCTTACCGAGTCTTTCAGTGGAGAAGATGGTCCTGGATGAACAGGGATGGGTTTGCTGTTACAGGAGTCTGTGACGTTCGGGGATGTGGCCGTGCTCTTCAGCCTGGATGAGTGGCTGTACCTGGACCCTGCGCAGAGAGCCTTGTACCGGGAGGTGATGTTGGAGAACTACAGCTCCCTGTTGTCTCTGGGTGAGGAGGTTTGCCTCTAATAAAGAATCTGCTGGGGAAACACCTTAGACCTCCCTCTTTGGGCTTCAGCGTCTGCAGGTTTCTTCCCTACTGTGCCCTTGCGAAAGGAAGAATCTGTAGAGTTGACAGTGTACATTTTTATTGTCATGCCCTTCATGCTATTCTTTTCTCCTTCCTGTGCCTTCCTCCCACCCCACCTCCCGATCAAAGTTTCCACCCACTCCAGTGACTAGATCCCAGTTTAGATTCTGGAAAACATAGAGGACTCCCTCCCATCTTAGGGGCCACATCACAGGGCCCTGTGTTGTTCCGGAACTGAGACCCAGCTTCTGATTCATCATCTCCCATGAGCCCAGCCCTGCAGAAGTGCTTGTGCTGCCTTCTCTGCCCCATGGGTTCTGTGAGTTCAGGGATTACTCTTCAGGCTATTTGTTCAAACTTCATTTCCTTCCACATGAGCAGGGATTCCATTTTCAACGCCAAAAGTCATCTGTCAGTTGCAAGAAGGAAAAGATCCCTGCATGGTGGAAAGAGAACATCCTCAAGACATCTGTCTGGGTGAGTGAGTGACTGCGAAATTGCACAGGGTATCCTTAGCCTTGAGCAGGTCATGAGGAAGCTGTGCTCTGGAAACACCTGGAAATGCTGAGCCTTGCTGACATGCTGAGGGCCGCCTGACAGAAGCCTCCTTGGTTGTAAGGGTTTTCTCTGCTACCATGCTCTTCATGGGTTTTTTTTTTTTGGCCTCTTGCTCTTTATGGTTTTTTTTCCCATCTGCATTTACACAGGTTCGTGTCTGGCAGATTTTAAATACTTTACACCTCTGTTATATTTTGCGTTCTTTATAATTTTTTTCATTTCTGTCACCAACCACATATTTCAAAGTTATTGTCATTGGCTCTGATTTCTTAGCTCAGTATTTCCCTTTTGTCTCCCTGGAGACTGGGGGACGATCTCTCAGTGTTACATTTAACCTGTTTATTAATGTAACCACTGCAGCCTTTCTAGCCCAGGGGTCAGCAGACTTTTTCTGTAAAAGGCCAGATAGCAGATATTTTGGCTTTGGGGCCCTTTGGCCTCTGTTCCAGCCATTTAAATTGAACTCTGCTATGGTGGAGCCAAAGCAGCCAGAGGCACGGCTAAGGGAACAGGAGTGCTGTGTGCTACTGGGACTTTCCAGTAACAGCCGGCAGCTTTATTTGGCCCAGAGACATGCTGACTGCTCTTCTAACCCAGCCTAGTCCGGTTGGCCTTTATCATAAAACTGTTGTTAGAGTTGAAGGATTGTTTAAAAGTGATCAAATATAGATACCTCTTTTTATATCTGAAGAAACAGAGCATCCAAGATTTTAAAATACTTTGATCACAGAGCTAAAACGCTGAAATGCAGTGAGATAAACCTATATCTACCTTTATGGTTTGACCTTAAATCTGTGATTCGTGCCTTCATTGACTTTTTTTTTCTTTCTCATTCTCTGCAAATACTTTTCATCTTAATTAAAATACAATTTTCTCCAAAGAGTTAGTATACAGTACAGTATAGCATTTAAGATTGTGGTTTTAATTTGGACATTCCTAATTTCAGTTTACCAATACCACTACTGACAAGCCTTACAAGCTGTGGGAACATTACCTTTCCTCTCTGAGCCTTGTTTATTTCAACATTACCTTCCCTGCCACCAGCAGATGATTTTTTTGAAACTCGGATGTTAAATCCTAGACCTTAAGAGGCTTCACCGTTTTCCCGTTATCCATGGAGTAAAGTAAAATTCCTTAATGTGACATTAAACCTACTTCACAGTCTGCCTCCATGTTTCTGTTTAGCCTCATCAGTGTCCACTTACACGTTCTGGGCAAACCTGTGTGCTCATTAGCATCTGTGCGTGATTCCTTCAGCTTGAATTTCCTCTTCCATTTTGTCCACTGGAAAGCTACTTATCCTTCAAGATCCAGCAGTCTGTCTAAAATGCCACCCTTTATATATAGGGTTTCCTTATCTTTCCTTCCCAATCAGCATTAATTTTCAATCATTTGCATTGATACAGCACTTTCTGCATACCTTGAACATATCCATTACAGTATCTATCATAATGAATGACAGTTATTTTGTTATTACTTATTTTCCTAATTATATTGCACATATTTAAGGGAGAGACCAGGTCTTTGAATTCTGGGTTCTGTGCGTCTGGCATCTAATATATTGCATTTAGTTAATATTTTTTGAATTTAATTGAATTGCCTCTGTGATTAGCTCAGTGCCAGTGAGGCTCAAATTCCGGTGCTGAGTCCACCACTGCAGCCACATCATCATCAGATCCCATTCCGTCCTTCCTCTTATCCAAGCTGCCTGCTAAAAGTGATCATTATTTTCTTATCATTATTTGCCTAAAATCTTACAATACCTTTTGTCATCTCTATTATTATTCTAAATTCCTCTGCCAGTTGTTCTCTGGGTTTGCCCTCACTCTGCTTAACAACATTTTAAACTAATTCCAAGCTGGATTTTCTTTAGTCAATAAGCCTCCCCTAAATAGGTGTATCTCCTCATAGATGACTTTGATTTGGCCTTCTTTCTGACTCACAGAATTCTCTTCAATTGAAATCTATCCCATCTTTATTGTCCAACTTCTTTCATAAAACCATTCTTTACTAATAAAGTTGATGTTAGTGTCTTCATTCTCTGAACTTCAAACCTGTGTTTATACAGTCAAGGCTTCTCACACCATGGGAAAACGAACTATTACTGTTTGGTTAGTTGGTTGTTTATTTATTTATTTATTTATTTAATATTCTCATTGCTGATTATTAAGTATTCAATAAAGGATTGATTGAGTCTCAGGAGTCTAGTATAAGAGGAGAGAATCTTCCTTCATAATAATTTTTCCAACTTACTCAGTTATTCTTCATTATTTTTTTACATAAGACATTTTGACTGTATACTTGTGTTTTGCGCAATAGGAATTAACAAAAATTTATAAGACATATCTACTGTTCTCCTTGAACAAATACTTGAATTATTTTTACAAACTTTATGTATGTAAGTTAAGTGATAGAATGTATAAGTAAAATATGTTTTTAAATTCTAAGAAAGTGTGAACTTAGACTTCAGTAATTGTTTCTGTAGAGAAATGGGATCAGAATAGTAGGGTAAGTTTATGAATGGGCAGGGAAGGCCATATTGTGGCACAGGATGAAAAGAGAGAAGGGACCCTGGTCAACCCTTGAAAATCCAAATGCTAGGTTTCCCAAAGACACCATTAACTAAGAGAAATCTATATTTTTATACAGATTTATAGCCTGTATTTCTTGTTCCTCTTATGATCTAATTTCAATAAACTGGATGCATTTTTAAACATAAATATTCAAATTATATTTTATTTAAGTTATATAGTTTATTTAAGCACATACATTTACTTAATTACAGTGATCTGCTTTTAATCTATTTTAAATCATGGATTGATTTTTAAAAGCCAGGTTTTATGCAGAGCTCCTTAGAATCAGCTGAAGCTAAATCTTTTCACTTAGAGTCAGACCTGAGCTTAGGGCTTGGGTGTATTTCAGAACTTCAGGACATATTGATTTCCCATCTCTTGCAGACTTTGATTAGTCTCAAAAGATTCCACAAAGAGAGTTCAGTCTTCTGGTTGCTGCTTATAAGAAGAAATGAATATGTCTGTGTCTCTTTATGATCAAATAAAAAAGGGAAAAGTGGTGGCAGGATAGAATGAAAAAATTGTTAGTCTTCCAGTCATAAAGGATATACATGTATATGCCTGATTTACTCCATATTTTCCTCTTCTTTATAATTAGCATCTTGAACTTAGATAAGATATCACCAACCCAGGGCTATTGTAAGTTTTAATTTAATTTTATTTTATTATTATTTTTTTAGCTGAGCCATCTTGCCACCTGTTGGCAGCTCAGCGTGGGCTGGGACTCGAACCGCTGTTGCTCAGAGCTCGCACTTTTGAGGGAGCTCTTAACCAACTGAGCCTCTCGGCTGGCCCTTATAAATTTTAAAACTTGAACTTCCTCATAGACTGCCTTTCTTTTTATAGACTGGTATGAAATCATATTCACATACAAAATCACAAAATTTAAGAAAAACATTGCAAATATTTTAAATATTTGTATATAAAGTATATATAAACTTGTGTATACAGTTTCAGTGAGAACATGGAGAAAAATGTAATAAAAGCAACATGTGAGTAGACAGAAGAAGAAAAGTTACTTGCTTTGTCGCCTGGCATACTCAGAGTAGAAAATAAAGATAAACTGGAGTAACCCGTAGTATTCAGTTTGAGCTTGTCAGTTGACATTTTTCTGTATCCTTGTACCTTCTGTTTAACCAGTTCTTCTGTGTTTAACTTTACTTCTCTCAAGTCGCGGTCTCTTCATTTTTAGTGTTAATTTAGTGCTAATGGGTCCTCCATACCACTCCTTAACCTATTTACCTGTCTTTCTATTTCATCCTGTTTTTCTCTAGATTCAAGTCCAAAGGTGAGGTCAGATGGTATCAAACCTCTTTTATATGTATTATTGCCAATTTTAGTGACCCACTTGATGTGTGTTTGCCTTTTCCAGCAGAGGAAGCCTTCATTCTTCTGATTCATTTCAGATTTCAAGACTTGGCCTGAAATAGAAGCATTGCCTCCCAGACAGGACATTTTTATAGAAGAAACATCTCAGGGAATAATACAGAAAAAATCCACGAAGTTTGGTCATTGGGGCATCAAGTTTGGAGAAGCTTTGGAATTTGAGAGCAGAGAAGAACGGGAACAACAGAAGAGACCTTTTAGGCAAACAGTCACCTCACATAGGAAAACCATCTGTGGTGATGGAAACGATGTAAGTCTTAAATTAGGGAAAGGATTATTTATAAATACAATTCTTGTTACACAACAGAGTGTTCCTGTAGAAACGATACCCAATATATATTATAGTTTTGGAAATGATTTCAAACACGATTTTGATCTAGTGAAATGCTTCCAAATTTATCCAGGAGAAAAAGCTCATATTTGTAATGAATGTGGGAAAAGCTTCAATCAGAGTCTTCATCTTATTGAACACCAAAGAATCCATACGGGTGAGAAACCCTACAAATGTAATGAGTGTGGGAAAACCTTCACCCATAGATCATCCCTTCTTGCTCACCAGAGAATTCATACTGGAGAGAAACCTTACAAATGTAATGAATGTGAGAAAGCATTTAGCAGTAGTTCAACTCTTACGAAACATCTGAGAGTGCACACTGGAGAGAAACCCTATCAATGTAAGGAATGTGGTAAAGCCTTTAGCCAGTGTTCAACCCTCACTGTACATCAGAGAATTCATACTGGAGAGAAACTCTATAAATGTGGTGAGTGTGAGAAGGCCTTCAATTGTAGAGCAAAACTTCATAGACATCAAAGAATCCACACAGGTGAGAAACCCTATAAATGCAGTGACTGTGGGAAAGGTTACAGCCAGCTTACGTCCCTGACTGAACATCAGAGGCTTCATACCGGAGAACAACTGTGTAAATGCTTGGAATGTGGGAGAACTTTCACATGCATCTCAACCCTTATTGAACATCAGCGAATTCACACTGGACAGAAACCTTATCAATGTAATGAATGTGGGAGAACCTTCAACAAGTATTCGTCCTTTAATGAACATCGGAAAATTCATACTGGGGAAAAACTTTATACCTGTGGAGAATGTGGGAAAGCCTTTGGATGCAAATCCAACCTTTATAGACATCAGAGAATTCATACTGGGGAGAAACCCTATCAGTGTAATCAGTGTGGGAAATCTTTCAGCCAATATTCATTCCTAACTGAACATGAGAGAATCCATACTGGAGAGAAACTCTACAAGTGTATGGAATGTGGGAAAGCTTACAGTTACAGATCAAACCTTTGTAGACACAAAAAAGTTCACAATAGAGAAAAACTCTATAAATGGAAGGAATATGGGATCAGAGATTTCTTAGAGGAGATAAGCCCTTTGAGGCTTAATTTATCTGTCAAATAATTCAAGACTTCTCTTTGGAGAATAATCAGGAGACAAAAAAATAAGGCACAGACTCCATATAGCTTCTTTTTTACTTCTGGAAAAAAATATGCTATTATAGTTACCACTAAGTAGTGGTAAGATTTGTCAGTGAAAATATGAAGAACGCTGTCAAATTTTATAAAACCATTAAATTCTAAGGTTTATAAAAACAATTTTTTTAATTCATAGAAAAATGTAAAAGCCTAACTTTATAAAAAAACATGAAAATAATGGAATATAAATTTTCTTTCTTTTATTAGCGTTTATTCCCTTTCTAGAGTAAGCTTTAATATGAATTTTCTTTTAAAAACAGTCATTGAGTTATTAATTGGGACCTCATTTTTTAAAATGGCAGGGAGACATAGGATGTGCTTTTTTCATAAAGAGAAGGTAAAGATAAAAAGAATTCTTTGAATTCAAATTTTCACTTGGAAATAATCAAGCTCACTTTTTATGAACTGTCTCACCAGCAAGTTATATATATGTAAATATACATAAATACATGTGCCCACATACACGTGTGCATATGTATATATACACATAGTTTTAGAATATAAGTATATTTTTTCCAAAAGTCTTTGATGATAAAAAAAAGTGGTTTGATTAATTCAGAATTTAGTTTTGAAAACTAAAGTTTTGCCCAAATGGAGTCTCTTCCATATTCTTTTCTACATTATTTCTTATTTTGATATGATTCTACATTACTGAATAGTCTTATTACAGTACTGTAGAAGTTGGAGTAGACTGGAGCAAGTGCAGAGACTGTTATGCATATGCTTTCATCAGTTGCAGAGGTAGATATTTGCAGAAGCTGACTGTACGTCTGGTAACTCATTAAAGCCAGGGGAGATTTTAATTGTTTATACCCTTTTATTATACTAAGGAAAAAATTGAGCTTATTGAGCAGAGTCTAGGTCTTCAGGTCTGGTTTTCTGTGATAATTACAGGTTTATTTCCAACTTCGATTCCTAAGAGTACTTTTTGTTTTGTAAACTGCTGAGACACAATTGCAGTAATTTACTCATTTTTTTTTAATGTATGACAGATTCCACTTCACTTTAATCTTAATAATTGACTTACAATCATGTTCTCCCTTTTTCTTCTAAGTATACCTGCTTTTATAATAACTGTACATAAATCCTGAAACCCAGCTGAGGTACACATGGTGAAACTGCTTTTGGGGGTTTCACATACAAGATTTTCTTTTTGTTTGTTTTTGCTTTCACATGTTTCAAGAATTCTTTTGTGTAAAATGATACATGAATATTTTATTAAACATTCTAGTCATCAGTTTAAGTTAGTTATCCAAACATTTGCCATGTTTTTAAGAAAGAATTCATTTACCCCCTGGCCCTACTTCCTCCAATTTTATATTTCATTTTCACAATTGGTATCATTTAAAAAATTGTTCTAATAAAATTAGCTAGAACCTTCTGTCTGAGAAATGTTTTAGAATTAAACTGAAGCATTTAGCATAGTATATCTCTTGACTTGTCTTAGCTTATTAGAAATTATCTTTTATATATTTAAGTATATTTAAGGAAAATGAAGCTTTTAAACAACCTCAATATTTAACATTGTACAGAGCCCTTTGCAAAATATTGTAGATAAAAGTGTGTGTGGTTACCCAATAGCAGTGACCACACTTAGTATCCAGGTTTCGGTTTCTAAATGCCATTCCTTGGCATTTAAAGGAACCAGGGCTCTTTAGAGTAATAGCTGATTCCATATTTGGAACAGGGGAAGTGTAAGGCATGCCTGTAATATCTTTTTTTTTTTTCATACGGGAGTTGAATTGGCAACCTTGCTATTAAGAGCACACACTCTATCCACTGAGCCATCCAGGTGGCAGCTCAGCTCAAGGTGCCAAGTTCAGTCCCAGCCGCGGGTGGGCATAGCCCACCATCGAACAGGCAGTCTTGTCATTAGGAGCACCATGCTCTCACCAGCTGAGCCATCTGCCACCTGTTGGCAGCTCAGCAGCAGCTCAGCTCGGGCAAAGCTCACTGGCCCATGTGAGAATTGAACCAGTGACCCTGTTGCTCAGAGCTCGTGCTCTTAAGCAAACTCTTAACTAACTGAGCCACTCTGCCGGCCCTGTAATATCTTTTTATGAAACAAAACAACAAAAAAAGAGCACTCAAAACTAATGGGATAATGTCAGAAGGATATGGGAGCTAACTTGATGCACATCTCATGGATCAAATTTAGGACAATTTCAACACCAAAAAGAATAATCACTTTAATTAGTTATAACATGCTGAGTAAAAATATATAAACAAGCCCATAATGGGAAAAAAATAGAGAAAGGAAAGCTTTTTATAAACTTATTTGAAGAATGCCACATTTTAACTGTACATATAGTGACAGATTTAGAAAAATCACCATTTTCCAACCCTTATGTAATTAATGTAATTAAATCATACACATTCAATGGATGGTAAAAGTAGACAAAAATAAATAAATTTAAGGAACATTATTTACATGGTGTCAACAGATCATAGATGCCAATTGCAAAGGAAAGCTATGCCTTTATAATGGAGATATCTGGCTGGCAAACAGCTTCGCTGCTGGTGGGACAACCTGACATTATGTGACTCCTTATGCATACGTGATCATCTGTGATGTATTCTTGCCAAAAATGTTTAACGAAAAGCTAATTAAATCTTTTATCTAAAGTTATCTTTTTTTCAAGAAACACAAGGAACAAGTTGAATTATACAGTGAGGAAATAGACAAGCCCAGAGTTTGAGACATTGTACAAGAACAACTGGTCTGGACTTTTCAAAAAGCCAATGTAATAAAACAAAAGTAGACTTTTCTAGATTAAGACACTCAAGAGACATAACCAAATGCAAGGTTTGACCTTTAGCTGGCTTCTGATTCAGAAAAATTAAAACAACTATAAAGGACATTTGAGGGAACACTTGGGGGAAATATGAGAATGGAATGGGTATTAGATAATATGGTATGTTCAATTTTCCTAGAAGTGATAATGTTATTTAGATATGTAGTACAATGCCCTTATTCTTAGGAGATGCATGCAAAAGTTTTCAATTTGAGAAGTCATGATGTTTGCAGCATATTTGCATATAAATATGTAAAAAAAATTGGCAACTGTCATTGAATCTTTTTAGAGGATGTAGAGATGTTCATTAGTCACCCTTTAAACTTTTCCTGTATGTTTAAAATTTTAATAAAATATTGAGGCAAAATATGATTGGATAAAGTGGTGAATATGAATCTTCCAGTCAGAATTCTTCCTTTATATTCATAAGTTTTTTGTCTGAGAGTTTATCCTAAAATTCTTTGATAGGCTTCCCTCCAAGTGATGGAACATAATACCCTGTCCATGAATGTGGACTGGATTTAGTGACTCACTTCTAATGAATAGAAGATGGTAGAAGTAATGCTATGTCACTTAAAAGACTTGGTTGTAAAAAGACTGGCTTCTCTATTGGGCACATGCTCTCTCGGATCATTTGTACTTTGGGAAGCCAGTTGCCACATTGTGAGGACACTCAGAGAGCCTATAGAAAATTCCGTGGTTAGGAACTGAAGGCCTTGGGCAACAGTCAGCAAAGAACTGTGGCCTTCCAACGATCGTGTGTGAATGTGGATGTGGATTCTCCCTCACTTTGGCCCTCAAATAAGACGGCAGCTACAGCCAACAGCTTACCTGCAACCTCATATGAGACATTAAGACAAATGCCCAGCTAAACTACTCCTGGATTTCTAACCTTCAAAAACGGGGGGTTAGTAAATGTCTGTTCTTTTGACCCACTAAGTTTGGGGTAACTTGTGCAGTAAAAGATAACTAATGGAGATTTTAGTATTTGAAGGTGAAGTGCAGCCATAATAAAAACATAAAATGTAGGTGGTAGTGGCTTTGGAACTGGGCAGTGGGTGTTGAGCTAAGTGGGTGTGTGCTAGCAAAAACCTAAAGTGCTTTGAAGAAACTATTAATAGAAACCACGTGGTCTTTTGCAAAGCTGGAGGTGAAGACTTGCAGGAGAATGAGGTAAATGTTATTGGAAACTGGAGGAAGAAGTATCCTTGTTATGTAGTGGTAGACTGTTCAGCAACAATGTCACTTTCTGTGGTGTGGAATGTAAAACATATGCCTGATATGATCTAACAAAGAAGATTTCCAAGCAGAGTATTCAAGGTGCCACCTGGCTTCTCACTGCTTATAGTAAAATATGAGAGAGAGAAACTGTAAGAAATATTGTTAAATAAAAAGGAGCCAGGACTTAATGGTTTTGGAGATTCTCAGCCTCACCAAGATAGCAGGATATGCTAAAATTAAGAAATGGCTTCCAAGCAAGGATCAAATTTATGACACTGCCTGGAAACATTTTTGTTGTTGTTACTCAAATTTTTACATGTTTGCCATTGTGAGTTCTTTTGGGCTAGCAACTGTGTCCTTTTTGCATGCCTCCATTTTTTTCTTCTTTTAGCTCTTCCTTATTTTCTGGCACTATCAGATGCCCCAGGCTCATATTGTGTTTTCCCTGCTCCCTAGTTATCCCAACCCCAAAGTTGTCCATTTCTCCAGTGATCCCTGGCTCATTTTATTGGAAAATAAAAGCAAGACCTGAGTACAGAAGACTGAAATAAATTCACAAAAATATGTCCAATTGATTTTTTTACACAGATGCAAAAACAGCTCAATGGAGAAACACTAGGCTTTTCAAAAGTGGTGTTGGAACAATTGATAATATGCAAAAAAATGAACTTAAACCTCACATCTTTTGCAAATATAAACTAAAAATGCATCATATCTATATAAAATGTAAAATTATAAACCTTTTAGAAGAAAACAGGAAAAAGTCTGAACTTGGGTTCAGCAAGAACCCTTAGATGGTACCAAAAGCATAATCTAGCAAAGAGAAAAATAAATAAATTGGCTCTTGTCAAAAGCAATTTTTTTCCTTCTTGAAAAACACTGTTAAGAGAATGAAGAGACAAGCTACAGCCTGGGAGAAAATATTTTTAAATCATATATCCAGCATAAAACTTATACCCAGAATTATAAAGAACACTCAAAACCCAGTAAGAAAAATAACCCAATAAGGAAATGGGCCAAAGGTTTTCACAGACACTTCACTAAAGAAGATATTCAAATGGCAAACAACGTACATACAAATATAATCAATGTCATTAGTCTTTAGGGAAATAAAAGCATCGTGAGATACCACTATAGACCTATTAGAATAGCTAAAATAGAACTTTAAAAAACTGACAGTGTGAAGTGCTGGTGGGGTGCACAGCAATTGGAACTGTCATAACGTTGCCTGTGGAAATGAATAATGTTACGCCATTTTGTCTGTTTCTTATAATGTTAAACATACAGTGTGACCCAGCAATCCCATTCCTGTGTATTCACTCTAAGAAATGAGAACTTACCTCCATACAAAAACCTATACAGGAATGTTTATAGAAGTCTTATTCATAATCACCCAAAACTGGATGTCCTTCGTTGGATGAATAGATAAACAGGCTGTGGTCCATCCATGCAATAGAATACTACTCAGCAATAAGAACATATGAACTGTGGATACAGTCTATGACATGGATGAGTGTCAAAGGCATACTATGTGAAAGAAGCCTGTCACAAAAGCTTATATGCTATGTGATTCCATTTATATGGCACTCTGGAAAAGGCAAAAACTATAAGCATGGAGATTAGATATATGGTTGCCAGGGACTAGGGGTAAGGAGAGGGTTTGACTACAGAAGAGTAGCACAAGAGTTTTCTGGGTGACAGAACTGTTGTGTATCCTGATTAGTGGTGGTTACACAAATCTATCCCAGTGTTAAAACTCATCAAACTCGACATAAAGAAAAGACAAGTTTATTGTATGTCATTTTTAAAAATAATTAATACAAAATAAAAATACTGTGTTCAGGATCTGTGTTTTTGTGTCTGCATGCACGATGTTGCATTATACTGTGGGTGAACCACAAAGGAGCCTATCATAAGAAGCATTTCAAGGCCAAAGAGATGAACCTTGTACCTAAGCTAATATGATAGAAGCAACCAAGAAAACAAACAGGCGTCTGAGTTCATATAAAAATTCACAGCTAATGGAAAAGCAATGTATAATGGTATAGTGTTCACTTGTAAAGCCAGTGAACTTGCTCCCCCCTTCCATGTCCCGGTCCTCACTCTTTTCTCTCACAGGAGGATAAAGAGGGCTGTGGCAGAATAAGCGAGAATAAACCTTTTCAGAATAAATGCAGAGGGCAAACAACTCTTCTCTCAACCCTACAATTCAAACCTAGGAAGTCCTAGCGTAAAAGATGCAAAGATTTGTGATGTACACTAAAAAGGGCTGCTAGTGGCTCTTTCTATTCCGTCTTTTTGGGATACTAACTTGTAGAGAGTTTAGTTTGCCTCTCATGTTTGCTTGTGACATTGTTTGCTATGATAACTTTGTACTGCTCTCTGCTTCTCCACCCACTTCCCTCAGTTATTTCTTTAACCACAGAAATCGCATTTCCCACAACAGAATTAACATATTTTAAAGGGCTTTTTTTGTTGTTGTTAAATATGTTTAACAAGAGTCCCTAATGTTGAAGGGGCTGAAACTGGAGATAAATCCTGAAAACCTAGGCTGAGATAAAAGTTGAACTACTTATAAAAGGCACTACATGGAAAAACCATGTTCATTTTTGAAAAGGCTGCTCCCTCTAAAAAAAATATTGGTTTCTCAGAGTTAGCCCAACATTGCCCCTATCAGACAAAGAGGCAATCCGCCCCCACCTACAACCGTGGAGAGATGAAAGATGGCAAGCATAATGAAACCCAGGAAGAATTTGCTCTCAGAGGAAAAAGAAGGCAATATTACCCTTTCTGGGCCTGGATCCAGCACAGCAAGAAGTATAGGCTGAAAGGCTACCCCAAGCAGGGCAGCTGTGTCTTGGTCCTCAAGCTGGCATCTGTGAAATCTCTCACTAAAATGTGTATGACTCTGCAGCTGAGGCTCTAAAACAGTGTGGTGATAGCTGTGCTATAATGGACTACATTTCTATCACATTAAGTATACATTTGTGTTGATATAAGCTGTTTCTGAAATTGTCAGTCAATAGTGACTTAAAAGTTATGTATTAATTTAAGTCCTATAGAATGTAAATGATCCCAAGATTCACTTTAGAAGACATAATATAATGATGTAAATAAAGTAGGAGTCAGCAAACATTTGGGGCTAGATAGTAAATATTTTAGGCTTTGTGGACCAAGAGGCATAATTAAGGGTATTATGCAGGTACTTGTATAGCAAGAAAGAAAACAAATTTCCACAAATTTTTAATGATGAAATTTAAAATATAATAATTTGATATATTTTATAAAACAAATATATATTTTTGTAGTACAGGCTTACTAATGAGAATAATAGTAATCTTTTCATAACTGCTTTGCTTAAGGTTAATATTCCCTAACATTAAAATTGACTGTACCAAGATAATTCATGGGAATAAATAATCTTTCAACAAATGGTGCTAGGACAACTAGATGCAAAAGAATAAAGTTGGACTCCTACCTCACACCATATACAAAAATTAATTCAAAATGGATCAAAGACCTAAATGTAAGAGCTAAAATGATAAAACTCTTAGAAGAAAACAGACATAAATCTTTGTGACCTTGGATCAGGCAATGGTTTCATAGATTTTATACCAAAACCACAAACAACAAAAGAAAAAAATGCATACCTTGGACGTCACCAAATTAAAAACTTTGGTGGAGCAAAGGACACCATTAAGAAAGTGCAAAGACAATCTACAGAATGTTAGAGAAATTTTGCAAATCATATATCAGATAATGTACTTTCTAGAACTATTGCATCTCAAATAAAAAGACAACCAAAATAAACGTGGGCAAAGTATCTGAATAGACACTTCACCAAAGAAGATATACAAATGGCCAAACAAAACACATGAAAATATACTCAACTTCATTAACCATCAAGGAAGTGCAAATCAAAACCACAAGGACATACCATTTCACACCCACAAATATGGCTGTATTAAAAAAGAGATAATAAGTTGACAAGGATGTAGAAAAATTGAAACTCATATACTGCTAGTGAAATATAAAATGGTGCAGTATCTTTGGAATATAATCTGGCATTTCTTAAAATGTTTAAATATAGAGTTACATATGACTCAACAATTCCACTCCTAAGTATATACCCAAGAGAAATGAAAACATACATCCATACAAAAATTTGTGCATGAATGTTCAGAGCAGTATTATCTATAATAATAAAAAAGTGGAAACATCACAGTATTCATCAATTGATGAATGGATAAGTAAATTTGGTAATTCATACAATGGAATACTATTTGACAATAAAACAAAATGAAACACTGATAAATGCTACAATATGGACCAACCTTGAAAACATTGTGCTAAGTGAAGGAAGCCAGTTACAAAGGACCACATATTGTCTAGTTCCATTTATATGTGATATTCAGAATACACAAATCCATAGAAATGGAATGTAAGATTATTGGTTTTCAAGGGTTGGGAAAAATGTGAGGTGACTACTAATGGATATGGAGTTTCTTCTTGGGTGATGAAAATGTTCTAAAATTGATTGTGCTAATGGTTGCACAACTCTAAATAGACTAAAAAACGTTGGATTGTACATTTTAAATGGGTGGATTGCCTGGTATGTGAATTCTATCTCAATAAAGTTGTAAAAATATATATATATATTGCAACTGCTTATCTGTTAATACTGATCTGTAATGAAATTTTATGTATTTCATTTTTGAAAATGTTCTTTCACATGGATAGGTATTGCCAGTCCATGAGCATATGATTTTAATTGAGCATATTCATTGCTTGGAAATCATTTATAGAATTCCATTAGTTTATTCTTTTGATATTTTCCTTTTAGTATATCATTACAATACAGATTAATCACTTCCAATGGAAGGTGCAGCTTCTTTGGAATATAATCTGGCATTTCCTAAAAAGTTTAAATATAGAGTTGCCATATGACTCAGTAATTCCACTCCGAAGGTTAGGTGGATGCTTCTCCATTGTATCATTAAATGGATTTTGAAATACAGTCCCCCGCTTATGATGATTTGACTTACGATTTTTCCACTTTACTATGGGAAAGCAATATGCTTTCAGTAGAAACAGTACTTGGAATTTGGAATTTTGATCATTTCCCAAGCTAGCAATATGATACTCTCGTGTGATGCTGCAGTGAGCTTCAGCTCCCAGTCAGCCATGCAATCACCAGCGTAAACAGCTGATACTCTACAGTGTACTGTGTTGCCAGCATTTTTTCGATATTGTGTTTTATGTTTTTGCACCCCATAATGTCTACAAAATGCCCATCTGTGTCTCCTGCTTCTGGTGAGAAAAAGAGGAAGGTAATTACTCTTGAGATGAAATTCAAGATAATGGCCCAACTTCAGGCTAATGTATGTGTTCCGAGCACATTTAAGGTGGGCTAGACTGAGCTATGATGTTCAGTAAGGTAAGTATATTAAATGTATTTGAACATGTTATTTTTATGTTTCCTATCTCTTTGTTGAAGTTCTCACTGAGATCATTGAGCATCCTTATAACCAGTGTTTTGAACTCTGCATCTAGTAGGTTGCTTGTCTCCATTTTGTTTAGTTCTTTTTCTGGAGCTTTGTTCTGTTCTTTCATTTGGACCATGTTTCTTTGTCTCCCCATTTTGGCTGCGTTTCCTGTATTTGTTTGTATGTATTAGGTAGAGCTGCTGTGTCTCCCAGTCTTAGTAGAGTGGCCTTATGTACTAGGTGTACTGTGGAGCCCAGTGGCACAGTCTCCCTGGTCACCTGAGTCAGGTACTCCTTGTGTGGGTTGTGTGTGCCCTCCTGTTGTAGTTGAGCCTTGATTGCTGTTGGCACGTCAATGAGAGGGATTTACTCTCAGGCCGATTGGCTGTGAGGACTGACCATGACTACAGTGAAAGAGCTGTTGTGCAGGGCCTGACTCTGTGGAGCAGGACTCGCTTTAGTATGGCTCTGGTGCCTTCTGAGTCTTCCCTTTGTATGTGTTGTTTGTGGAGGTTGTTAAATGGTGCTCTGTTGTGGTCTGAAGCTGGCTACTGGGTGTGTTGGTTCTGAGGTCTCTTGGGAGTGGCTCTAGTGCAGGCCAGTGTCAGCCACTGCTTTTGCCCTGCCCAAGGCCACTTGGTATGAACTACAAGTCATCTACACATGGTTGTAACTTGTGCTGGGTTTGGTGGTGCCTGGGAGAGGCTAAGCTGTGAATTGAGTCTGGCTGCCATTGGTGCCAGGCTTGGGGCTGCATAGCAAGAGGTGCAGTGCATGCTGAGGTCAGATGATGCTTGTTTCACATTTGTGAACCTTTGAGAGAGTTTAGAAAAGTCTATAGCATGAGCCAAGACAGACCGCTTGTATGGAGAAACCACTGGAAGCAGCTTGGGTGGGCCCACAAGTTGGGTGGGGCAGCATCTTAGGGAATCACCAGGGCAAGGTGAATGGTGTTAGCCAGGTTGATGGAGACTCAGATATGGCGCTGCCTGCCCATGCAGGCTAGGTGCAGGGAGGGCTCAAAAAAGGAACAATGACTTCTGTCAGCACTTCTCTCTGGAAGAAGTCTGCCCCTCCAGCCCTCAACCTGAAGCCAGACAATTCAGTTCCTCCTGATATGTCCCTGGCACCTTTTGAGCTGCTACTCCAGTGCTGAAGCTCAGAGCAAGTGAGTCCATCAGTAAGTAAGTCCATGCGCGGGCCCTTTAAGAGGAGCACCTGAGTCTCCAGCAGCCCCTTGTCTCACTCAGCCACAATGTCTGCTGGTTTTCACAGCCAGAAGTTATGAGGACTTCTCAATCCTGGGCTGGAGAGCCTGGTGTGGGACCCCTTGCTCTTTAGGGGGGACCTCCACAGCTGAGAATTCCCTCCAGATTATTTTTTTTCTTTTTTTTTTTTATAAGCATGTGTTACTTTTATTTTTTATTTTATTTCCAACCCTCTCCTCCCCCCCACCTCCAAGCCGTTGTTCTCAGTCTAGTTGTGGAGGACACCGCCCACTGGCCTATGTTGGTATTATGATCATTGCACTTTACATGGCTGAGGCAGTCAGTCACCAGCCATCAGATGGCTGCTCACGGCGGCTCATGGCGGCTTATGGCAGTCCAGCTCCAGGTCGAGCCATTGTTCACACTCTTAGCTTAGAGGGTGCAGCTTACTGGTGCAGCTCACTGGCCCATGTGGGAATTGAACTGGCAGCCCCATTGTTCAGAGCTCACACTCTTACCAACTGAGCTATCTGGCCACCCCCCCACCCCCAATTCTTAACTGCCATATGAGAGAGGGGCCAGCTCAGGGACCTGTTCTGTGTCCCCACCCCTCTTATCAGTCTCAAGGTGGCTTCTTCTATATGTCCTTAGTTATAGGACTTCTGTTCACCTAGACTTCAGATGATTCTCAATGATGGTTGTTCTGTAGTTTAGTTATAATTTTGATGTGGTCATGGGAGGAGGTGAGCACCGCATTTACCTACTCTGCCATCTTGACAGGAAGCAATGAAGTAAAATCAATTCTTCACAAACTTTTTTAGAAAATAGAGGAGGAAACACTTCCCAATTTATTCCATGAGCCCATTAATCCCTGATACCAAAACCAGACAAAGACATGATAAGAAAACTGTAGAATGCAGATACAAAAACCTCAACACACTATTAGGAAACCAAATCCAGGGATAGAAAAAATGAATTGTACACCATGACCAAGTGGAATGTGTCTCTGAAATGCAAGGTTGATTTAACATTTGGAAATCAATTAATGTAATAGATAATAGAATAAAGGACAACAGCTACATGATCATCTCAATAGATATAGAAAAAGTGTTTGTCAAAATCCAATACAGGGCCGGCCGAGTGGCGC
>NW_017731697.1:556630-603889 GCF_001890085.2 Hipposideros armiger
CTGCTACCTGTTGGCAGCTCAGCGGCTGCTCAGCTCAGGCTGGACTCGAACCGCTGTTGCTCAGAGCTCAAACCCTTGAGCGAGCTCTTAACCAACTGAGCCACTCGGCCGGCCCGTGCAATTGTTCTTCTATATACGAGCAATGAACAATCTGAAAATGAAATTAAGTATACAATTCCATTTATAAGACCATCAAAAGAATAAAATGTTTAGAAATAAATTTAACAAAAATGTTGAAGATTTGTACGTTGAAAACTACAAAATATTGCTGAGAGAAATTAAAGAAGATCTAAGTGGAGAAACCTTTCGTGTTCATGGACTGGAAGACATAATACTGTCAAGATGTCAAGTCTTCCCAAATTGATCTACAGATACAATGAATCCCTCCCGAATTCTAGGAGGCCTTTTTGCAGAAATTGATAAGCTGATTTTAAAATTATATGGAAATGCAGAGGACCCAGAAGAGCCAAAACAATTTTGAAAAAGAAGAACAAAGTTAAAGGATTTACTTTTCCTGGTTTCAAACTTACTAAAATCTATAGCAATCTATAGTAATAAAAAAATTAATATAAAATCTATAGTAATCAAAGTGTAGTGCTAGTATAAGGAAAGACATATAGATCAATGGTACAGAATTGATGGAGAAACTCTTACATTTGTGATCCCTTGATTTTTGACAAATATGCCAAGGATATTTATAGGGAAAAGATAGTATTTTTAACAAATAATGTTTTGTTTTCCCCAAATGATGCAACAAATGGCAGTTGGATATCCACATGTAAAAAGATGAATCTAGACCCTAATGTCACACCACACAGAAATTAAATCAAAATGGATCATAGACTTAAATGTAAGAGCTAGATTGTTAAACTTTTTTGGGGGGAAAAAAGGGAAATCTTCAAGGCCTTTGGCAATTTAGTGGAGAAAGCATAGTTTATTCAACAAATGGTGCTGCATTTGGATATGAATAAGAAAAAGATGAAATTTGATCCATACTTCATACACCAAAATTAACAAAAAATATCAGACATAATGTAAAAGCTAAGAATATAAAACTTACAAAAACAAACAGAAGAAAATCTTTGTGACCTTAGGTTAGGCAAAGATTTCTTAGATACAACATGAAAATCACAATCCATAAGGGAACAAATTGATAAACTGAACTTTATTAAAATAAAAAATGATGCTTCTCAAAAGACATTGTTAAGAGAAAGAAAAGATAAGCCACAAACTGGTAGAAAATATTTGCAAAGCAAACATCTGATAAATTACTTGTATTTATAATATATAAAGATCTCTCAAAACTAGCTAAGAAAACCCAATGAAAATTTGGCAAAGATATCTACATATCTATATATATCTATATCTATATCATCTATCTATAGCTATCTTTATGTATCTATGTATCTATCTATGTATCTATCTATCTGGCAAATAAGGACATGAAAAGATACTCAACATCATTATTCAGTAGGGAAATGCACATTAAAGCTATAATGAGATACAACCACACATCTGTTAGAATAGCTAAAATTAAAAAGACTGACCATATCAAGTGTTGGTGACAATGTGGAGGAACTGGAAGTCTCAAATACTGCTGGTGGGAATATGAAATGATACAACAAAACAATCTGACAGTTCTTTAAAAAGTTAAACGTCTACCATATGATTCAGCCATTCCACTCCTAGCTGTTGGGTGTGACCACGCATGGCTGCCCTGTGCCTGGGAGTCAGGGACTTCCATAGTGCACAGAGGACAGGGTGGTAGCCAGAACCTCTGCAATTACATCATTTGGCTCCTCGTAATCATTTATCCACATTCTTCAGAAGCACAGATCAGGCCTTCCTTATCACTCCCTCTATAACCCAGGCATGCTTTCTAACCCAGGCTATCTGGATATGAACAACTGTGCTAATATTTCGTCTCAGCCAGTTCTGCTAAACCAGCTGCATTTCCTCCCCCACGCAGAACATACACGCTCACACACACCCATTCCAACTTCCTCTTCTCTGTTATAAAGGACTAACTGGATATAAAAATAGAGTCAAAACAAATTACGATGAAAAACAAATGAGAAATCCAGTGCATTCCAAAGCTACCTTCAACTCCTGTACAAGCGAGGACAATTTCTGATTGTTCCCTTTTTCCAGTAGTGACACACATCGACGGTCTCCTCCTTGGCCTGGGCGTCAGGAGAAGTGTCCTCCTCCACCCTTCAGTCTCCCTCCTCCCCTACACCTGGGGCCATAGTAAAGGGACGTGTCTGTAAAAGTGAAATACTGATTATAGGTAGGGTTACTAAATTTAGCAGATAAAAATACAGGATTCTCAGTTAAATTTGAATTTCAGAGAAACAATGAAAAACTTTTTAGGATAAAAATGGGACATACTTATACTAAAAAATTATGCATCGTTTCTCTGAAATTCAACTTTAACACAGCATCTAGTATTATTCCTGGAAGCCCTAACTCTAGGAGAGAAGGGGCTGCAGGCAGGGAGGGAAGGTGTCTGGAGACTCTTTATCCCTTCTCTGAACTAAAGGTGTCCTTGGGGCTGTGGCTAAGTCATGTTGCCTAGAGAGCCGACTCCATGGGCAGCTAGGAGATGGATGGGTCCTGCTGGAGGCCCCTTGTCCTTCACAGGGTCCTGGCTCAGTGCCTAGTGGTGACCCCCCCCCAGGTACCCCCTCTGGCCCCCGGCCTTGTGAGGATAGGACGTCCTTCCATCTGCTCAAGTTCAGGCTGGGGGTGGGGGACAAGTGCAGTCGAGATAAGAAACAAATGCAGGCATGATGTGCAAAAACACAGACATTTGCCTTTAATAAGTTATAAAATCAAGGAACCCAATTTTACTATACAGGAAGCAAACGTATTGATTGCTGTGATCAGTAAGATAAAATGTGATATGAATTCAGCACCATGACAAGTCCTGTGATGGCTGTCTGTCATACAGGAGTACATAATCATAAAGCTTCATCTGATAAACACCTTGTTATTGAGCACCATTTATAGACTCCAAACAAAGAAACAAAAAACCTTAAAATACAAGTGAAAGGCTTATATGTGAAATTCCATGCATTTTCCAAAAGTTGTAGATCAGAGAGCCAGGTCCCTAAACTCTAGCACGAGTCTCCCATGCACATGAAGTGACTCTTGGGCCCCTGCTGGTTTTCCAGAAGCGAGAACAAAGAACGTCGGAGTCTCATGTGCTGCTATCAACCTCAGTGAGAAGACCTGCTCGGCACCCCCAGGAGGCAGGAGCCTGGAGATGCAGACAGACGCTACCTCTGAAAGCTCCAGACTGCTGCTAGCCTGCTCTCCAGTCGTCCCAAGCTCAGTGGAGATTTGCAGCTTCCTGGAGCTGGATGGACACTGTGATCCTTGGGTGGAGAGACCTCTGAGGACCATCTAGTTCTGGAGAGCTCTATGGATATACGGTCCAGGGTACTGAGTATGGCATGTGGGGCCATGGCCTGGCTAGCCTACAGCTCCCAGAGGACATCTCTCTCCTCCCTGGCAATGGGGCCTCTCCCTGAAGACTTCCAGCCCCCATACATGCAGCCTACTTTGCAAGGATCTGGGAATGGAGGGTTCCCGTCCCGAAGCCCCCAGGCTGGGTAAACTGAGTAACACTCTGGCAAGAGTTAGTCACCTGATCTTCCTTTACATTCTAGGACAGACCCAGCAGGAGCTGCCCAGTCCTTCAGGCCATGACTAGCACCAGTTGCCAGGGGTTCAACTGATGAGGGAAACCAGAGGGACCCATTTCCTCATAGATATAGGATTGCAGAAAGGCTTTATACCACATCTTATTAAAGAAGAAGTGGTACTGTGGGAGATGTTAAAAAATGTTTTCTGCAGTTTGGTTCTTAGGAGCTAGCAAGTTCTTTGGACACTGGAGCATGTCTGAGCGTGTGTGGGACGTGGGGGGGTGGGAAGGTGGGAGGGAGGCAGGCTGTGCCGGGTGGGAGTGGGCAGCAGCTAGGTAGCCGTAGCCCGGGGCTGGAGGGTTAAGCAGCATCCCAGATACGGTTCTCACTGTGTCCTACACCCTTACTTTGTCCTTAGAGCACACACAGACACACTCACACACACATGCACAGTTTCAGACAAACAAGACTTAGCACCTCAAAACTCAATGTAAAGTGGCCATCATGATGTTATCCTGAGCCTCAGTATTCTTGTCCATATAACGGGGACTTAAATAAGAAAGAGTTCTTTAAGATCTATGACTGGCAAGAATAAAAAGGCTCTAGAACTTTCCTGGATATGAAAAGCCTAACAGTTATGTAGCAGTGTAGTCCCAGCTAAGGAGCTAATGTGCCCGAGGTCTTGTAATTTTGGGAAGTTTAAGCTGCATGTTACTATCCATGCAGGGAGAGGTAAAAATTAGCCATTGTCCTCTCACCCCCGACCCCACTCCATTCCTATTTCTCTCATTCGTATCTTGCTCACAAAGCACCATTCTGCTGAAAAAAAAAAGTCATTAAAGTTTGGAAAGAGCAAAAGACAGAGCCGGCTGTCCCCACCCTCACCCATGCCTCCCATCAGAGGACAAACCTTGCAACTGATGGAACTTCTAGGGGATAGAAGTGGGAGCAGGGCTGGGGGGCAGGGCAAGTCTAGCCCCCACCAGCGAAGCTGGGCTTCAGGAGCAGACCCATGTCCACAAGACCCCTTCGCAGTTTCCTCTGGCATGGCCACTCTGCTGACAGCACTTCCACACCTCTGGGAGGGTCAGAGCCTTGGCTCTCACTGGACTCTCAGCCTTCTGATGCACTCGGGGAGAAAAGAGCCTCCCAGGGAGCCGCAGGCTGAGGCCAGGCCAACCGTAGGGGACAAGCAAGGCCAGGGCTAGTGGACAGGAGCGAGGCCTTGAGAGCCTGGAGTGTGCCCTGCTGGCTTCTTGCACCAGAAACACAGCCCACTATTTAGATCTATCCTCAAGCCCCAGGCCTAGGATTTTCAGTACTTCCTGGAAAGAAATGTACAGTTTGACAGCTCAGACCCAGCTGAGATATTCAAGCACAGCTGGCGAGCACCCAATGGGTCAGCTGGCTTTCCCTAAGTCCTTAATTCGCAAGGCTGTGTCAGGCCAACCCCAGAGACCAGAGACTGCAGTCTGGGACACTAGACCCTAACAGACTCTCAGACCTCCTTAAAATACTTTGCTCTGACCTTTAAGGACAGAATCTTCCCACAAAAATCTAGACTTCTGAAAAAACATGCTGTCTGGCAGCAGGGCCCAGCTCTCACAGAGGCATCATCGCTACAGCTGACAATCAATGGCTCTCAGGCTGGTCCTGGTCCCCAGCTGGCCACCTGCTGGGTCCTTGAAGGCACTGGAGTTCACAGCCTCCACCTCACTGGGCTCATCTTAGTAACTGGTCAGTTAGTAAATACACCCCATTTCTCCTAAGAGTCCCCAGGGCCCTGTGACTCAGCCTGGGGACTGGAAGGAAATGTCCCCTGTCTCCAGGAGGGTTGTCACCACTGAGGAAAGGAAGATCCCCAGTCACTGCTCAGAAACTTGAGGTGAAAATTTTCTCTCTCTCCGAGTTAGCCCTCCCACCCTTCCTCTCTGATGGAGGCTGTAGAATCTCCATACTCCTCTTCACCCCACACCCAGCCCCCGGACAGGACTTAGAACATTCCGGGGCTTGGAAACCCATGTGCTCACCTGTTGTCACATGCTCACAACCATACACACACACACACACACACACACACACACACACACACACTCACACACACATGTATCTTTTTATGTCATTCTCCCGCTGTTTTCTCAAAACCTTTTGGAATCAGGAATTTTTACTTCTTCTTGACACAGGATTTGCCATCTTATGGAATATCTCTACAAGCAAGAAAAAAATGCTAAGGATGCTACCTTTCCATTTTATTAGAACTATCCAAGCATCTCTTTCTTCCTCATCTCATCAATGAGCTCTTGGATTCTTTGGTTCCTGGTCTTCTCATATGGGCTCGGCCGTCGAGGGATTAGGTTGGGTGGCTGGGCTGCATCGTCCAGGCTGTGGATTCTGTAGGGCACATCGACCGCATTGGCTTCTGGGTGATCCTTGGTGGCATTGGTGCTGGAGGCATTGAGAGGCACCTCCAGGGGCACGCCTGGCGGGGGCTGCACCTCCATGACCAGAGTGGGCACTGGGAGGGTGGGAATGAGCTCTTCAATGTCATTATGCTTCTGGGGTGGTGGCTCTGTCCTGTCGTCCATGTCAGTGAGGTTGTCGTGCAGGTTACAGGACTTGCAGCACAGCTTGTTGTAGTCTGGGATGGAGCAATAGCGGGACAAGACTTCCATCCTACAGAACATTGACTTGTCGCCTTGGCAGCGGCCCTCTGAAAGAGAAAAGTGGGACACATAACCAAAGGACAAGATAAGGGGGGCTTTGTGACCCCACAGGGAGCAGCTTGCTGCAGGAGGCGTTTGAAAGAGCCCAGAGACAGCACAGAGGCAAGCGAACCCACGCAGAGAGTGTGTGTGGTGTCCGGGTCAGAGGCGCTCGGACCCCACCCTGGAGTGCAGTCACACAGCTGTGGGCCATGCTCCCCTCCTCGAAGCAGGCCCCGCTGAGTTGATTTTTCAGTATCTCTCAAAGTTTGAGACAGAAATGAGGCCTGTTTGTTTTTAGAGAGTGGTTTTAAGCTCATCTTAAAGAACAGGACTTCGTCAGATCTTTACATGTGACATCCCCATGGTAACCCCAATGAAATTGTGTGGCAGAGTTTGACTACAATAATCTATAATCAGTAACTGTAACAAAATTAAACCTAAAAGAACCAATTCCTAAAACCTAACAGAGCAAATCCCACAGCCTCGGATATGGCTTCACCACACTTGTCCTTGTTTTGTTCCCATCATCACCCAAATTCTTCAGATGACCTTTGTTTCTGAAAAGTGCCTAAAGGAAAGTTAGAAGTTACCCAGCCTTGTCTGGGCTTTCCTCCACTTGCTTCAATTACCCAAGAGCCCCATGACTTGCACCCCATGGCCCTGCCACACTGAGCGTCTGGCCATTTCCCAAGCAAACTGTTCCCGAACTTGGAGCTAAGCTTTCTGCCCAGCACATCCTCTCCTTTCCTTCCCACCCAAGAAACTGTCATCCACGGTCCAGCTTGCATGGAGACCCCGACTCGCTCCTCAGAGGCCACTGCTGTCTCTCTTCCCATCTGGCTGTCTTCTACTGGGCCCAGCTCTGACCGTGTGCAGCTACATCACTTCAACCCATCCAAGTCCTCTTGCTCTCACCCCTCCTCTGCTCTGTCTCCTTCGCACAGTTCCATTCCTCTTCCCTTCCCTCCCCACCTCATTCCATACACAACACAAAAACTGAGATGATTTACAAGAATTCAACACGAAACAATGAGTCATATAACAGAGATATTTGATCCGTTATAAACTCCTGATCACTGACCTCTGTGGGCTCAACTCTGCCTGTTTCTCGGCTCAGATGCTCTGCTCTCCATACTGAGGATCCCAAACCTGTCCTACACTGACCCTGCTGCACCCTCCTTCCCCTCTCTCCTCAGGGACCTCATCTCCTAGGGAAAGAAAGAAGAGGGGGGAGAGGGAGGAAGGGAGGGAGGGAGAAAGAAGGGAGGATAGAGGGAGAGAGAGGGAAGGAGGAGGCAGGGAGGACAGAGGGAAAGAGGGAAAGGGGAAAGGAGGGCAGGAGGGAGGGAGGGAGGGAGTGCAGCCACTGGATGGGAACCGCACCAGCACACTGACATACAACACTATACACAGCAATACCTGAAGCTGTGCCAGCCCATCAAAACATCCTGCAACAACACCCAGACAGCCCCTTCCATTCAGGGCCCATGGCTCTGACGTCCGCCCTCTGCATGGTCACTGCTCTAGCCTGTAATTCTCCCTACAGGCCGGTCACCGCATAGGTGGACACCAACAGAAACTCTTGGAGGTTTAGATTCATGGATACAACTTCCTACTAGACACCTGCAAACCCCCATGGTCCCTAAGCTGCCTTAGATGCCACACATCCAGCCCAAGTTCACAGCCTCTGACAGCACCACCCATCTCAGGGAACAACGGCCTTTCAGGTGCACATGCTGGAGCCCAGTGTCCCCTATCCAGCCATGGCCAATTCCGTCAGCGTTTCCTCCTAGGCCCTCTCAGGTATGTCCGCGCTCTCCCACCTGCACAGGCTCCAGCTGCCTTGCATCTTAGCTGCACCACGGTAGGAGTCTCCTCTGCCTGCCTCCCTCCATTCTTTCTCTTTGTCTAGCTATCCTGCTTCAGCCAGAATGCTGTTTTTCACCTGGAGATGTGACCATGCTGTGGTCCTGACTAAATTGCCTCATTGTGTCTCATTGTTTTCAGAGTGAAGACCTGTCCCCATCCTCTCCAGCCTCACTCAGGCCTCAGACTTCCTGCTCTGCACTGTACTCCCTCTGACTGCAGGGCCTTTGCACAAGCAGTGTCTCCCCTTTTCCTTCAGCTGCTCTCCTCTCATCTTCTAGGCTCAGCTGAAACATGTCTTCCTCAGGCAAGCATTGCCTGACCTCCCTTAGGAAGTTAAATCCCACCAGATGTGTCACCCCTTCCCAGTACTTCATCCCAGCTGGCAAGTTCATGTTTAATTGTCAGATAAGGTGACTAATGCCTGACTTCTTCATTATCCTAAAAGCTCCAAAGGGCAGAGCCCTGAGCTGTATTTGGATGCCCCTCTATCCCCAGAGCCAGATCAGTGAATCAAAGAACGCGTAAATGTACCAATGTGAAAAGCATAAATGTGAGTAACTGAGGAAGTCCAAACAGGGAAATTAATGGATTTTAAAATAGCAACGTTACAGGCAAGAACACACACAGGCACCTAAAACCAGAGGTGGTCAAAATGGGGAGGAGGCATAACTGGCTGCCTGACCCACAAGAGGGAAACACAGACTGGCTGTTCAGGCAAAGCCCTGGTCTTCCTAACCCTGAGACTGAGCCAGAGGCTCACAATGTGGAAGGAGAAAGCCAGGGGGTGCCTGAGAGCCGAGGGCCCCTTTCAGAAATCAAACTGGAAGATCCAGACATGTGGCTTTTAGGGTTTTAAAACTGGTAGATGAAATCTTACACAGATGTCCAAAATATGAGATGGATGAAATCAGAGCAGTCCTACCTGAAGCTGGCTGGGGCCTGGGGGTGGGGGGGTCATGCTCAGAGCCCCCCTGCCCTTTCACCCCTCTCTGGCTACTCCCCTCTTTCTGGTAGCCATTGAGGTGAGTTGGGTGAAAACTGCTGGTCATGGATCTCAGGGAGACAGAGTGGGGCTTCTGATAAGCCTGGGTGTAGCGTCTCCCCACAGGATTTGGCCATCAGCTGGGTGGGGAGGGGCAGAGGCACAGGACAGGACGGGACCTGGCCTGGCCAAGATGCTGGGAGTGGGGCCACTCCTGCCACACAGCAATGCCCTCTCCTGTCACCTGAGCCTTTTCCTTCACAAGTCACAAGACTGGTATTAAGCATCTCCCTCACTTATCTCTCACTAGGCTAGGATCCTGAGAAGCGGGCATCACCTCCTTCTAGGGCAGGGGTTGGCCAACTTTGCCCTGGGGCCAAACCAGTCTCTCCACCTGGTTTTTAAAATAAGGTTTTACTGGAACAGGCTCGCACCATTTATTTATTACCTACGGCTGCTTTCCTGCTACAAAGGCAGAGTTGAGTAGTTGAGAGGGAGACTGCACGGCTCCCAATGCCTAAAATATATGCTGTCTGGCCCTTCAGAGAAAAAGTGTGTGGACTTCTGGTTGGGTGCTTGGTGGTGTCCCCAGTGCCTGAATCAGAGCTTGACCCAGAAACACTCACACATGTTGCTGAGTAAATGGTCGAACTGGGAGGAGCAGTCCATCTCCCTGCCCGATGGGCAGGTGACAGCCGGGAGCTGGGCGCCCCTTCTCTGGGGTGCCTCCCTTCACCTGACTTACATACTGGACTGGGTCTGATTTCCTTTGAATAGTGGGCTGCATTGCTTTAACTTTTTCAAAATTAAAATAAGTCAATGAATGGGTAAATAATTGAGAAAGCTGCTGGCCAAGAGCTTGACTATGCTAATATCAGTCCAGAAAAATTTCAAAATAATCCTTACCCACCGCTCTTAAAAGGATGCCAATGGTTGTGTGTTTCTAAGTAGTATCACTGAGCAGAGGGCCCTCTGAGATGCAGGAGATACAGTTATACCACCGAAGGACTGAGCGACGTGTCCTGAGGCACTGACTGACTGGCCCACCAAGTCTTGGTGTCTACCAAGATAATAATTTCCATTCCATATGCTTGATCTCCAGCCATTTCCAGCAACAATTAACTGGCAAGACCTATTGCCTTCCTGTGAACAAACCATTGAGAGCAAACCCATTTTTCTTCATAAATTGAAGTCTGTGTGCTATCCCCACAATCTTGGCTATATCTGAACATGGCCTACGTTATTATTGGCTTAGTAGTAGTTTCCTCCTTTAAACTAACTCCTTTTGTTTTTTAACTTAAAATTTATTTTAGGAGAAACTTTTATACTACTACCTACCATTCATGGAAAACTAGTCTGGTAAATAAGGTGACCTTAGACATGAATACAAAGAACAGTTATTTAAGGCCCCTTAAGTCAATTTGTAAGTCTAGTTTTAATTCCTCAAATTTGAGGAAGGTACTCCCGCCTGCACAGATCTGAGCTGGAGAGAAATGAAAAAGTGTGAGAGAGACACCAGGACTCGTGCCAAGTGAGACTCCCTCCTGACGTGGTCATGAAAGACAGCAAGAATGACAGAGGAGCTGCTTGGTGGCACCACTTAAATCACCTCCACCCCCCATGCTTTGGAAAGGGCTGAGGTGGAGAAAACTTCATTCTTTTTTCTCATCAGGTGTAATGCAGCATTTCACCTTTCAAAAGGTTGTGTGGCAAATTAAAGAAGTGGGAAGCATCCCTTGTCTGCCCACGCCCTCCATCACCATGGTTGTCCCCAGGCACACAGCACCCTGGGCTGCCTGCAGCTCTAGTGGGAGTTTCTCCTGATCTATCTGGGAGGGAGACTGAGTGGCTACAGTTCTGTCAGACACAACTTGTCTTGGTCTCCTCACCTCTATTGAGCTGGAATTCCTTTCAATGACCGACCAGAACTCTGGGCAGGCTGGACTCAGCCACAGCTACCGTGACCCCCACCCCGCAACCAATGCCTAGGGCTTGGCGCTGTGTCCTGCAGCCCATATCTATGACAAAGGGTGGCCCCATGTCATGCTTCTCATGATCTCCCTCTTCCCTGGCACAGGGCCCCCTCACAGGAAAGGGAGAAGAGAGATGCCCACTCTGGACACCACTCAGGCCCCAGGTGAGAAGGTCCCCGTGGGACCCTGACGTTCTGTCTGGTCCTTGTTAGCAAGGTGAGCGAACACATGGGCCCTGTGGCTTCTGAGGGCAGGCATGGCTGAGCACACACACCTGTGAATGTCACAGACCAGGTGCCCAGAGCCACTGCTGCCTTCCCTTTTTCTTGACTGGGCCAGATGGGCACCTCTCTTGCCCTGAACAAGAGCTGAGAGCTGCCCCAGGAGCCAGGGCAGTGGCCTGCTGGTGGCTCAGGCACAGTGACCTGGACCCCGAGTTCCCACCCCTTGGGGGAGAAACGCGCCTCGGGTCCCTTCCTGACTGTAAAAGCGCCAACCAGGAGCGGGGGACACAGATGTTCCTGTAGCTGTTTGTTTAGCACGAACAGTTCAGAACTCCAAATCCTAGTAGAGTGTCTTCACAGGCTGCTGTCATATTTTGAAAAATGCTTGGGGAAGGGGTGTGTGTTTCGGCGGGGTAAAGACCCTAGACATCTATGTTGGGCAGGCAGAAGGAGGACAGTAAAGTCATTCGAATCAGAAACCAAGGATCCAAAGGGCACCCACAGCTTCACAGTGCTGTCGGCCCCGGAGGCGAAGAGAACGAGCCAGCCAGCGGCGTGCCAAACCCAAGCACCCGGTTTCACTGAACTTTTATTGAGTTTATTTGTGGGCTGCATGACAGGAAGTCTTTCCAGCGTTAGTAAGAATAAAAGGTCATTTCACAGTCACTTTGGCACACACTAACGTCTCATAAAAAAACCAGAAAAGCGACGGCAATGGAACCTAGATAATACGTCATAAATACATACAAAACACTAATAAAATATCCCTGATAAACCAATGTGCATATAGACAGAGAGCACAATGCCCAGGAGCGTATTGCACCTTCCCAGAGTCACTCGTGTCACTCACATGGCCTAGTCAAAGTTAACAGTCATGAGAATTAGTCCGCGTTACACACCGAGTATTTACATAACAGTAATTAGTGCCGGGAGGGCTGGCATGGTTGGCGGGGATGCTATTCACAGGTGGACAGGGCTGGGGTGGCGGCGGGAGTGCTACGCTGGTCACTTGAAGGGCCGGGTATGTTGCCCTCTGGCGTAAGGCAGTGCCGTGGGAGCACCCGCAGGGGCTCCAGCAACAGTCAGCGCCCACTGGCCAGTGGGTCTCCTTCCTGCAAGGTGGCTTGAGAGTGCCTGGGTCCCCGCACAGACCAAGGGGCGCAGGGAGCCAGGCCACCTGCTTGGGAAACCTTATCCTTGGCCAAAGGTGAATGACTTGGACCGCCTGCCCCTTGACCTGCACTGACAGCTTCCTACCTGGATCACATCCCCCTCTGAAGCTGGAGTTAGCAGCCAATTATGTTACCTTTCAACTTTAAGGCATTTTCTACATAGTTTTTTCTAAGCAAAAAAGCAATAAAAATTGAGGTAATTCTGTAGTTGTTCACACGGGCAGGGCCTCACCCACATCAGTCTCTCACTCTCACTCTCACCCCTGTGGAAGGGGTCATGTGCGCATGATAAGAAAAGGCCATTGGAGCTAATGGACAGACTGGGAGTGACAGTGTGTCCCTGTGTTGCACTGGAGGAACATACAACTGCTTCCTCTGTTTGACCTGAACCCCCCACCCCACGAGGAGACAGTGCATGGGGGCAAGGGCTGTGTAAGTCGGACACAAAGGCCACAGGAAGCAGGCCACAGTCGCACGAGTCAGAACACACTCAGCACAGGGTCAGCAGCAGCAGCAACAGCAGAGGCAGCCGGGAAGCCCCGATGCACCGCCGGACACTCAGGGCGGTGCCACCCATCATGGTGGCACAAAACCACATGCCCCGAGACCCCCTGGCCTTGCCTCCGTGGCGGGCGTGTTTGAAAGGGGATGGGCAGGCTTCCCCTTGATTTCCAACCTGCAGCTCCAGCCTGGAGGGATGTGGCCCTGCAAGGCAGTCACCAAGTGGTCACATTTGCACTTTGACCTCTGGCCCCTCCAGCACCATGACAGATCTTTGACCCTTTACAAGCCATCACCAACCAGGTTCCGGCCCCGCCACAAGAGGCCAATGCCGGAGCCATGCCTCTGCGAGGCTGGCCCTCCCGGCCAGGCAGCCAGGTGGCTCCGAAGGAGATGGTCGAGCACAGAGGCCCGGGAGAAAACAGATTCAATCAGAGCACTCAGAAGAGTCAGGGAAGTTTTCCATAGAAAGAGAGGAGGGGAGCCCACGGCAAGCTCCACAAGGCGCAGGGCATGCACTGGAGGGCAGAGGCAGAGTTATAAACGGGCCGGTTACTTGACGAGGTCTTCTGGACCGGCAAGTCGGGGTCTGGTCGGGACAGCCACTGAACCACGTAGCTCTTCTTGGAAGGGTCAGAGACATTTCCTAAGGAGAAGAGAAAGGGGCTGCGACTGCTGGGGTACCAGGCCAGCCCACCTCCCCTCCACAGCTCCAGCGTCCTGGGCAGGGGCAATGGAGGGGTCCGATTCCCCGGTGTGACACTCAAGGCTCTCCCCTGTGACAGAAGGGGCCCAGCCTCTTGCCTCTCCCTAACCCCATGCATCCTGGGTCTCAGCTATGGAGTAGCTACAGCATACGGGCCCTGACCCATCTCCTGATCTGTGCACTACTCCCAGGCTGAGCAGTGTACCAACTGCCTGCTCCGGGAACACAGGGACCAAGTGAATCCTGGATTTACACGCCCTCAGCTGTGGTGGGCACACCTGACCCCCCTGAACTCCCTTCTCCGTAGATGGAACTTGTAGTGGGGTCTACATCTTGAGCTGTTCTGGGGACCAAAAGCAGTCACATGTTGTACTAGCTTCGGCAGCACACATACTGAAAGTGGAACGATATAGAGAAGATTAGCATGGCCCCTGTGCAAGAGGTCACACATCTGGCACTTGCCAAGGTGTCTGTATGTAGCCAGTGTTGTGGTTGTTTTCCATGCAGGGCACAGGGCACCCTACTCACATGGGCACGGAGCCTGTCTGGCTGAGCCTGACTGTGCCCTCACTGCGAGTCTGGTTCCATCTCTCAGACAAGCAGGGAGTTCCAAGAAGGCAGGGATGGGCTGATCTGCTCAATCCTTTCCCTGGGACTGGCCCGGAGATGAGCAGTTCCTTCCATTCCTTACCAGGGAAAGGGCTCAGCCCTGGCCTGGGAGGTTCAGCTTCTCCTTCAAGGTCAGGGGTGCTGAGTCTGGCCACTTGTGGGAAGAGCTGCACTTGCTTGGACCAGCCCCCCTTGCCCTGGGACTTGCATGCTGGGGCCCAGGGAACAGGGCAGCTGAGGGCTTACGGGGACAGGGGCCGAGCCTGCAGGTCCTTGTGGTCTCTGGCCGCTCCTCCTGGCAGACCCCGAAGCTGTCATCTACCGTGCGACAGAGCACTGGCCGCTCCTGGGTGCCATTCCCACAGGTTACCGAGCACTGCAGATGGAGAATCACCAGTGAGGGCCCACCTCCCACGCTGGGCTGGGCCTGGAAGGGTCCCTCATTCATGTGACCCCATAACACATGGCAGATGGTGAGGAGCAAAGGGGAGACTGTGTGCTGGAGGCCTTGCCCAGCCTCACCCCAGTCTTATACGGCTGCCTCAGGCTCCTGGGGCTCTGATGAGCGGGCACATGTGCTTATATCTCTGAGTTATTGTGAGTTAAAAAGAGTGAATACACAGGGCCTGGCACTTCTGGGTGTTCTGGCTGAGATGGCCTGAGGCTCAGGAAAACCTGCTGTACACTGGGGGACCATGAGAAGGCTCTGAGTCCAGGAGGCTTTGGCAGAGGACCAACCCCCCTTCCCCCAGAAAGCTCTACACCACCAGCGCCCTCGCTGGCCCCTCCAACCCCAGCCCCATGCCTTACCCATGGGGAGGGGCTAGCAGGGGCCGTCAGGCCCAGACTCCTGGCTTGGCTCATAGCTGGCCCAGCCCTGCCCAAGGTTAATTCTCAAGTCCTAGCCCTGCATGTGGGGAGGCCGGCTCAGCAGACCTGGCTGCTCAAACCCCACACAGTCCCAAGAAAAGCCTGTTTTTAGGACTGGCCCTTGAGCAGCTCCTGGGAACCAAGGCCTTGGAATCTTCTGTCTGGTAGAGTGTTTTTCTTGCCTGAGGCCTTGAGTCACGCTGCACCAGTCAGTTTTCACCAAAAACGGGCTTTCTGCTGAACTCCTTTCCCGCTGGGGGTCTGGAGCTTCAGTAACTGATGTCATCACACAGCAGGCACCGTATGCCTCCGTGACCAATCCGCAGTGAAAACCCAGGCTCGGGTGGGTTTCCTGGTTGACAGTACTTCATGTGTGTTGTCACACATCATTGCTGGGAGAATTAAGTGCATCCCTGGTGACTTCACTGGAGGGGACTACTGGAGGCGTGTGCCTGATTTCCTCTGGATTTTGCCACACACCCTTTCCCTTCCCTGATTCCACTCTATGACCTTTCACTATAATAAACTATAACCATGAGTGCAGTAAGTTTTGAGTCCCATGATCCTTCTAGCGAATCGTGCAGCCCAGGGCTGGTCATGGCTGCGAGCTGGATGTCAGTGCTCACGCCAGCTCAGCCCTGCACCCACACTGCTCCTCGGTCCCTGAGACTGTCTTAACTACTCTTTCCCACCCAAGTCTAGCCTTCCCTTGCTCATGTCCCCTCCTGCAAGCTTGGCCGGCCTTCTAGACCACACTTCCGCCCTCGGAGATGAGAATCCAGGCCTTCCCTCGTATCCTAGAGCCCAGGCTGCCCTCAGTCTCCTGGGATTCCAGGCCCCTGTGGCACAAGGGAACCCCAGCCCTGAAGAGTAAAGAAACACATTCCACTGGGTTTCTCAACAGAGCACTGACCACGTGGCACCACTGGTGCCCTGAGACCTACTGGATGTGGTCCAGGCCAGGAACTCAGTCCAGACAAATGTGGGACATCCTGGCCACATGAGTCCGAAAAAAGCTGGTTCTGGGGGCCAAAGAACATGGGGCCAGGGGGACTGCTTACCTGGGACCAGGGTCCGGGCCGCCACCGACCAGGACAGAGCTCACGGTTGCAGGCCCTGCGGCCCTCAGGCCGGGCATCGTTGCAGTGCTTAGAGTGCACGGAACGGGTGGCGTTGTTGTGCAGAGGCTGGACGCAGCGCACCGAGCGAGCCTGCGTGCCTGTCCGCCCGCAGCTCTGGCTGCATGGCTCCCATTCTCCCGTGACCCACCTGCCAGGGGACAGTGGCACATGTCAGTCTCCTGTGGCCCAGGTGCACAGAGAGAAGGCTGCCTGCTCCCCCTGGTGCCACCTTCCCTGTCCTCATGAAGGTACCCTGTAGGCTTATTGCACACTGCCCAAGGTCCTGCAGGTGGTGGGCCCCACGCATGTCCACTGCTGGGAGCCCCAGTGGGGGCCACAGACAGCTCAGGCCCAAGGGACTCTGCCGGCCTCATTCCCTTCTGTGGCTCTGACTCTGCCCTCTGACCTCCGCTTCTGGTGGCATCACCAACCCTTCTGGGCAGCAGTGAGAACTCTGTCAGCGCCTGCTCCCAAATGCCTCCATCTGTTTATCAGCCATCTTCCCTGCTCAGGGCCCGGAAATGCAGCCCTGCCAAACTCTGGGGCTGGGGGTGAAGGATGCAGCTGCTGTCATGGGCTGTTTGGGAAACATCTCCCACAGGTCCAGAAGCCAGCCCTGCATCCTCTGAGCCTCAGTTTCCCAATCTGAGCATTACCACTCGCCATTTCCAAGATGCACAGTATTGTTTCTGTTTTGCAGGTCTGAAGCAGGGGTGCAGCATACAGGCTACCGCATCTTAGACTCCATGAAACATAGTGAGTAAGAAATAACCTGTCAAACCTCTCACAGGATGTGAGGCCCAGAGCCGATTGCGGACCCAGGTCCTGCACCTCCCTCCACTGGAGCCCCAGGGACTGCCCTCTTCTCCCTCTAGTGGGACCCCAGGCAGCCCCAGGCACTCACACGGGCTGGGAGCACTCCTGTGGGTTGCAAGCCCGGCGGATGGCTTTGGGCTTCGCGAGGGCATCGCAGAAACCTCGGTGCACCATCTTGAGGTCCCGCCTCCGGCGGCAGCCATACTTAGTGAACTGAGACCCTGAAAATGAAAGATCAATGGAGCGGTGTGGCCCCTCTGGAGGACATACAGGGAGGTTCACCAACAGTTCAACCCTGTTCTCCCCACCCTTCTGATGGGGTGGTGGGTGGGGCAGGGTGCCCAAACCAGCCCTGGAGATGTCTAGCCTGGTGTCCCCCTAGTACCCCAGGCTGAGTCAGGGTGAGAGGCCAGGGAGAGTGACCACCTTCTCTCTGGCCCCTTGGCTGGCCTCCTGGGACATGAGGGAAGGGTTCATTTCCTCTCCCATTGCTTAGTCATTTACTTGAATTAATATGCACTGAAGACCTGTTATGAGGCAGGAGTTGGCTTAACACAGGAATACGTCCTGCAAGGCTCCTCCCACATAAGCCTAGTGCAGCAGTTTTCAGTTGAGGGTGATTTTGCCCCCAGAGACATCTGGCATTGTCTATGAAACTTAGTTGTCACAACTGGGGGAGGCGGTTACTAATGGCATTAGCAGGCATTAGAGGGGAACGCTGCTCCTCATCCTACAATGCATGGGACAGCCCTCACAACAGAGAATTATAGAGCCCAAGATGTCAGCAATGCCAAGGTCACGAAACCTTAGCCTCGTGGGCAAGACACAAGAGAATGTGGCTGGGCAACTTGATCTAGTCTGGGCGTCTGGAGGCATCACAGGAAGCACAGGATGGTGGGTGCTGATTTAGTGGAAATGCAATGGAGAGGCTCCCAGGGAACAAGACAGCCTGTGCAAAGGCCCTGAGGCAGAAGCATGACATGTCCAGGAGAATCACTTAAGGCCAAAGTGGCCAGGGCCTGGTGAGCAGTGCGACAGGCCATCAAGTTACCTGGACCTCGGAGGCCATGGGGAGAATTTTGTTTTTTATCTCAAGAACAGAGGGAGCTGCTGAAGACTATGACACCAGGAAGGGACATGGTCAGATCTGCCCCTTTAATAGGTCATTCTGGGGGTGAGTGAACACACAAGGGCCATGGGAGAGCGAGGGTGGTGGCAGGACTGGGAAGATGGGAATAGCAGATGGGTCCAAGAGATATGAGGAGTGAAACTCAACAGGACATGGAGATGAAAGCCAGGGAGTTGGGAGGCTCAAGGGGAGGCTGGCACCCAGGCGGAAGCACTGAAGGAGGTGTCTTCCATCTGCCCACAGCAGGGAGGGGGGTACCCCAGCCCCTAAGTGAACTCCTCTTTGTCCTCTAGGCATGGGACCCCACATGGCATCTGAGGGAGGTCTGTCCTGGCCACCTGCTCCTGCAGGCCAAGCGTCTTCTTCTGCCCCTGATCTCCCCCAGCCTCCCAGGAGTAGTGACCACGCTGGGCAAATCAGGAGTTCCTGTCTGTCTGTACTTCCCACCCAACCATGCACACTGTGAGGTCTGGGGCAGGAGGGACACATCTGCACCCAGCCCTGCCTCGGGGTGGTCTGGAAGGCCTTTCTGAATGACCACAAAGAGGGACCACTCCAGAGGGGGCCCCTCCAGCCATCTCCAGTGCAGCCCACATCTCCCCTGTTCCCTGCCTCACAATGCCACTGGAACCCATCCAAGCCACCCTTACAGCAATCCCCTGCCAGGCCACCTCCTGCCTCTCTCACCGATGCAGGTTCATGCTGGCGTTGTCCAAGCTCCACAAGTGCCCTTCTGGTTGCCTCTAGCCTGCTGGCCTGAACACCAGCCCCCTGCTCACCTGCCCCTCCCAGGCAGAGCTAGGCCCCGTATCACCCAGCAAAGGTCACTGCCTTGGCTTCCTTGGCCCCAGGGCCAGTCTTCTCATGCCCGGCACATGCCTCGGGCCAGGCAGTCAGCAAGACACTGTGGGCTCAGGATGCCCCTCACCCAGAAGACCCTTTTCACTCAGCCCTGGCTTCCGCCGGGGCCCCAAACCTGAGAAGGCCCCTCACCTCTGCCGCAGGGCTTGGAGCACGGTGACCACTTCTTCAGGGCCCACTCATAGCCTACAGAGTCATCTTCCAGGACCCGGTTGTCGTCCACGTCGAGTGAGTCCTTGTGGATCATGTACTTGTACGTCAGTGAGATCCGGGCCTGCCCCTGCGGGATGACCTGCACCCCCATGCGGCCGTCAGTGTGTCTGCCCAGCTCTCCATCTCCTCGAAGCCAGTGTACAGAGGACACTTACAGCCCAGTCTCATTATTCACGGTATGTTCTAGAAAGTCCCCAACACTGAACCCCTGAGAGCCTCTGGCCATGACATTTCCATCAACTGTAAATACGTAACCTTATTTATGCGTCTTTCTGTGTAAAGGCACCTTATAATATAAGTTAATTCCTTAACTGTGAACTTGCGGCCAGCACACTGTCACCCGGAATGCTTAGCCAGCATGCACTGGCTCCACAGGGACACCACACAGTTTCTGCACTAGCTGGGCCACTTTAAACAGCGAATTTTCCTACAAAAGCACAGAAGTGTGAAAAACCTGGCGCTGAATGTACTGTGAAAGGGACACTTGTTTATAGTGGGAGCTGAACCGAGAAGCCGAGCATCACCGTGTTCCACCTCAGCTGAGGCCAGCATGTCAGGCGCAAAGCTTTCACTGCTCTGCACTTGTCCACAAGTAACTGTGAAAAGCACTTTTGAGTACTGATTTGGGGATTACAAATAACCTGTTAGCAAGCAGGCAAATTTACCAATACAGAAACCACAGGTCCTGAGCCCACCTGTATGTGTGGTGACACGGACTGTCCCCGACAACCTGGGGAGAGGGGGCGGGGTGGGGGGGACGTGGTGGGCGCAGGGGCGGGGGTAGGGGATAGAGCATGCCCTGGGACGGGTGCCTGTCACGTGCCTATCCCCGCAGAGGGGCTAAGGGCACCTGAGCCTTATCTGTAGGGTTTTGATGATTTTACAGATAAAATATATTACTTATGCAATTCATTTTTAAAAAGTGATTAGAAAATCAAGCTCCCTCTGTGCTCTCATAAGCAGGAGCAGCCTGTGACCTTGAACTCAGAAGACCTGGGGTCCAGTCCTGCTCAGGGACAAAGTTCACAAAACCTGGGTCTGGCGGTCTGACATCCTGAGCCCCGTCGATCACTCCCAGGGTGTGGCAGGGTGTGGATTTGAAAGTAGATGTGCAGAAGCATGATGAAAGGGGCTGTGAATGTCATTCAACAGGGAAACCAAAACCTTCACAGGGGAGACTTTGCCTGGGGCTACCTAGGGCCCAACTGACAGCTCCATGTCTGCCCTCATTCTGACACATAGATGGAGAGCCGTGGTCCAAAGGACAAGCCAGAGGGGTCATCCCAAGTGTGGCCTGAAGGATGCAGGGAGGTTCAGGGCACTCAGAACCCTCTGTCCCTTCCCCACTGGCCGCTTGCCCCCTGGCAGGGGCAGCCAGGAGGCGGTGGGCCTGGCCCTTGCCTCAACTTACCAGAATGGCGATGGTGCTGTGGAGGGGGCCCATGGTCTGCAGCGTCTCCTGGCCATCCTCATCCTGGTACTCCCACTCCACACCCATGGCGATGAACGATTTGGTACTGGGATCCACGTCGTTCTCTTCATTTAAAATGAACTTGCCTGTCTCCAGGTTCTTGATGGCTGAGAACAGCAGAAGGTAGTGCCGCCATGATCCCCAGGGGCAGGAGCCAGACACGCCGAGGGGAGCCGGCAGGGCACACTCTCTGGTTGGTGTGTGTGGGCCACCTGGACCCTGCTGCTTGCAGATCTGCCTGCCTTCCAGTGGGTACGGGGGCCTTGAGATGGGGAGTCACCATTCTGTGGGCTGGGGTGTGAGTGGCATGTCTTAGACACATAGCCCCCTATAGCTGCTGCCAGGAGCACTCTGATCCCAATGTGTGGCCTCTCCACCAGGAGGTGACCCCAGGAAAGGTCCTGGGTCAGGGAGATGGGGCTCCCCCAGCCAGGCCTCTGTCCCCAGGGGCTCTGCCCATCCCCAGAAGGGCCAGGCTATGAATCTGCTGTTTTCCCTGGGCTCTGAGACTCACCCAGGTGATGGCTGGTAGTGTCTGCCTCCTGGATGAGCAGGTGTCTGGCTCCTGCTGGGATCTCAAACATCTTGATGTAACCTTTGTTGGGATGTGGGGGACACAGCCAAATGAAAGGAGAGATGCTGCTCGGGTGCAGACAAGGCATGGAAAGCCTTGCTCCCGAAGGCAACTCCAGAGGCTGCAGTGCCTCATGGGCCTGACGCCCTACCCAAAGAGGCAGCAACCTGTGCTGACCAGTGTAGGAAAGTCCTGCAGACAGCCAGCCGGGGGTAGCGATGAAGGGAAAGGAGCAAGGGACCCTAAAGGGCAAGGGAAGGGTGCTCTCGGCAGGGCCCTGTTCTCAAATAAACATCTAACTACCCTGTGCACCTGTATCCTGGCATCCTCTGCCCTGACCCTGTGACCGGCACCCCCACTCGCCCTATCCCCCACCCACCCTGGGGCCTGGCTCAAGCTGTCCTAACTTAGGTTCTCCTACCACCTCACCCTCCCAGATACCCCCAGGAGAGTCATGAACTCAGGCAGAGCCCCAATGTCGAGTCTATCCCACTTCCACCCGCCATGTGCTTTTAGGCCTCAGAGTCAGAGGGAGGGGCTCACTCACCCAGCTTCTTGGGCGAGCGTGTGAACGTGCCCTTGACCACTTTGCAGTGGGCGTTGTCCCCTCCACACACACCACACTTGTCCTCTTGCTTACTGGAGCCGATCACTCCATCACAGCCTACCTTCTGCATGGGGAGGGGGTGCAGTGTACACTTGAGATCCCTTCCACACTAGGGTTTGACTTGTATCCCAAGGGCACTGGCATCTGTTCCCTGGACATCCCTTCTTAGCGGTGCCCAATGCAGGGGAAGGAAACAGCTTTGGAGCAAGACAGACCCTATGTGCCCACCCGAGGGCCCGCCATTCCCCTCACTCCTCTGGACAGCGTGACTTCAGAGGATTCTCTGCACAGCCTAAACAGAACGCATTCTGAAACTGTCCTGGCTTGGCAAGCTGGCCTCCAAATAAGCATTCCTGCCCCAAGAGCGGTAACTCAGACCTGGCCTCTGCCCCTTCTCCCAGGGCCACACAACACAACCCCTGCAGCAGCCCCTCCAGGGCCCCCACCCACAGCGTAGGCCTGGATGCCCCAGTCTCCACTTTGCCCCAGGAATGCAATATCCTCTTCAGTCTGTCTTCGGGTGGCTGGATAGGAGATGACAAGAGTCGGTAGAAACACTTTTGCCTTCATTCTCTCAACAAATCCTCTCAACACTGCCCACTCCAGTAGTGAAAATTATTCCACACCAAGTGGGGATGTTCCTTTGCCCAGGGCCCCCTAGTAGAGGCTGTAATAAATTCAGGCTCTTTTACTCTTTAAAGCCCTAAGCAGCATGCCATTCTCAGGATCACAGAAGCTCTACAGGAAGCCCTTGCATGTTGATGGTTTGAGACCACTTTCATAACAATATCCGCACCCACCGCTCTCCTAGCTCAGCAGAGAAAATGACCTCTTTTCTAGGTGGTCAGCTCCCCCTGCCCATCTGAGTGTGACATAGCATCACGTGTTTCCCTCTTTGCCCTGGCTGCCGGGAAGCTCAGAGCCAATTCTCACCTCAAGATCCTCTACTGCCACCTCTTGAGAAACCTTCTTCCCCTCCCTTTGCTCTTCGATTTCTGACTTTTGTCTTACAAGGACCTTTAGGGCAGGGGCTCTAGATCATAAAGGGGCTACAGAGCAGCAGTTCATGCATCATTTTTGAATGTGTGCATAGAAACTAACAACCTTTGGTTTTATTGATCTACATGATCATAAGCCTTTTGAATCATTTTTGGAAGTGAGCAGGGTGAAAAACAATCAACAAAATGAACATTTTTATTTTAATGATTTCTGAGGGAAAAAATTAGCAAAAGGAGGGAACATGATAAACTGGGAGAAAAAACATTGGTCTTTAAGGCATAGAAGTCTGAGCTGAAAGCACAAGCCTGCCACTTCCCGGCCTGCAGTCTTATAGAAACTCCCAGTTTGTTTCCACGTTAGTAAAATGGAGTCAGAGCAGCCTACCCTGCCAGGGATATTGTCAGGGTAAGAGGACATGGTCCTTGTAAATAACCCCGGTGTGGGACGAAGATGAAGCTGAGGAGGAGGACAGGGGCGAGAAGGAGGAATAGGAGAGAATTCCCTTTCAGGCCAGGGCAGTTGTGATACTGTGATTTATAATAAATACATGTTTGGTCTGCATCCATTTGGGGCAAAGAGCTCCTAAAACCCTTGGAATTTCCTTTGCTGAGAGTCAGAACGGTGTCTTTTGTTATGTTAATTAGGTGGCTTTGGACACACCTAAGGATGGGGGCTGGTTGCCTGGAGAACCAACCATGTGACCATGGGGGGGGGGTTGGAGGTTTCAGTCCCACCCCCTGACCTTCAGGAAGGGTAGAGGGGCTGGGGATTGAATCAATCACCAATGACCAATGATTTAATCAATCATACTGTAAAAAAATATTCAATGGAGCCACTTTCTTTTTTTAAGAAAAATTCTATTTTATTTAGTAGATGTATTACTACGGGTTCTCCAGAGAAAGAATGAGTGACACAGCTATCCAACAGGATATCTATCTTGTCTATCTGCCTATCTATCATCTATCTATCATCTATCATCTCCCTCTCAACTGATCTATTGCTTGATCAATAGGTAGATTTACTATAAGGAATTGGCTCATGTGATTATGGAAGCTGAGAAGCCAAGATCCGTAAAAGTCAAGACCTGCAGTCAGCAAGCTAGAGACCCAGGCGGAGCAGAGGGTATAAATTCCAGTCTGAGTCAGAGTCCGAGGGCAGAAGATCCATGTCCCAGCTCGAAGGCAGCCAGGCGGAGCTAAATGGAGCCACTTTAAAGCGGAGCCAGAGCTGCCATCCCTCAGGAACTGCCTTACCGTCTTATACCTGGAATTGTTGGAATGTTAAAATGGCAAAATAACCTTTGGGCTGGGCCTAAAGCAACACTGTGCCCCAAAGAACTTGTTTGCAAAGATAACAAGAAAGCAGATATTATGACTACTGGACTGATGACTATTGGGCTGAAAATGAAAAACACTGTTTAGAATTAACATCACTATGTTATCTGTCCCAATAGAAATGCCTTCCCTCTATTGATATGTTATAATTGTTCCCCTTTCCCTTCTCATAAATACCAATTGCCTTGGTCTCCTAATGGGAACACTATTTGGATTTCTGCCTGAATCAGTGATTCCAGAATAGCTATTCTTTTATCTCAAATAAATGTTTGTTGCCTCTCACTTTGAAATGCCTTTTATTTTTAGGTTAACAATACTTATGTAATGAAGCCTCCATAATAAGCCAAAAGGGTGGGGTTTGGAGAGCTTTCGGGTTGGTGAACATGTGGAGATGCAGGGAGAGTGGTGGGCTCAGGGTGGGCATGGAAGCCACTCGCCCCTTCCCACATGCCCTGTGCATCTCTTCCATCTGGCTCTTCCGGAATTATATTCTTTTATAATAAACTGGTGCTCTAGTAAGTAACATGTTTCTCAGAGTTCTGTGAGCGGCTCTAGCAAATTAATCAGACCCAAGGAAGAGGTCATGGAAACCTCCAATCTCCAGGCAGTTTGTCAGAAGCACAGACGACAACCTGGACTTGCAACCGGGAGTCTGAAGGGTGGGGGCTGGGGGGAAGTCTTGTGGGGCTGAGCCCTTAACCTGTGGGACCTGATGCTGTCTCCAGGTAAGCAGTGTCAGAATTGAGTTGAATTGTAGGACACCCAGCTGCCTGCTGGTGTGGGGGAAACCCACACTGGAATTGGGTGCAGAATGTCAGTGGGACACTTCCCTAGGAGAAGGGTTGCTCCAGCCTCCATGTGTGGGGGCTTCATGCTTAGGTCTCCTACAAAATAGCCAGAAGGGCAAAGCCTCAGTATTGTGGAGGCAGGTGGCTGCCAGCACACATGTGCACAGGTGCCAGGGAAGGTGCTCTCTGGACTCTGGAGCCCGACCTGACCGAAGTCAGCCCAGGGATCAGGTGCCTTAGTACAGAATCAGCTCTTAGGACTTCTTCATCCACTCATATGTTCTAAACAAGCTTGCACTAACTAGGGATTCAACTGGTTAGAAGAGGAGAAGGATGACCCGACAAAGAGAAAATGAAACATGGTATGTGTGAAAACAATTGCTGTAACTGAGCTTTTGTTCTGTAAGTCACAGAACAGAAGGTTAGCAAAAGGAAAACAGAATAAATTAACTACTTGACCTGTCAAACCTTGAGAAATATTAAAATGGCTTATCACCATTTCTCCTTCATTCTAAAACACATTTATCCCTCCCACCTTGCTATTTCTGAAATCAAGGCTTGTCTAATAATTGAAAAGACCCTGCCTGCCACCAAGACGAGTGTTTGACACAGGGATTTTTTGTCTGGGCAGTTGCTGGCCAGCTCATCTCAGGTGGTGTGACCATCCAGGCACAGGCAGGCACCATCCCTGGCTCGGGGAACATCTATCCTTGGCAAGTGTCTACAGATATTCAGGAGACACTGTCTAATATCCAGCGGTCTGTAACTGAACTAGGGGGAAATGATACTAAGACTTTAACCAAGTCCAAGAGCCCAGTGAAGCACAGGGTCCTTCTACTGGTATGAAATCTCACTTTTTTTTTTTTAGCTGAGCCATCCTGCTACCTATTGGCAGCTTAGTGGCAGCTCAGCTTGGGCTGGGCATCGAACCGCTGTTGCTCAGAGCTCAAACTCTTGAGCGAGCTCTTAACCTACTGAGCCACTCGGCCAGCCCCTGAAATCTCACTTTAGATTGTAAAGGGGTTAATGGGGCCAAAGACAAGTCAGGTTGGGGAAGGCCATGTGTCCCTGAGTTGCTCTGCATGGCTGCTGTGGGCCACCTCTGGCAACCACAGGAGGCTGATGGCTTGATTCCATTTTTGTTCAAGCCGAGGTAGGAGGTGCTAGTAGAGATGGCAGGTGCCTGTCTCATGGGGATGGACACATAGCTAATGAGGTGCTGCCTTCCTCCCTTCAGATCTGTTCTGAAATCTTATTGGTGAGTTATTAGATCAGGAAATGTGCCAGTTATTTCAATTTCTCCCTTTTTCACAGCCTTTTTTAGATGACACATTTGATAGCATGTTATTACTTTATCAAGGTAGTGGATTGTGCCCTTTATCAAATCAAAATGACTCTATGAGCCTCATTTAATTCTTGGTTCTGTTTTGATTTCCTGCGGTGTATGTACGTTATGTGTGCACACAACTTTCATCTTCCTGACACGTCTTTCGCTGTCATTTCACTTTAAACCTTTTGAATCATTGTGCTTTGATATTGTCTAATTGACAGCATCCACTCGGATCCTATTTTTTTTCACCCAGTATTAGATTCTTTTAAAATAAGAGTTTCATATTCACCTGTAGTGTTAGGACTCACATAGTTCATCTTACCACTGCCCCTGTCTTTTGTGTGGTTTCAATCTTTCTGTCTACTCTGTTTTCTAACTTTTGCAATATGATCATATATAAATGCAAATATATATATGTTTTCTAACTATGCAAAAATCTACCACCTTGCTGTTACCATTCAAAATCACCATTAATTAACGGAATACTTAACCTCTTTTTCAATTGTCAATGTCAGGAGTGCAGCTCTAAGCCACTCCTACCAAGACGGTGAATTAGTGCTCCGACTTCTCCGTTATGTTTGCAACCATATTCATAGCTGCCATTTAAAGCTCCTTCTGCTACTAACTGTTTACCAAGCTTACTGCCTGTATTAGTTATGGTTTTTTTAACATTTTCTGTGTCTTCTGATGTCCCAGGACTAGCCACTTCTTAGAGATGGCCAAGGGCTAAGTTGGGAGCGCTCCTTTCAGACACAAAAAGCCAATCCTGCAGCCACCTGCTTTATCTCTCACACAACAGAACAATATTTCTCCTGCCGAATCATCCCAGAGCCTGGCAGCAGGCAACTAGAGAGCACCCCTATGGCTGAAGCCTGCTGGAATTACTCAGACTGGCCAGTCCTAAACTGTTTCCCCTGCCTTGCCTTGCCGCTCCCATGGAAACCCCAATGAAAACTTCAGCCTAGGCTTTCTCTCCTTTCTGCCTCATGGCCAAACCCGGTGCTTCCCCATGTGGCCTGCATGGCCTGGCATGCCCTTTTCTCGGGAAATGTAAGTAATAAATTCTTCTTTCAATGGCATTCACTTAGTCACCTCCATAAATCAAAGCCCTGTGGGTGCAGAGGGAACACTGCTGTCTTTGTTTCTGGGGATTTAGTTTCACCATCTGAGCTGACTGTGTGGCCCGGCCTCCCTGGGAGGCTCGAGCTGAGCCGGCCTCCCCCACCCCTGCCCCTGCGTCTTGGAGGAGCCTCTTTCACCTTGAGCTGCGGTCCCACATGAGTGGACAGAAGCGCTGTCTATAACTGCCCTGCATCCAACCTCCTTGTTCACGCAGCCCCACCCCCTCTTCTAGGGGTGCCTGCGGCATTCTGTCAGGCTCTCTGCCAGAGACTTCCTAAGGAGAACCAGCCTCAGTGACACCTACAATCAGTCTTGTCTCCACAAACTACAGAAGCTTTCAGTTGTTTCTAGGAAACCTGGCAGGGGGCAGTCTGTGCTCACGTTACTATTATATCCTGAGGTTACCCTACAGTTGTTTCTTGTGTCAGCCTAAGATTGAAGCCAAAGACATAACAACAGAAAATACGGTAGTCATTTCTACAAGAGCCAAACCAGCAAGACCCATGGTGGCCCACCCTGATCAAAGTAAGCTGTCCAGTACCCAGCGGAGTGCACGGATGTGGCGGTGCCTCGAAGGGGATCACCTCAGGACCACGTGCATCAGAATTGCCTGGGGAGCTCATAAAACTCATAAAACTTGCCCTAAGAGTCAGAATCTCTCAGGAGGAGCCCCAAGCTCCCAGTGGCTCTGAGGCAACTCCAGGCTGAGAGCCCCCAGGACAGGGGAGGGCAGACTAGCATTTGTTGAGAGGCTGCCCTACTCCAGGTGCTGTTTCTGACATTCTGCATCTCTGCATGCTTAACCTCAATGAGTCCTCACGACAACCCCAGGAAGCTGCAACCCTGAGACGCCCACCCTGGCACTGGCCTCACCACACTCACCCTGCAGTCTCCACGCACGCAGAGGCTGAAGGCGTCCTTGTAGGAGCAGCGCGTCCCATCATGTACCATGCGCTTCATGGACACCACCTCGCCGGTCTCCTTGGACTGGCAATAGAGGTGGCACCTCTCCTTGGCTGTAAGCGAGGCAGCAGGGTGTTGGCGAGGTGTGCTGGCTGCACCGCTCGCCTCCATTCCCAAGTCCACTCAAGAGAAAATCCCAGAAGGGTCTTCTGAGAATTCACCCCCGAACACACACATGCGCCTACCCTGGGGCAGGAAAGGGAAAGGGGCCAGGAGACTGCAACCCCCTTTGTGTCTCTGTCTTGGGGCCTTTGACCCTGGAGTACTGGATTTAGGAAGAGGTTCTCCCAGCTGAGCGAGGCTACTGTTGGAGCAGCCTGGGCCTCGGGCCCCCAAGGCTCCACCCAGAGACCCCGACCCCTGGGGGAAGGTAACTAACTGGCTATTTGCCAGCCCTCCACCGGAAGGCCCTCTTCAGTCAGTCTTCTCTGAAACCCCAAATAAGGCCAGATGCCCTTTGATTCAGTCTCAGGTCCCTGGCACCTTCCCTTATCTGCATTTCTCTCAGAAGTTACTACAACACTGGGTCATTATTTCATTGCCATTTACCCTGCCCATGAGGCTGCAGCCAGCCTGCCTTCAAAGGGGACTCTGTCTGATCTGGCACTCCTCTCTGAGGGGTGTAACATGCTGGCATGATGGAGACAGCGGAGAAGACCCAGGCCAGGCCCTTCCTGCCCAAAGCCTGGGAGGAACAGAAACTGTATGTTTAAAATTCCATCATGAGGGAAGGGGGACCCAAATGGAATACAAACACTATCATGTCTGAAGCTACCCGACTTTTCAGTTCCTAGGAGCCAATAAATGCCTTTTAATGCGTAAAGCAGTTCGAGTAGTGTTTTTTTGACACTTGAAACTGAGTTTTGACTGAAAAAACAGAAGGCTAAAGGTAATCTGGGCTAGAGGTAACCTGTCTCCTTGGCAGGGTCGGCCCAGTTCCGTTTCCACTGCCATTCCTGAGTGGGCCTCACAGCACAACTCCAGCCTCATCCACCAGGTGGCGACAGCAAGAGCGGGGCATTCTCTGCGCCTCCTCCCCCTGCCCTCTGCATCCTTGGCCAGGCCGTTTTCTGACTCCTCTGGGACTGCTGTCCTGCCGGGAGGCCCAGCAGCCACACCACCAGGGTGGGCTCTGCTGGCAGCCCGCGGTCAGCCAGCAGCCTTGCTCACCCAGACTCAGCGGCACCAGACGAGGCAAGCCCCAGTCTGCCCACCTGCCCTGTCCACTGGGCTCACTGGGCCCTCCACTGAGAGGCTCACCATCCCGGTGCTCGTGGGGCAGCCAGTGGTGCTGGGCGTCGCCGTGCTCGAAGTACAGGTCCCATTGCCTGCACTGCTCCTCACGGAAGTCGGCCAGGCTGTCAGGGCAGTCCTGGGAATTGCAGAGCTGGAAATCGTAGCCCAGACCTGAGCAGGTGCGGCCCCCATTGGCAGGGCTGCAGGACAGAGAAAAGGGCTCGCAGGTCGGCGCCACAAGGAAGAGGCCAGCACTCAGGGCGCTACTTGTGGGATTTGGGGGAGCCCTGAATCTCACGTGTCATTGGCAGCTCTGTTGAGTGAAGGGACCCAGCTATGCCCTGTCCCAGCCACAGGACTGGGGCAGTCCCCCAGGCTCTCAGCCCCAGAGCACCAAGCACAGAAGGCTGATAATCCTCCCTCAGGGCCCTGTGGTGAGTTTCCTCTACATCCAGGCCTGGGTCTATACTTGACCCACGTGGAAGCTTAAAGAGCAGTTCTGAAATAGCAGAAACCCACTGCGCGGGCTCTTCATCAGCGCAGGCACACAGTGGACTCTCTGTCCACCTTTTCCCACTTCAGGGAATTTGGGCTGTGTTTCTGTAATTCCCTCACTTTGCTGAGAGCAGCACTGGCCCATAAAGCACTAGAGCCATAGAAAAGGCTCCAGCAGTGGGCTGGCAGGTGCATTTGAAGGGCGGTGGGTGGCAGGCCTCAGTGTCGCCATCAGCCAGGAGTGGCAGAGCCAAGCTGAACCCGAGGTCCCACCTGAGACTTGATCAAAAGCCATGCTTTGCCTATGACAAGGGTCAGTAACTGCTGTTGCAGCACAGTAGAGAGGACCAGAAAGGAGCTGGCCTCCACAAGGCCCCTCACAGAGTGCTGTGTTCTTGAGGGAGTCAGTGGAAATAATGACTGGAGAAATTTGTGGAGGAAGAACCAAGGGGCCTCAGTATTTGATGGGAGACTGAAAGAAAGAGCACCTATGAGACTGACACCAGGGTCACTGATGGGACTACGGATTAATGACAACACCAACAAGGGTGTCAGCAGAGGGGGTGCAAGCCTGGGTGCAGGTGTGGGGAGCCCGGGGCACTGGGGCGTGACTGGGGGAGACAGCAGGAAGGGCTGGGCTGTCATTGGAGTCCTTGGGCAGCCCAGGCAGGAGGCATACTGATTAGAATGGAAATCCATGTGACAAACTCCAAAACAGAGTATGAGCTGGAGAATTTGGGGTGGGGAAGAACAAGTGAAGAGCTGGAGACTAGCTTATTTGGAGTTTCTCAATCACAAGAGTGGGAGGCAGCGAGGAACGCTGTGGGAACTCAATCTTGCAAGCAGGGTCCAGCTAGAGACTGTGCAAGCATCTTCACACTTGTCCCAGTGTCATGGGGAAGCTGCAGATTAGCACAGGGAGTAGTAACTAAAATGGGACAGCGTGAGGTCCAGCGTTCATCATGTGGAGATCGAGTGAAAGGGGCGGCCCATGGGGTCACTTGCATTGGTGACAAAGGCTGTGTGGAGCCTGTGAGCTTGGAAATGCTTGGTAACTATAGCCGTGTGTGTCCCACTGATGTGGGTGAGGCCAGCGTAAATAAACAGTTGTCACAGCATCCACACTGTCTGACAGTCACTGATGCCCAGAGAATGCCGGCACTGGGCAGGGGCTGGCTACACTCTGGGACTGACAGCTTTTGTGAATGGAAGAGCTTGTCGGCTGTCCTGACACCTTTGCTCCTGTCACTGCTGCCCCTGTCCCCTGCTGCCAGAGTGGAGTCTGGGCCAGCTGGAGGGATAAAATCCCTAGAGTGTGCAGGTCAGAAGGGATAGAACATGGACCTCCCCACTCAGAAACTGCATGAGCCCCCCCAGGGCCAGGCCAGCGGGTGAGTCCCCTGGAACCCAAAAGCCCAGCATCAAGCAGGAGGGGTCAGCACCTGGATGCCTGTAAGGGATGGGGGAGTCAGGCCAGACCTGCTCTCTCAGCTGTGTACCCTGGGCCTGACTTACTCCATCAGCACAGGAAGGGGCAGCTGAGACTAATCACGCTCATTGAGCGCTTGTTGCATGCACCACAGGACGGGAACCCCACAGTCCTCGCCCGGCACCCTGAAGCCTCTGCAATTCTAACTTCCTGTCTTGGCAGTCTCATCCTGAGGGAAGTGCAATAACCCAGGGTTGCTTGAGGGGAGCCGGGGGCAGGGCACGTTGGGCCCCCTTCCTGCCCCTGCTCTTGGCCAGGGCAGTATCCTGGAGCCCCGGGCAGGAGGTAGACAAAAGTGGGAGGAGAGGGCTGCAGGAGAGCTGAGGTGGCTCGCACCAGGCACAGGTACCTCACTGCTGGAGCCTTCCTGGCCTACATGGACTTGACCCCTCTCCCCAGAGCTGGGACTGCTGAGCCCCTCTGGCTCCCTGGTGGCCAGCTCAGGGCCTAGCCAGAGAAGATGCACCAGGTTAGCTGCACAGAGCATGGAGCCCAGCCAGTCTGGATGGGCCCCGGAGACTTGCAGGGCTTAAATTTTGGGGTCACAGTCTCCTCTAAATTGATGTGAAGCTAGAGACCTGCTCCCTCAGAAAAGTGCACATGCACAGAAAGTCATGTACAATTTCTGCTGAGGCCATGGCGGGGCCCACAGAAGGGTGATGAGCCTGGGACTGAGGTTTAGGGTTTAGGGCCCCAACCCAAATATCTAAGGGGTTCGGGTGGGTGGAGGAGGTGAGTGAAGATGGCTGGGTGGGGAGGGAGTTTGCCCAGGAACAGGAAAGCCTGAGTTGCCCACAAGCCTGTATGTGGGCCTGACATGGCTATGGTGCCCAATTTGGAAGCTAGAAATCAGGTTTGTTTTTTTATGTGAAATTCCAGATTTTTAATATTTTCACATAAATCAGAATCTTTAAAACACTGGACAGGCCAAAGAAAGAAGGATAAAAGCCACATGTCTCCCGGCAGCTGAGGGGCCTCTAACGGGCAGGTGGCAGTTCAGTGAGCTGACATCTGTGGGGGCTTCTTCCTGCACGCCAGACCCTTCACATTAGGGTAGCTGCACCCACAATAACCCTAAGGGCAGGCTGCTGGCAGGGGGGCTAACTGACCCACCCTTAATCACATGGGGCTGCAGGGGCCCAGGGCCCAGGGGCTCTGGCTCCGCACCCTCCCTCTTCGTGGGCACTGCACTGAGCGAGGCCCAGGCCAAGGGCTCAGGCAGGAGGAGTGGGCTGGGCACGAATAAGGGAATGGCCACGGGCTGAGGAAGAGCATGGGCCAGAGAGATTTTTATAAGGTGGGGTGGGTGGGGGAAAATGAGAGAGACAGGGACGGGTTGGGATGACAGCACAGCAGGCCCCATGCCTGAGAAACAGGAGGGGGAGCATGGTTGGAGGTGGGAGTCCGGTGGGCACGGGGGCAGCCTCTCCAGACTGTCTCTCCCCTGAGCAGCTGGGCACAGGTAGCATGTCGCTGCCCCTGCCCCTCCGCCTGATTGCAAACAGCTGCTCCCCTGCTCAGGCTCCTGGCATCCTGGGACCCAAGACTGCTCTCCTCCTCCTTATTCCCAATTCCTGGTGTCTGTTCCACCTTCTATCCTCAATGATTTGACCAAAAAGGGCAGAGTAAGCCAGTGTCTAAAGGAGGGTGCAGGTCAGCTTGGGGTATGGCCCAGGCCAGCCGGTCAGGAGACCCAAGTTTCCAGGTCTCCAGGGCCGGCTCTGCCCTGAGAAGGGTGTATGACCTGGGCCATGAGCCTTCCCTCTCTGAGTCTCAGCTTTGTCCCAAGGAGGGTGAGAAAGGGACAGGGCTGCTGGCCCTTGTGACCTCTCCAGAGCCAGTGTAGATCTGGAGGGGCCTTGCAGGATAGCGAGGTGCCTTGGGGATGGCAGCTGCTACCCAGGAAAGCTGGGAAACATCAGGGCCAACTCACTGTGGGTTGTCGCACTGGCGGGTCCTGAACTTGACACCTGTGCCACAGGTGCGCGAGCAGGAGCCGAATGGACTCCAGGCACCCCAGTTGCCGTCCCGTTTGAGGATGTCAGGCGTCAGCCAGATGCAATGTCCTTTAAAGCAGTGCTAAAAGACAGAAGGTCACTTCCTTGACTCATCGTTCACAAGTCCCCCACCCCTTTCATCCTGCAGTGCCCATGAAGACTGCCTGGCCCTGGAGACATAGGAAAAGGATGTCATAGTCACCCCTAGAAGCTCTACACCCCTCGGGAGGCCTAATGAGGTCTTGGCCTGGCACCCCCCAGGTCCCCCTAACCACCGCCCTGGCCTCCCACCATCCTCCACACCGTGTCCAGCCTACTCTGTCCCTCCAGCCAGAGTTTGCCCACACCATGTCTCCAGGGTGAAGCCACATGTGTGCCCACACAGGGAACACTCAAAAAGATGCAAGCCGCACATCAAGCCAGTGACCCCAGAGATGTATAAGAATTACTTGTTTAAGTAAAAAAAAGCCAATTTAAAGAAAATATGGAAATGAAGTTCAGGTGGTATGCTGACATGGTAAAAATTCATAAATATAGTGAATAGAGTACTGGAGAGCAGGGAACACAATTCTACAACTTGAATCGGATCACACGGCTCCCTTTCTCCCATGGGGAGGAAGCTTACACAATTCAGGGGCCTATTTTAAGAAGATTGCAAAATTAAAAATACCAAATTAGGTATAAAGTGGAATCTTGATTTAGAATAAGAGAAGACATCACAAAAAATTAAAAATTTAAAAACTGACCAATACCACAAACAACCCAAAGCAGAGAACAATGATTTTTTTTCAAATGAATTGACTGACACAAGTTTTCCTGCAATTCTCACTGCATACTCTTTCATCTCTTCATATAACAATAATTTTGTAGTGTTGTTTTCCATAGAAAGAATAGAAAGATAGTGCAGTCATTCCTCAGCAAACGTTTTCTGTAAGGGCCAGAGAGTAACTACCGTATTTGCTGGTGTATAAGACGATTTTTTGGCCCTGAAAAATATGCCTCCAAGTGGGGGGTCGTCTTATACGCCAGGTACACTTCAGATAGACTGCCCATAGTGCTTGCCCCGTGCCATAGTGGCCTCCCGATGCCCGCCCACTTCATTCCACATACCGTTCAGGCATCAGCAGCGCTGCTGGGTGTATGCTCGGCTGTTATGCGATTTTGCTGTTATGCGATTTTACCACACTCGCAAAATCTACGGTACCAGTCTATAGAGTGTGTTTTCTTTAGTGAATTACCGGTATGTTTACCGGTAATAAAGTTGCACTGTTTTATGTATATGTTTGATTACATACAGCCTTGTGACAGTTTTCCTGCATGTCATAAGCATTTGAATATAAATTAAAATGTTGAAATCAAATCTGATATTGTTTTACCTTTTATTTGGTGTGTGGAAGGTGTGCGGAAGAGGGGGTAGTCTTATACGGCGTGTATATAACAAACTCTGTATTTTGAGTGGAAATGTTAGGGGGTCGTCTTATACGCCCAGTCGTCTTATACGCCGGCAAATACGGTACTTTAGACTTTGCAAGCTTTGCGATCTCTGTCAGTGCTGCTCAAATCTGCCATTGGAGCATGAAAGTAGCTACAGACAACATGTAAATGAATGCAGGTGACCGTGTTCCAATAAAACTTTGTTTACAAAAACAGACAGCAAATGGAAACTTCTAGAATGGAGTTATAAGGAGCTTGGTGAACTCTCTCCTCGGTAAAACAACCATTTAACTGGTGAAAATTACTTTTTAAAAACAACCATATTAAGTATCTGAAAATTGTCCTAAGGTCAATACAATAAATGGAGAAAATGGTTTATTCAAGAAAATCTGCTAAATCTTGGTAAGAACAGTGGAAGTCTATGGCATTTGAGCCACAGCCCTCTCCATCCCTTCCTCAGCTCAGTGTGATGGAATCTTGGCTGCTTAGAAGACGAGTTCCCTCTCCACTAGGGCTACAGTTTCCCAGGCTAGGTCTACAGTTTCACCCCGGGAAAGGCAGGCCACTGGCACCTCTAATACCTCCCAACTCTGTGTTACACACCGTCTGTCCCAGGTAAGATTGGCCAAGAGGGTTGGGACACGCTTGCCTACTCAGTCCCTACTCCCAGGGTGGAGGTTCTACCCCAGGTATGGCAGGTCAAGCATACTGGACTCCGATAGACCCTTCCCCAGCTTGCTTGTACAGCAGAGGTTCCATGCTGAAGAAGGCAAGCCAATAAAACTAGGGGTTACCATCCCTCTCTGACTTGTAGACCAGGAGTGTCACTTTGAGAGAAGGGGGCCACTCTACTCCTAGCTCCGGTATAGTGGTGCAGTGGTCTTTGGGCGCGGGTGGGGGGAGGGGGCAGGGAAAGCAAAACAAAGAGTTCCATAGTTCTCCCTGAGGGAAATGGCTTTATTTGGAACAGAGCATGAGGACATTCATGCCTAAAGGCATTGTCGAAAACAATAGAAATTTTGGTAGTGAGCAATTAGAGGAGGCCCGTAGCTCAATGATACGAGTAGCAGGAAATAAAATGGTAAACCAACAGAACTGTAACCAAGAGGGCCGGGGAAAAAGACAGCCAAGAGCCCTCCTGGGGTCTGAGCAAGCCTCAAAGGCTGACAACTCTGCCTCTATGAAGGGCCCAGAATTTAACTGGGTCACAGTGTAGACAAGTCATACCCCAGGGCATTATCAAAAACAACACAGCAGTCAGAAAGCAGCTAATGAAAGCTAACAGTTGAGAGATACCAATAGAGGCAGAACAGCCAGAAGCTTCATGGAAAGATCAGAGAAGGAGACAGAGAGAACCTGGCTAGTTTTTTTTTTTTTGGGGGGGGGAGGGCACTTGTGAGATCAGAGTGACTATCCACATCCTCTGAGGAGCAACATCAGCAGCTGCACACTGCAGAGCTCATAAAATTTAGCCAGGTCAAGCCAAATCACTAAACAAATAAACAAGTAAACAAGCAAACGACAGCATGACAAGGTCCAGGGCAATCAACATTCAGAATTTCTTCAATGTATTATCTAAAATGTCCAGTTTCAACACAAATTTCTGAGACGTGAAAAGAAACAGGAAAGAGTGACCCATACATAGGAAAATAAGCAGGGGATAGAAAGTAACTTTGAGGATACCTAGATGTTGGACTTAACAGACAAAGATTTCAGAGCAAAAAGAAAGATATAATCCACAAACTTGAATACAGATAAACAGAAATTATGCAATCCGAAGAGCAGAGAGAAAAAAGAATAAGGAAAAATGACAGAGCCACTGAGAAGCATGGGAGACCATCAAGTCCACTGCGATGTGCATAGTAGAGGTGCCAGAAGGACAGGACACAGAGAAGGGTGCAGAAAATATTCAAAGAAATAATAGCTGAAAACTTCCAAAACTTGATGAAAAACATTAACCTACACATCCAAGAAATTTAACAAACTCCAGGTAGGATAAAAACAAAGAGATGCACACCCAGACACATTATAGTCAAATTGATGAAGGACAAAGAAAACATGTTGAAAGCAGCAAAAGAAAAATGACTCATTGTGTATAAAGAATAACAGCTGACTTTTAATCAGAAATAATGAAGGCCAGAGGCTACGGTGTCAACCAAGAATCATAGCCAACAAAACTGTTTCAATAATAAAGGTGAAATAAAAATATTCCCAGATAAACAAAAACAGAGACTTAATTGCTAGCTGACCTGCCATATAAGAAATACTAATGGAAGTTATTTAGGTTGAAAACAAGTGACACCGGAGAATAATTCAAGTCCCCATGAAAAAAAAAACAGTGATGGAAATGAACAAACTTCTAGAAAAACACAAACAATCAAAATTGATTCAATAAGATATAGAAAATCTGAATGGACCTATAACAAGTAAAAAGATTGAATTAGTTATTTCAAAACTTTCTCCATTGGAGGTTTCGAAACAGATTCACCTCTTCCCAAAAGCGGCCTGAGGTGATCTCTCAAAATTGTTCGCTATTCTCTTGACCCGGAGAACCCCACAAAATCATGTAAATTGAGAGGTTCAAATCTACGGGTTCATTTTAAGAACACTCGTGAAACTGCCCAGGCCATCAAGGGTATGCATATCCAAAAAGCCACCAAGTATCTAATGGATGCCACATTACAAAAATAATGTGTGCCCTTCCGTCGTTACAATGGTGGAGTTGGGAGGTGTGCCCAGGCCAAACAGTGGGGTTGGACGCAGGGTCGGTGGCCCAAAAAGAGTGCAGAATTTTTACTGTACATGCTTAAAAATGCAGAGAGTAATGCTGAACTTAAGGGTTTAGATGTAGATTCTCTAGTCATAGAGCACATCCAAGTAAATAAAGCTCCCAAGATGTGGTGCAGAACTTACAGAGCTCATCGACGGATCAACCCCTACATGAGCTCTCCCTGCCACATTGAGATGATCCTAACTGAGAGGGAACAAATTGTTCCTAAACCAGAAGAGGAGGTTGCACAGAAGAAAAAGATCTCCCAGAAGAAACTGAAGAAACAAACACTTATGGCCCGGGAGTAAATTCAACATCAAATAAATGCTAATAAAAGTAAAAACAAAAAACAAACAAACAAACAAAAAACAAAAACCAGATTCACATGGCTTCATTGGTAATTTCTAACACACATTTAAAGAAAGTTAATATCAGTCTTTCACAAACTCTTCCAAAAAATAGAAGACAAAAGAAAAATCCTCCAAATTCATTCTATGAGGCTAGTATTACCCTAATACCACAACCAAACCATGATATCACAAGAAGAAAAAACTAAACCAATATCTCTTAGGAAAATAGATGCAAATATCCTCATAAAAGTCCTAGCAAACCAAATGCAACAGCATATTAAAAGATTATACACCGTAACCAAGTGGGATTTATCCCATGAATGCAGGGTTTAACATCTGAAAATCAATCAATGTCACAAACCATATCAATAAAGTAAAGAACAAATATGATCACCTCAAGACTTAAAAAATCACTTGGCAAATCGAACATCTTTTCATGAAAACAATAACAACAACAAGAAAACACTCAAAGACTAGGACTGAAAGAGAATTACCTCAACTTGATACAGGACATCTATGAAATACCCACAGCTCACATCATGCTTAATGGTGAAAGAGTGAATGCTTTTCCCCATGATGAGGAGCGAGACAAGTATGTCTTGCTCACACCACTTCTATAATAGTTAACGTTGTACTAGAAGTTCTAGCCAGGATAGAAAAGAAATAAAAGGCATCTGAATTGGAAACAAAGAAATAAAGGTATCTCTATTTGCAGATGACATAATCTTCTATATATAAAATCCTAAGGAATCCGCAAAAAAACTATTAAAGCTAATAAATTCAGTGATGTTGCAAGTTACAAGGTCAATATACAAAATTCAATTCTATTTCTATAAACCAGCGATGAATGATCTAAAAGTAAAATTAAGAAAACAACTCTATTTACAATAGCATCAAAAAAAAAAAGAAAGGGCCGGCCGAGTGGCGCGATGGTTAAGAACTCGCTTGGGATGCCAGAGGGCCCCGGTTCGGATCCCACATATGAGGGCCAGTGACACTGCCCTACACAGCTAAGATGCTGAACAACAGCTCAACCTGGAGCTGGGCTGCCGTGGGTCGCCGGCGACGGCGTGGGCTGCAGCCCCTGTGGCAGTGGGTTGCCATGGGCTACCGTCTGTAGCCAGCAGCCAGCGTGAGCGGCCAGCAGCCGCAGTGAGCGGCCGTCCAGAAGCCGGCGACTGATCTGCCTCACCCTGGAAGAGCGCAATGATGGTGCCAACTTGGGCCAGTGAAGCAACGTCCTCCACAACTAGACTGAAGAACAAAACGACAGCAACTTGTCTGTTCCCCTTCCCCCAATTCCCCAGCACTGTTCCCATCCCCCCAATTCCCCAATAAAAATCTTTAAAAAAAAAGAAAAAGAAAAAGAAAACAAAAACCTTAGGAATAAATTAAATAAAAGAAGTGTACAACTGAAAATGACAAAACATTATTGAAAGACAATAAAGATCTAAGTAAATGGAAAGACACCTGATGTTCATGGATCAGATTGTTGACATGACAATACTCCCCACATTGATCTATAGATGCAGTGCAATCCTATCAAAATTACTGCTGGACTTTTGTAGAAATTGAAAAATTGCTCCTAAAATTCATATAGAATGTCAAGGGACCAAGAACAGCCAAAACAATCTTGAAGAACAAAGTGGGAGTAATAAAGACAGTGTGGCTCTGACATAAGGATAGACAAATATATCAATGGAATAGAACTGAATCCAGAAAGGAACCATTACATATGGTAAACTGATTTTTTGACAAGTGTGCCAAGACGATTCAATTGCAAAAGACAAGTCTCTTCAACAAATACAACTGGATAGCCATAGGCAAAAGGATGAGGTTGGGCCCCTTCCTCACACCATACACGATAATCAACTTAAAATGGATCAAAGACCAAAATGTAAGAGCTAAACTCTTAAAACACAAGAATACATCCCCTTGACCTAATGGCAATGGTTTCTTTATACAGCACCAAAAGCACGAGCAACAACAACAAAAATATTGAAATTGGACTTTATCAAAATGGAAAGCTTTTGTGCATCAAATAATACCATCATGAAAGTGAAAAGACTACCCACAGAATGGGAGAAAATATTTTCAAGCCATATATCTGATAAGCCTGATAAGGGACCCGTATACTTGTTCTTGTATATAAAGAACTCTTATGCATATATAAATAACTCTCACTCAAGAATAAAAAGAGAAATAACTCAGTTAAAAAATAAGCAAGTAATATGAATAGATATTTACCCCAAAAAAGATACATACAAATTACCATTAAGCACATGAAAAGATGCTTAACATCACAGGCCACTAGGGAAATCCAAATCAAAACCACAATGAAATAACACTTTGCATCCACTGGGATGGTTATAATAAAAACATAGACAGTAACAAGTGTTTGGGGGCATGTGGAGAAATCAGAACCCTCGTACATTGCTAGTTGGGATGTAAAAGGTGCAGCTGTTTTGGGAAAAAGTCTGGCATTTTCTCAAAATGTTAAATATAGTTACCATAAGATCCAACAATTCCACTTGTAGGTATATAGCCAAGAAGAATGACACATCCATGCAAAAACTTGTACACAAGTGTTCATAGCAGCATTTCTCATAATAGCTGTAAAGTGGAAACAACTCAAATGTCCATCAGCTAATAAATGGATAAGTAAAACACAGTATATCTAATACGATGGATTATTATTCAGAAATAAAAAGGAATAAAGTACTGACACAGGCTACAACATGGATGAACCTTGAAAACATTATGCTAATTGATTAAGCCAGTCACAAAAGGACACATTGTATGATTCCATTTATATGACATGTCCAGAAGAGGCACATCTATGGAGTTGGAAAGTAGATTAGTGGTTGCCTAGCATTGAAGGTTGGGGGTGAGGTTGGGTGTTGGGGTGGGGAGAGGACAAATTGGAGGGACTGCTAATGGGTACTGGACTTCTTTCTGGAGTGACAAAAATGTTCTAAAATTTGATTGTTGTGATGGTTGTACAACTCTGTGAATATACCGAAAACCATTGAATTGTACATTTTAAATGAGCGAATTTAAATGTGAATCATATCTTAATAAAGCTGTTAGGGAAACAGAAAAACAGGAGCAGATAGGAGTGGTCTGTGGCAGCTTAGCAGCCCTTGCTTCAGCATGCTGGGGAAGTTTTTTGTATTATCGATAATTTAGAGAAGTTATTGGTGATATCACGTGAGCATTTACGATGATCGAATTTGGAGAAACTACCATCCATTTTGCTTACCGATGTGGGTTTTAGGGCATCTCATGTTTTCTTGGTCAGAGCCTGATTTTAATGGTCTTTGAATCCTCAGTACTTAGTAAGTGTTGCTGTTGATGTTCTTATTGTAGGGCAATACTCTGAGCTTCATATTGTCTTTGATGTTGTCAACATTTCAGTAAAATCAGAAAAGAAATTGAATGGCTTTTCCCATTCATTGGATTCATTCTCCTTCATTGATTTGATTGTCAAGCGTTTCAAGAGCCTGTCTGTTACTTCTCTATGATACTTATCTCTCCCTCCTAGTGAATGACTGCTTTTGGTTTGATCTGAAACTTTTTTGTTGTTGTAATTACATTTTTGAAGTCAGAGTTATTTCTATTGATTTATTTACTCATTTTTAAAAACTTTTATTTAGTTTCCATTAATTTTTACCTGAATTTTATTTAATAAATAAATTCAAAAATGGTAAGAGAAGGTACCTTTACACATATATCCAAATCAGAAGTCTGTAGTTTCTCCCTTCTTTTATTGAAGCATTCCAAAATGACTCTCAAGATTGCAGTTAAACTGGTGGATTAAAGCTTTATCAACATTTTGAATAAACTCTTTGCATCCCATTTGCATTCAGGTTTCCCTTAGTTTTTGTAACACATATGTTTGAGGGTTCGGACAGCTTTCAGACAAGCCAACCATCTTGATACACTTAGCTTTTTAAAACAAATATCCAAGTTGGATTGTGTTTAAAGTGTTCCATCTATAAGACAACCTCCCCCCCGCCCCAAAAAAAACATAACTGTTGCAAATACAGAAGCAGCTGCGACCTTGGGTATAGTTGAGGCACCTTTTCTCCACTGATTTCAGGAGAATGGGCTGTACACAGCACGCTTTCTGCAGCGGCCATGGTGACTTGGCAGTGGCAGTAGGAGTTTTCCTGGAAGTTATTCTTACACCTGGACAGATACAATAATTTAACTACACATGAGTGATACTGAGAACCATGTGACCAAGCCAATAAATATATCCCAACTCCAATTTCTCCTTAGTCAAAGCTCCAAGGCTTTGTGACTCCCATAGCCACTCTCATGCCAGCTGACACTAGAAGTGTAGCAGGGGAAGGCAGAGTGAAAAAAAAGTGATCTTGATAGATTATGGTTAAGATATCTTACTTTTGTAAAATTTATGAAAACATACAAACATGTGAACATAGCGTGAGGCCCCTCCCAGGGCTCTGAAAGAAGCCCAGGTAAGTGAGGGGCCTCAAAGCTGACACATCAGAAGCTTCACAGTGTGTTCAGCTCTGCTCCCCGCTCAGATCTGTGCCACTGCCCTGCTGCAAGATGAAGACTAGCTCCTTGGCCTGGCTCCCTTGCACACCACCAAGCCAGGCGCTGAGCAGACTGCGATTTCTTCCCTTCCTCCCTCCCTCCCGCTTCCTCCCTGGACTCTGTGTCCTTCCTCCCCACAGTGCAGTGGATGCTGTGAAGAGAATCCCCCCCACCCCCCCAAGACCGAGGCTCTCTCTCACTCCCCAGCCTCAAAGTGTATTGGTTGCTGGTAGCTGACAGTTGAATCACTCTCCAGGAAATGCTCTCAGCCAGAAAAATGCCTAGCCCAGGGTCATATCCCTTTCCTGGGGACAGCCATAGCCAGTGACTGGTCAAGGTTGGGTACAATTCTGAAAGGCCAGTCCAGCCTAGAGCTCTTGGTGGTGTCGGCTGAGCCCCATGTTGCGACCAGAGGGCTGTTCAATGCCTCGCTCTCCCACAGGCGCTGATTCTCATTCTCCCCAGGAAAGTGCCTGCAATGGGATCTCTGTCTCAGAGCCGGTTTCCAGAAGAGCTGTGCGCCCATCTCCATTCCCGAGTTGCTCCCACGCACCCCTCCTGGCCCTCACCTCTCAGACAGGCCCTTCCTGGCCTCCCTACTTTGAGCACCTCTCTGCTTGGGAGCCCATCTCGCCTCTTCTTCCTGACATAGGCCTCTCACCCTTCCCTCCCTGGCTGTGCTCCCAGGTGTGCCTTGCACCATGCTGAGACCATGGGGGAGCTGCAGAGGCTGCTGCTCTCTGGATTCCCCTCGGGCTCTGTGAAAGTGGTCAAGGGCTCCATCAGTCAGGCTGGGCACCGGGCACGTGGCTGGCAAACAGTCACAAACCACCTGCGGTCAGGCCAGCCAGGCTGCAGGCCACTAGGGATGTTGGTCATGTCCTTCCTGGGTCACGGTTACCTCATCTTTCATCCAAAGTGCCCCTCACTCAACCATGGAAGGGAAGGGAAGACCCCACAGAAACGCTGGCTGGAGTCCCGCTCAGCTGGTAGAGCAAGGTGGAGCTGGCAGGAAGGAAGAGGGTCCAGGTAAGGGAATGCTGTGGATTGAATGTTTGTGTCATCCCCAAATTCTTACGTTGAAGACGAATGCCCAGTGTGATGGTGTTAGGAGGTGGGGCCTTTGGGAGGTGTCTAGGTCATGGGGGTGAAGCTGTCATGAATGGAATTAGTGCGTTTATAAGAAGACATGAGAGAGATGATTTCTCTTTCCAGAATGTGAGGACCCAGTGAGAAGAAGCCAGTCTGCTGCCCTCACCAGAACCTGACCATGCAGACACCCTGATGTTGGGCTTTCAGTTCCCAGAGCTGTGAGGAGAAAATGGGTGTTGTTTCAGCCCCCAGTCTGTGGCTTTTTTGTTGAGGAGCCCGAGTTGACTAGGATAGGGAGTAAGCGAGTGCTCCTGGCACCTCTGAAGGCTGTGACTAGGGCCCTGGCCTCTGTGTTACTGGTTGCCATGGGAACCAAGGGCCAGGATGATGGAGGAGGCCACATAGTCGTCTTCCTGTCCCCACTGGACAAATTGGTCCCTGATCTAGAAATGGGGAGCTGGACACCGGACATCTCAGGACACCCCACAGGCCCATAATGTGATGGACCAGCCCCCACAGACCCAGATCCAAATGCACAGAGGCAATACAGGTGCCTGAGGAAAATATGAAGACAATGCAAAACAGAAAGAAAGGAAAATCATCCTAATTCCACCACACAGAAGTTGCCCCTCTAATATTTTGGTTTCATTCCTCCTGGACGACTCTGAGTGTTTATCAGAGTGCAATTACCTTGAATAAACAATTTCATACTTTGGCACCTCAGTGTTATTATAAAAGAAACATGTTTAATGTTATTAAAATGCTACATAACTATGTTTAAATGATTTCAAATATTTCATCCAGTAGAAACTTAAACATTTAAAAGCATGAAGGCATATGTCCTGAATGAATTTGGAGCCCATCACAGAACCATGGGGCAAACTTGACCAAGGCTGCCTCATGGGCTAAGTGCCCTGGAGAGCACTGATGCACCTAGGCAGGGCCGGAACACTGCCTGGTAGGTCTGAAAGCCTGAGAGGCAGACCGTTCTGTTTCAGGAAGTGCACAGTTAGCACTTCTGAACCGCCAAGGTCCTGGGTTTCCATCCTCCACCCACCAGCATGTCCCCAGTGGGTACCATGTGCCAGGAGCCTAGGATGTGACGATAAGCCAGTTGGGCACTTAGGTGACTTGCCTGAGGAGGAAAGGACAGCTCAAGGTCACAAGGTAAGGAAGGAGGGACTAAGGACTTGAAGTCCTCTGCCCAGACCCTGGGCTGTCCCTGTTCCTATGCCTGCCTGCCAATTCTCAGTTATGCAGGAAACATGAGCACAACACAGGGGCGTCATGGGGTCTTTGCACACCAGGTACGCATCTCTGAAACAGTCCTTCTGGAAAGTTCATGAAAGCTTAGGGTGGATGTTGCTTCCCCATGATGCTGCCTGTGAATGCCAGAGCACATGGAGGACTGTTTCCACCAAGACACACTGAGGCTGGAGCCGTCCTAGACTTGGCTGGGTTGGCACCCTGCCTGCTGCCCTGACACTGGCTCAGGTAGGGAGGACAAGGTGAGACCACCAGCCTGGCCTGAGGGGCATAGCCACCTGGGAGGACCCCCTGTGCTTGGTCTGGCCCTGCCACCAGAGTATCCCAGCACAGGCTGTGCGGCCACAGGGCATGCCTGTCTGAGAGCAGATCTGAGCCCCCTCTCCAGCACCTTGGACAGGGCAGGACACCCAGCAGGCACAGGAAGCGCTCTCTGAGTTCAATCAGTCCTTCCCTCTCTCCCACCATCACCAGCCTCCCAGAACTATGTCTTTTATATATTTTTTGGATCCTGATGCTGTGACATCTGGGGACTTGCTGATTCTGGAGGGACTGCCCCTCCCAGGGTCAGCCAATTCCTAGAGATAATGAACAACTAACCTGAGAGTGTGCCTTTTGTGCAAACAACCTAATTCAGAGCCTCCACCCCAACCATCTCCCCTACAGGCTGTCACACTCTGGGCCTCTGGCCCTAATCACCCAGTCACAAGTGCCAGAGGACAAGGGCAGCCTCTTGTCCTTTCAGTGCCTCAGAGCCCACTGAAATCATTCTCACCAGCCAATCCTAAACCTGCTTCCCTAGCCCCACCTGCTTCTTCCTGTGGAAGCCACAGTAAAGGCTCTTGCCCACAGTCCCCTCTCTGCCTCCTGATTTACCCTGGTGCTTCCATCCCGTGGTGTGGTAGAAGGGTGGGAGTGAGACCCTTCTTTTGGGATCTGTGAGGAACAAACTCTCTTTTCAGTGGCAATCATCTCCTAATCTGTTGGCGTCACTTTACCTGAAGTTTTCTACTAATTTTCAATCACTGCACGCCTCTCACCTACCCTCCCCAGCCTTTCCGCATAGCGCGGTCCCCCATCTGGAGTGCTGCTCCCACTTCTCTCCACCCTTCAGCTTCAGCCGGGATTACTGACTGGAAGCCTCCCTGAGCTCCTTGACAGGCTGCTCCCCATCGCTGTCCTCGCCACCACATCACCACTGTCCCTTCGCATTCATGGCCAACCCCCACAGATGGCAAGTCTGATGAAGGTGGAGCAGGCCTGACACATGGGATGGATGAGCGATGAATGAATAAATGGATGGAGCTGAGGGACGTGGAGCTTCCTGGAGCTAATCCTCAGGCCCATTGCCCACTTCTTTGTCAAAGGACAACATGTCATCTCTCCCCTCTCAGCCACACCCACCCACATAAAACTCGATTCCACAAGAAAGCCGCACACGCACTGGCCCTGGTTTCTAAACAGCCTGATCTCACCACCTCATATTGCCCAGGCACAGCGTTCTCTGAACACCAAAGGTGCTGCCGACACCCCTGCCTACCCAGCCCCACAGTGAGTGAGCCATGAAGCTACAGGGCTCATGTGTATGTCCTGCTCCTTCTCACTGGGTCATCTCTATGAAGAGAACATACATACAGATGTTCTGTCTTTTGCTGGACACACAGAACTGCGTGAGCAGGGGTCTGATGTGGCAGCGCAGGCGAAAGTGGGGAATGTGCTTGAGATGGCAGCCCGGGGAGTGTGGACGATGAGGATCCCAGGCTGTGACCCTGCTGGGGGACCCGGGGGAAAAAGAGGGACTGAGGGGGATAACTGAGCTCAGCACAGCCCCAAATGATCTGCTATTTCTCCAACTGGCCAGGCTTTACCCCCTGCTCCCTCCCCACTCCCCTCTCTCCTTGCCCCTGTTGCTTTTCTTGCAGGAATGACTACCTTCCAAATATAAAATTATACTGCAGGCCAGCCGAGTGGCGCG
>NW_017731697.1:604264-612409 GCF_001890085.2 Hipposideros armiger
GACAGCAACTTGTCTGTTCCCCTTCCCCCAATTCCCCAGCACTGTTCCCATCCCCCCAATTCCCAATAAAAATCTTTAAAAAAAATGGCTGAGATATTTTTAAAAAAAAATTACACTGCAATAGTAAGTAATGTGTTGAAACTTACAGATGCACACAAGTGGAGGTTTCTGATGGGCCCCCAGAAGGTGCCCTCCCTCCTCCTCTCTCCCTTTGCTCCTCCACCCCCAACCCCCACACACCAAGAATCACTGACTTAGGACAGTTTTTAACCTGTGCTCTTGTGAACCAGGGCAGGCTGAACTGAGCCCCAGCTCTGCCCACTTAATCAGCATAGTTCTGTTTCTTAATACGAAAATGGCGATTGTATTTACTGGGCAAATTAACAAAGGATTCTGTCACCAAAAAGAGTTAAGGGCCGTGGCTGGGTCAGTGGTTTCTGTGAGGAAGGGGCACTTTGGCCACATCTGTCCTCTTTCCTCATCAAACCCCCATCCCACCCACAAGAGGAGGGGTCCAATCGGCTAGGGGTGCAGGCATTTGACCCACATTCTCCCAGTGGCCAGGTTCCTATGTGTGAAGGCCAGCTGCACACCCTAGGTGAGTGAGTACCCTGTGCAGGTCCCACCCCGTTCCATCTGCCTTCTCTCTGCTTAGGGTGGACTGGGCAGGTAGGGATGGCCTGGGGTAGGAAGCCATGCTGAGTAGTCTCATCCTCCAGCTCAGACTGTACTAAACCCCCATTGGATTATGGCAAATGTTTCAAGGTCCTGTACCCTTCATCGAGCTCCTGTGGGAGAGGGGCTACGTGGTCAGTTCTGGCATTTCCAGGTGCCTGGTGCTTTATTACCAATGTCCCACCTCTAACTTCTAACAGTTCATTAAGTCTGGGGCACAGCTGAATCACTTGGGTACCTCTAAAAATATAAATTCCCAGGACTTCAAACAAAACATGCTCGTGAATGTTCATGGCAGCACATTCACAAAAAGCAAAAGGTGGAGACAACCCAAGTACCCATCAACGGACTAACGGATCAACGCAATGTGGTCCATCCAGCGAGTGGGATATTACTCAGCCACAAGGGGGAAAGAAGCACTGACACAGGCCACAACAGGGACAAACCTTGAAAACATGCTGAGTGAATGAATCCAGACACAAAAAGCCACATACTGTATGATTCCAGTTACATGAAATTCCAGAATAGGTGAACCCACAGAGATTGAAAACTTATTAGTGGCTGTCGGCTGGACAGAGGAAGGGAGTGGGAGTCACTGTTTAAAGGGGCGTCCTTATGGGGTGATGAAAACGTTCTAGAACTATACAGTGGTGATGATTGCACATCATTAATGTACTAAATGCCACTGAATTGTACACTTCAAAGTGGTTAAAATGGTGAATTTTATGTTATATAGATTTTTACCATAATGAAAAAAAAAATACAATTCCTGATCCTCATTCCAAACCAAAATCTTCAGGCCTGGGTATCTGCAGCTTTAAGAAGCTCTGCCAGGGACAAAATAAAATTAAGCAGAATTTAAGCCCTACCCAGAGGAACCTCAGGTCCAGCTGATTTGGGGACCTGCACTGGAGTCCACACCCCTCCCCCACACAGTCGACACAGCCCTGAGGGGGATGGTGGGGGGCACATCTGCAGTTTCCTTGGGCTGAGCCTTGGTGTGCTGGGACCAGGCTTAGGTTCATCTGCATATGCCAGCCCCCTAGCAAGTGATTGGCCCATAAGTGGGTATGATACTTTGTTTAAGCCAATGAGAATCAGGCATGGAGTTATAGGTGGAAGGACTGGGACAGAAAAAACTTTTTGCAGATTTGCTAGAGAGTGGGAAGTAGGCCTGGGCCTGGGGCAGGTGCTGGTGGGCAGCCAAGGAGTGACCTTAAGGGACAAGTCAGCCTGCTGGGGGCAAACACTGAGGCCCCGGGGATGAAGAGGCTAAGCCTGATGCTAGGGACGCAGTGGCCACCAGACCCCGATACTGGCCTCAAGGTGAAGTGACCCACAGTGTGCAGGAGAGATGGAAGGACCGTGGAGCCCCGAAGCTGCTCTTCAGAGGAAGGGATCCTGAGGTGGGGGACAGAAGCACAGTGAGGCTCTCTGAGACATCAGGTTTGCTCCGATAGAAGAAACATGTGTGGCAGGCGCAAGGGTGGAAGCTGTCATGTGTGGGGGTTATTAGAAAGGAGGCAAGAGAAGGCTTTGGGGGAGGGGAAAGGAGGCTGGAAACCCCCAGCCCCACCCCACGGGCACTGAAGGGACTTTCCCTGGAGACCTGCGCATTCGGGGGCTGGTCCTCTGCCCTCACTCACCTTGCCAGGTGCACACATGGTCCCGTCCAAGGGGGGGCCCTTCTTGGTCTTGCAAAAGTAGGGGTTGTCAGGATGGCTGCACCACAGCTGCTTGCAGGGGTCGAAGGTTCGGAACTGGAAGAGAGCACCAGCAGCTGGCCAGGGCACCTCCCACTGTGGGGAACCCTGTGGGTGCCACCCTGGCCCCCAGGGTCCTCTTGGACAGCTGTGGAGCCAGGCACAGCTTGGCTGCCTGTGACAGGCCCATGTGGCTAGTGGGTGGCCCGAGCTTCACATGATGCTGGGGCCATGAGAACCTTGAATGTACAGCTGCTAACTTTGAGTCCCTATAGGCTACTGGGCTTCCCCAACCTCCCATCCTGGGCAGCTGCACCTCTCATGGATCCTGGACAAACAGCTGGGAGCCAGTGTGCCTGGCATGAGGGCTGGGTGGGCATTCCTCTGGCCCAGGCAGTAATGGTTGGTGGCCAGGAGGGGCTGTCACTATAGGGCCCTAAGGGTACCCGTTGTTCTCCTACTGTGGACGCCACCTCTTGACTCTCTCCTGAAGCCCTCCCCTCTGCTCCAACAGTTCCTGTCCTTGGTCCAGGCTTGGCCTCAGTCCTCTGGACCTTAATCACCTCTTTCTTGACCTTTCTGCTTTCTATTCTGATAGCTCTTCCTCCAGGACATCCCTGAGAAATACAGCTGAAACTCAGACCTGGCCATGCCACGCCCCCTCTTCAAACCACTCCAGAACTCCCCATTGCCCACTGCATTCATTAAGCTAGCGTGCAAGAGGTTAGACAGCCTACATCAGTACTCAAATCTACCACTTGCTCACTGTGTGGCCTTAGGCAATTTACCTAACCTCTCTGGGCCTCAATTTCTTCAGCTATAAAATGGGAATAGTTTCTTACTTCCTACATGCGGATGAGATGGTCATTGAGTCAGACACTGACAGGCACTAAAGCTCTTGCCACACTGCCTCACACTGAGTGGGCCTAGGTCAGCAGATACACTCAATTTTGATGACCAGTTCCTGCTGATGGCTCTGTCTTGGCACTCCATGCTAAGGAACAGCTGGTCACTCGCCTGCTATGTTCCCTCCTTCACACTTGCAATTCCTGCCTTCTGGAATGCCCTCTCTTCCAACTCAGTCTTTACACCTCACTTCTGCCTAGGGAATCCCTCTGGAAGTCCACATGCCACACAGGGGTCCCATCAGGCCTCCACCACCCCTTGCTGGTCCCCAGATCATGGATGGCCCTTGTCAGCTGTGTACTCCCTGCCCAGGACCAAGTCTAGACTGGCCGGTGGGCACTGGGTGTGCCTGGGTGAGGAGCAGTGGGCGAGGAGGGAGGTGCTGCACCCTGGGGGGTTGTCCCATGTGCCTCTGAGGTGCTGGCTCCCACACTCACCGCAGTGCACATCATGTAGCCCAGGCCGAAGTCAAAGCGGCACTGCTCGTTCATGGAGTAGTGCAGTCCGGGCAGCTGGGGCAGCGCCGGCCAGTCGTGGGCAAAGGGGTCATCCCGCAGGCAGTCATAGGAGCTGTGAGGGCACATGTGGGCACCGCAAAGCTGCCTTCAGTGGGACTGGCCATCCAGCTTGTGAGGCAGCCCAGGCCCCTTCCGGAGCCGTGGTGCTGGGTCTGTCTGCCACCCAGCTGTCAGCTGTGCTGCCTCAGTTTCCCTGCTGCATCTCTGCTCCTTGGTGAAAGCTTGCCCAATCCCAGATGTCCATTACAAGTATCCCCGACAATGGGATCTCCTCACACCACCCCACACTGCTATTTCCCTCCCCCATCCCCTGTGCCTTGGTTTGGAGGACCCCAGGTCAGGGGGCTCAGGCTGGACCTGCACATGGGCTGAGCCTGGGGCTGCGAGTCGCCCTGGGGGGACACGGGGCCGTACTCACTGCAGGTAGCGGTTCAGCTCCTGCTGGCTGCAGCGGGACCAGTGGAAGCGGTGGAAGGCTGCCTGCACCAGGGGCGCCATGATGCTGCCCAACCTCACTTCGTCGCCGCAGCGGTTGCCCTGCCCGTCGTGCTCCATGCCCAGCCTGTGCAGGGGGGCCAAGGCAGCCTCACTGGCCCCCAGCTGGTCCACTGTCAGCTCCTCCCCACCCAAATGCTGGGACAGTCCCTCAAGCTGCCTCTGCTGGGCCCTCGGACCTCTGCTGTGCTGGTCTGCACTCAGCCAGGTCGTACCGATACCCCATCAGCCAGAGCCTTAAAGCCAGGGGCTCGCTGGGGAGACGGCATCCAGCAGCAGCCCCTCAGTGTCCTGTCTCCGAGCAAGAGCAGGGTGCTGTGGTGTGAGAATGCAGTGGAGGCAGAGGCATCCGAAGATTGGCTCTCTGGGCACCCTTCCCCATACATTCCCCACACAGACCCAGGGCCCTGTGAAGGTTCTCATCAGTGGCCAGCTAGCCCCAAGATTCAGGTGGTGCCTGGGGCACGCCTACCTGACCTTGGCTCTCTGCTCCTCGGCAAGTCTCCCTGGGAAACTCAGTTATTCATCTGTGAAATGGGGTAGGGACCTCCCCCGCCAGGAGGGGGAGCTTGAATGGCATGATCTGTGGAAAGGCTCCAGCACCCACTCTGCTCTTTCTTTGATTTGTTTCCTTAACAGAAAGTGGACCTTGGGCCTGCCCTGTGCAGTCCTGGGAAGACAGGACATCACATCCCAGTGCTTTTCATATGTGGTGTGTCTCTCTCAACAAGCCCCAGACTACCAGGATAGTGAGGCCACTTACACGTGGCCGGTCTCGTGGGCCACCACAAATGCTGAGGAGAAGCCGTCCTCGTGGTTCAGGGTGCAACTGCGGACAGGGTGGCACATCCCGGTGACAGGAGCATAGCCTGGGAGGAGATAGGGTAGCTCCAGCTCCCAGGTCCAGAGCTCTGAGTGAAACAGGGGGCCCTGGACCCAATGCCCCCCACCATTCTCAAAGCAAACAAGCAGAGTCAACTGCCCCCGGCTGGCACAGCTCAGGAGACTCAGCCCCGGGCTGCCAGGGGCAGTTTCCCAAGCTCAGGTCCTACCTGGGAAGACTGTCATCTCAGGAGCCTCCCACCTGCTATTATCTTTCCTGCCACCTCCTACCTTCCCACTTGGCTGAGTGACCTTCTGGTCCCTGGACAGCACATTGCTCTCCTCCTCCCACTGCTGCAGGCACCTGGCCCCTGGCCTGCCCAGCATCACACCCCGAGCCCACCTCAGGAAGGCCTTCCTAGATGCCCTGTGGCTTCACTATAAGACCCCAGGTAGACCCTCTTCTGGAGGGCACAAGGGCTACCATGAGGGTGGATCTCGAAGCTACTCAAGGGCAGAGTGAGCAAGGACAGCCAGCATGCCACACAGTCCTGCTGGCCATACAGAGGTGGAGGACAAGCCAAGTGGACTGAGGGCACCCAGCTTTGGACGGTGAGGCCCATGGAGCCTTCAGCCAAGCCAGCTAAACCTGGGCTTGGGCTGAGAAGACTCTGAGCCACATCTTGCCTAAAGGTTCTCCTCCTCCAGGGGTATGTGGGGAAGGTGCTCCCAGAGGTGGTGGTGGGGGGAGGTGGGAAGGAGTGGTGGCAGCAGGAACATGTCCCTGACATGGATGCACAGAGACCCTCCAGCCACCCCCACCCCCCAGTCAAGTGACTTTGAAGGAACCACTGAATCCCCAGGTAACAGTGAGGAGATGCAGTGCGTTTTGCCAATCCAGTTACAGTGCGGCCCTGGAGAATGTAGGCTGACAGAGAGCAAAATGTATGGCTGAGGAATAGCCCCAGCAGGAGGGCAGGAAGGCCTGTGGAGGACCGCACCCCTGCCGGCCTGCACCTGATCACTGGGTTTCTTTAGATGTCCCAGGGAAGCCTAGAGAACCAACCGCATGCCCGCTGACAGGGAGGGGGAGGGCTGGAAGGCCTATTGCTCAGACCCCACTTAAAACTGAGCAAAACCAGAGAATGGGGCCTGCCATTTGGCCCTGGACAAGACAAAGAGGTTCATACAGAACTGCGTGTGCCACAGGGGGCCTCTGCTGTGACAGCTGGAGCTCCAAGAGGCCTGCAAAGCAAGGGGCCCCAAGTCTCGGAACCCTGACCTCGCCTCACTCCCCTCAGACTCCATGGGCAGATCCTAAGGCAATTTGTGCAAAGAAAAAAGTAGAGAAGAAGGGAAGAACGTGTGGTAGAGGTGTGCTGGTTTTAGACTTGCCTGTAATCTAACCATTATAATCTAATCAGTAGTCATCTAACCACTGTCTTTTCCTCTTGGAATAAATAAGACAAGCTGTATCTTCAAGTACTTTTTGCTCTGTGGATGTTGAGATTATCATTCTTGACTCAGTGTGCCAGAGCAAAGCTTTGAGGTTTTCCCTTTGTCCTTTGTATGCAAAGCTTGTAGTAGGTGTCTGGGTAAGTATTTCTCACTTACCCTACTTAGCATTACCTGGGCCTTCACAATCTGAAGGTTTGAAAGAGTATCTTTATCTTTTTCTTTATATCCTTCCCTCTTATTTTATTTTACTGTTGTTCTTTCTCTCTTTCTGAAAATCTTATTAGATACATATTATACCTCCTGAATTGTCTTTATCTCCTAACTTTTCTCTCATATTTTAATCTTTCGAATGCCCTTGACCCTTTACTTCAGCTTTTGAATTTTCTTTTTTATCCTCCATATTTTTAATTTCACAAAAAGTCTTTGTTGTTCTCTAATTATTCCTAGCAACCTGTTCTGGGTTGATGGATATATTTTCTCAAACATTCTGGGAATGTTCTTTTCCATTTTCTAAATTATCTCTGTTTCCTCTGGAGTCAGTTTTCCGATTTTTTTTTCCAACTTGGTCTATTTTTCTCATGTGATAATTTATTTGTTTTTAATGTCTGGTAATCCCTTCACATTTTAAGTGAAGGATGAGGTCACTTAATATAAGAGTTATCAGTTTCTTCTCCTATGGAACAGTTGTGCTCCCATTAGAGCTCTCACGGGGACCACACAGCCAACAGTGCTCTATTCGTCATCAGCTGGCCACACCGCTGTAGGGCTTGAAGTGGTTCTAGCAGCCCCTCAAAATGAAGAGGCACCAACACCAACTAGGACCCTTGCTCTGTGATCAGTGTGACAAGAGTTATATTCTCTGTTCCCACCCGCGTCCCATTAGGGTGCTGATCAGTGTGGCAAAGGGAAGCATGGTGGTGCCAGAGATGCTTTATTAACATAAACTATCTTCATCACTAATCTTAGCCTGACCAGCGTCACTTGACAAGTCTCCCTAGTTATGCAAATATGGTCAAATGGTCAGCAGAGAGAATCGGTTAAGTGAGCAGAGCAATGCATGTAATAATTCATGGGAGAAAGTGGTGGGAGGAGTAAGTGTATGTCATGTAAATGTGCTTATGTTTGTAAAAAGAAGTACTGGAATGGCCAACCAGAAACTAATAAAAATGACTACTCATAAAGGATGAAGTGGGTGAAATGGGTCCACTCCTTTGAATAAATATTTTTATACAGATTGTTCAAGCCCTTTCTTTTGAAATATATGTCCATAAAAATGCACAAGTCATAACGATGCAAATAACGAATTATCACAAAGTGATTACACCTGTGTGGGCACCTCCCTAATCAAGAAATCAAACTGTACTCACACTACAGAAGCCCCTCTTGTGACTCACCCCTTGTCCCCACTCTCCTGATTTTTAACACCACAGATAAGTTGTGCCCACTCCCAAAGTTGAAATAAATGGAACCCTAGGGCCGGCCGAGTGGCGCGATGGTTAAGAACTGGTTTGGGACACCAGAGGGCCCCGGTTCGGATCCCACATATGAGGGCCAGTGACACTGCCCTC
>NW_017731697.1:612769-632019 GCF_001890085.2 Hipposideros armiger
AAAAAAAAAAAAAAGAAATAAATGGAACCCTAAGCAATACTCTTCTCTGTCTGGCTTTTCACTCAACATTCAATGTGTGACATTCATCCATGGTGTGGTGTGTGGCTATGTCACAATTTCTTCATCTACTCTCCTGCTGAGGGATTTAAGTTATTTCGCATTGAAGAGTTATTAGAAGTGATGCTGCACAGTCTTTGGGTGACATGTGCCTGCACTTCTGGTGGGTGCGCATCTAGGAGTGCAGTTGCTGAGTGGGTTTTTGTTCAGCTTTGATAAATACTGTCAAACAGTTTTCTAAAGCAGTCGCACGGATGTCTATTCCTACTGAGAGGAGTACAAAAATTGCATATCCTCATCCTCAACAAGGTGCAGGATGTTGTCTTGTTTATTTTAGCCATTCTATTAGGTGTGTCCCAGTTTCTGATTGTGGTTTTGATTGCATTTCCCTAATGTCTACTGAGCTTGAGCATCATTTCAGGTATTTATGGATCATCCATGTTTTGTTCAAAGCCTGGTAGAGTCTCTTGCCCACGGTTCCACTGGGTTGTTAGATTATTATTATCATTATTATTATTAATTTGTCAGAGTTCATATATTTCAGATATAAGTTCTTTATTAGATACTGTATATGTATTATGAATATTTTCCCCTAATGAATTAATGATGCCTTTAATAAATAATAGTTTTTAATGTTAATGTGGGACTATTTGCCATTGTGGTTAGTGCTTTTTATCTTTTGTTTTGAGAAATCTTCTCTTACTCCAAAAATAGGGAGATATTCTATATTATTTCTATAAATAGTATTTCCTTTCATACGTAGATCTAAAAACCACTAAGTTAAAACCTAAAATACCCACAAATATGATGTTTGTATACAAAATAGTAGTGTCAGCCTTCATTTTTCCCCAGTTTGGATATTCATTTGATGAAACACCATTTGTTAAAAGATGATCATTGCCTTCTACAGTACCACCACTGCCATAAATCAAGTGTTCATGCATAAGTTCAGTTCTGGGCTCTCTTCTGTTCTAATGGTACATTTGTCAACTCTTGCATCAATCTTATACTCTTTCACTACTGTATTCTTATAAGTATTGAATACTTCAATCATCTTCAATTGTTCTTGGCTATTCTTGGCCCATTGCATTTCTATATAAACATTAGAATCAACTTGTCAATAGCCTCAAAACATTCTGCCAGAGCTGCACTTGAACTGGAGTTTGGAGAAAACTGGTATCTGTATTGTAGTGAGTCTCTTCATCCATAAACATGGCATACCCCATCAGTGACTTAATCTTTTATGATTTCTGTAAACATGGCTTACAATTTTCTCATCTAGGTCTTGGACATATTTTGTTAGACTTATGTATTTGTTGCTTTTTATTCTATTGTAAGTGGTACTAATTTTTAAATTTTAATTTGCTTATTGTTAGAATACAAAAATCTATTTGTATATTGATATGATAGCCAGAAAATTACTTAACAATTTTAATGATTTATTTGTAGATTCTTTTGGATTTTCTGTCTACACAAGTCTATCATCTTCAAATGAGAGTTTGAGTTTTCCTTTCTGATTCGTATATTTTTATTTTTTTCTTGTCCTATTTCACTGGCTGGGACCTCCAGTACAATGTTGAAGAGAAGTGGTGATAGCAGGCATACTGAACCCATTCTCAGCCTAGAGGAAATGCTTTCAACATTTCACCATTACATATGGTGTTGGTTATAGTTGTTTTTTTTTTGGGAAATATCCATTACCACATTAAGAAAGTTTTTCTAGTCCTGATCATAAAATAGATTTTTGTCAAATACTTTTTTTGGGATCAATTGAGATGATCATATAAGTTTTTTTTCTTTATTCTGTTAATGTGGTGAATTACAATGGTTGATTTTCAAATGTTAAACCAACCTTGCAATTTTAGAATAAATTGAAATTTATTGTGATATAGCACTTTTTTGTTAATACAGCACTGGATTTGATTTGCTAATATTTTGTTGGAAATTTTGTGTCTGTATACGTGAGCTCTCTCTGATGGCCTATAATTTTGTTCTTAAAATGTCCTTAGATTTTGTTTCAATGTTGGTAGGCCTCATAAAATTAGTTGGAAAAATGTTCCTTCTTTTCTCATTCTGCAGGAATTTGCATATGATTGATATTATTCTTCCTCAGAAATTAGGAAGAATTCCTGGGTAAAGCTGTCAAGTCCAGGAGTTTACTTTGAAAGAAGGCTTTTAATTACAAATTCAATATCTGTAATTGATACAAGATTATTCAGAGTTTCTATTTTTTCTCGGATTTTGTTTTGTCAAGGAATTTGTACCTTTCATCTAAACTGACAAATTTATTGACACAAAGCTTTTCAAAATACCTTCTCATTATCTTATCTTTTTTAAAATAAAATTTGTAACGATGTCTCTTTTACATTTGTGATTTTAGTCAATTTGTATTTTCTTTCTTGCTTTTAAAAAATTAGTATTGCTAGGGGCTTTTCCATTTTAATCCATGTTTTTCAAAGAAGCAAATTTTGGTTTATTTATTTTCTCTACTGCACTATTGTTTGTCATTTAACTCTTACCTTCATAATTTCTTTCCTTCTGTTTTTGTTGATTTCAAATTTCTTGATATAGATGTTTCTATGATTGAGTTTTCAGACTTTTTTTTTCTAATAAATGCTCTTAAGACTATAAATACCAATTTGTTCATTGTGTTAGCTAAATCCACAAGTTTTGATATGTGATATTGTCACTATCATTCAGTTTGAAAATATATTCTAATTTCTACCATTGTTTCTTCTTTGAACCATGGATTATTTATAAGTATATTGTTTAATTTCCAGATATTCATAATTATTCAAGTTATCTTTCTTTTCTAGTATGGTCAGGGAACACATTCTGTGTGATTTTGATCTTTTACACTTTATTTAAATATCCCTATGGCTTACACAAGTACCTGTGTATTTGTAAAGACTGGGTATTCTCAAGTTGTTTGGTGTAGTATCCTATATATATCATTTAGGTCCAGTTGCTTAATTCAAATTTTCTTACTGATTTTATTATCTGTTGTTCTTTTCATTACTAAGAAAAATACATTAAAATCTTCAACTATATTAGGCTTGTCAATTTCTTCTTTTAGATCTGTCAGTTTTACATAGTTTGAATTTTTAAGTAAAATGAACTTTCAATGGTTGAAAACTCATGAAAATTTATTTTTTAAAAAGTGGGGGGAGCAAACAACTCTGAAACCCAACCTCAGGTCCTATCTAGCCTCTGGACTGCCAGCCTCAGACCCTGCCCATTTCACCACCTGTTTTTCTGATCTCCATTGTTTCCCTGGCAGATGTGGTTTCCTGGGGGGAATGGCAGAGGTCCTGGTGGTTTTTGAGAGCCCAGGGTCACTAGTGCTGACCCATGCTCTTACCCAGCCAAGGCAGCCACAGACCCCCTGCTCTGACACCCTTCCCTGACTGGGGCCATGGCTTCCAGGACCCTTACAGAGCTGGTGGCTCATGCCCAGCCCTCCTCCTCTCTGAGCCCCTGCAGGGGCGAGGCTCACCTTGCATGCCCGAGGGCCCAAAGTCCTGCCGTGTGAGGAAGATGGCATGATCGTGGTATTCATCATGGCTTGTGTCTGGCTTCTGCTGGAGGTAGGCCCAGCGGCAGACGTTCTCCAGGCTCTGAGAGGGGTTCCCAATCTCGATAAGGCTCATGGACTGCAGGAGAGGTGGAAGAGGGGTTAGAGTCCATTGACCAGCTGGGGGCTCAGCAGTCTGCAGTGTTGACAGACCCCATCCACTGGGGACCTAGGTGGCACGAAGTCCCTCTCAGGACCCGTCTCCCACTTGCCTCCATTCTTGGCTCCCTGGTCACACACACCTGGGTGAGTTTCCACGTAAAGTCACTGCACAGTTTTCAAGTGAGATGTGGAAGCAAAGTTCTGAGCTCATCTAAGGCCTCAAGTAGCCCATTTAGCCTATGCCATTTCCAGGGCTCCCTGCATTCTACGAGGCACCCGTTCTGTGCAGGCCCTGGACAGGAGGCAAAGGCCATGTGGGCCTCACCCAAAGAGCTCGCAGTTTGGTCAGGGTCCAGGGCAGGGGAGAAATAAACCCCAATGTGGCGTGCGAGCCCAGAGAAGCGGACAGAACACTGTATTTCACCCTGTTTGAAGACATTTACAGAAAACAACACAATAGAGGGGAAAACTCCAGTAAAGGAGCCGCATGAACAACAGGGCATAGAGCTGATTCCCTCAGGAGCCATGGAGAGGAGCAGTCACACACCATTCTTTATTATGACACACACTTGTTAGCCAAGGCTGGCCACGCTCTTCACTGTGTCATTGCCATTCAGGCAACACAGCCACCCTGAGAGGAGGGAAACTGAGGCTGGGGGAAGTCAAGTAACTTCCCCTAGGTCACGCAGCTAGAAAGTGGAGTTGAGATCTGAAACCGGGAAGCCTGAAACCAAAATCTATATTCAGTCCCTTGCCCTAAACTGTCTCCCCAAATAAAACATGCACCATAGCACCTCAAAAGGAAATCTCCTTCAAGTGGTATGCGTCCCTTTCTCTCCCAAGCCTCACACGAGGCATTTTAGTTTCTGCTTTCACCACATACTCCCATCATCAAAGTGGTTCCCTCCAAGCAAAGAGTCCTGGGCACGATCTTTTTCTCTTTAAAGGTACATCTGTCCATAAAGTAGAGATAGGCATTCCTTGGTAGATGCGCGAAGGCGTTCTGTTGTTTTTCTCTCATAAATATATCCATCGAGCATAGCCACACATCTCCCCTCGTGTGGATAAGCAGCAAGAGCAGATGTGGGGTATTGCTAGGAAGCCAGGGTGTTCCACAAAGAGAAAGAACAATTCAAGGCTGGGGGGTCTGCCCATTGCCAGGAGTCTCGTGTGTTATCCAAGTAAATGACCCGCACAATGGCAGACCAGTTCCCAAGTCCCAAGCACAGAGCTAATTGCTCCTGGGGGGTGAGATTAATTGCTATAAAAAGATACAGTACGTCCTAATGAAGTAAGTCATAGTCCAGAGTGAGAGGGCTGGTGACCAGGACCTGTTGGACATTGGCACAGAGGTGGACAGCCCAGAGAAAGCTAGAGGGGAGGGGAGGAGCTCTTCCTGCCCCCCTGGTGACTGAAGGGATCATGTGACTAGCTCTGGCCAAAAGCTGTGAATCAAAGTGATGTGTATCTCTTCCTGGTCAGAGCATTTATTTGCCCCCATGATACCCTCCATAAATCTCTCCCTCTGGCATGTGAACCAGCAATGTTAAGGTGGTGGCTGCTCTGTCACCCAGGCCCTGAGTGACAATGAAACTAGTCCTCTGCCAGCTCACACTAAACATATAGCCTGAGCAGGAAATAAATCTTCATTGTGAGCTGCTGGGACAGGGAGCATGCTTGTTTCTGCAGCACAACCTCACCCACCCTTGCTGATATGGGAGGGGCTGAGGAAGGAAACGACACCTGTATCACATCCAAACTAGACCTCTGCAGGTCAGCTCCAGTCCTGACCAGGTGGTAGCTACCTCCAGAAAACCTTGAGCGGTCACAGCCTTAAAGGAGGGACTAAGTGAAAGGATCTGTTTTCTAGGGAAAGAACTTTAGGTGGAATGAGAAGGAAGGGACTCTCATGGGTGGGTTGGATTTGGTGTTAGAGTTTGGGGCCTTGTGGCTGTACCCCACCGAACTTAAGATTGCCAGCTCAAGTCCAAATCAGAGGCTCATTACAAAGACCGCTGATGACCACTTCACTTGGCTGGCCACAGAGCCCCCCCCTGGAGGGCCACTCCCCCTGGTCCACAGACCTCCTCCAGAAAATGGGGCAGTGTTCCCCAGCCCAAACGTCAGAATATGCTCCATGGTGGCCTCGCCTGCTCTCAGGGTTCTAAGTTCCATGTGTTTGGACAATTGTAGTCTGGTCCCCTCCAGTGCCCTGGTGGGCTATGGTTACTTCTGCCTTTGCTCTTCTGATAGTCCAGTCCCCCTTTGTTAAACATTCCCTCTGTTAATCTGGGTCTGATTGCAGGTCAGGGGTGAGAGGGCTCAAGTCTGGCAATCCCAGCTCTGCATCTTCCTGGTACCACGATGGTTCAGGGAACGACACCCAGAGTGAGCCAAGGAGTTGGAAAGGTGTGAGACTGTGAGCCTGGAGCTGCTGCCCACCTCTCACCATGGGAGGAGACCCACCCGAGGAGAAGTCAGCACAGAACAGAGCAGAGTCCCTTGAGCTGGAGAGAAGCTGACTCTCATGTTCTTACACAACCGCCTGGTTCCCCAGGCCTGAGGCCAGCCTACCAACAGGCCTGTTTGCTATCCACCACTACATAACAAGTTATTCCAAAACTTCACAGTCTAAAAACACCCCAAATGTTTATTATCTTGTGGTATCTCTGGGCCAAGAATCTGAAAGCCACTGAGATCGGTACCTCTGGCTCAAGGCCTGTCATAAGATTTCAGGCCAGCTGAAGACAGAGGCTGTGGTCTCATCCGCAGGCTCCCCAGGGAGGGCCCAGCGGCCACACACACTCAGGCGGCTGCGAGCAGGATTCAGTTCTTCATGGGCTGCTGGACTGACGGTTCCCTGTCACACCACTTGGGACTTTCCACACAGCAGCTTGCTTTCCCAGGACAAATGATCCGGGAGACAAAAGAGAGCACACATCCAAGACGGAAGCTACAGTCTGTTTGTAACTGAATCTGGGTCCAACCCACACTAGAGGGGAGTGAATATGAGTATTTGCTCCGCCATGGAGCGTATGCCTGCTGCCGATGTGTGTCTCATTTATGTGTGTCAGGAAATTCTTCCTTATGAAAGTTGACTTGAGTTGTGTTATTGTCACTTGCAGCTGATAGAGTCCCGAACTTCCTGCATTTACTCTTCTAGGGACCATGGGAAGCCCAGTCAAGGGCATTAGGTGGCAGACAAAAGTCGGTGGCTGGCCTCCAGGGTCCAGCTGGTACATCCCACACCAGTAGGAGAAGAGCTGTGGCCATGTCTTTGAAGAGAAGTCAAGAGTCCAACCAAAAAGACACCCGTGTCAGGGGCATGAGTGAGGGACAGAGCCCAAGGCAAGAGGAGCCAGGCTGACACGGGGAGAAGGAGCAGGCTGGGGACAGAGAGAGAGGCCTGAGCACTCAGTGGGTGGGCTCGTGGGAAGTGCTGGGAGGATGTTGCAAACCCAAATGCCAACAGGGCCAAAGCAGGTGGTGTAAATCCATGGGGCAGGTTGATTGTAAAAAAAATGTCTTCCTTTGATTTTGCCAGTTTACAAGGGGTGAGGATCCAGAGCAGTACGTCCTGTTATGATCAAGAAAGTGGGGGGCAATCGGGAGTGGTGAGGACTGTAGCAAACCCAGGAGCCCATGCACAGCTGAAGGGACAATGACAGCACCTCCTACTGCTGGCACGCAAGAACAGAGGCTAGACTGGATTTCACAGGCCAATTTTTAAAGCTAAATTATACAAAAAAGCCTACTTCATCGTAAATGTTGGCTCAAATTAAAGTAAGTTATGTGCACAAAACAAAACACATCCTCCACTGTTGCATTATAGCCAATTCCGTTACCACCCCCCTACATTAGCCTCTGACCCATTAGTCGAGAGAGTGTCTCGGAAAACTGAGGCCGGATGGAATGATATCTGTAAAGCTCTCTCGGGGAGTGTCTCAGGTGACTGGGACCTATTGGAATGATAATAGTTATCTCCCCTGGGGGGGCACAGTAACAGTGTCTTGGGGCTATGTGGAGGAAGTGTGAAGGCACAGGATGTGTTGGAACACAAAGGGAATGCTAATGGAAAAGGTCTTAAGGCACACATAAGTCACAAATTGATTGACAGCAATGAAACAGTTTCACTTCTTTTCAAATTTCTCAATAAAAGCCATGCGCTGACCCGATTCGGGGCTCACTCAGTCTTCTCTGGCTGAGTCCCTTGGTCTCGCTGTTAATCTTACTTTTGTCTCTTGCTCTTCTTCAATCTGCATCGCCCCTTAAGAGAAACCTGTTTGCCCTTGCCACGCTGGACGTGACACTCCACGCTACCAAGCTGAGAGCCCTGGAATAAAGGTCCTCAGGAGGATAGACCCTCCTTGCATCCTTCCAGAATGGGCCAGCGCCTCCTCCCTTCCAGATGCTGCTCCCCAGGTTCAGCCCAGGTTCCCAGCCCCTCTCAGCAGCCGAAGTGATCTCGCTGCTGTGGCAGGATAATTTATTGCAATATTGATTTGTGTTTTGCTCTGGCCTTGTCTTTCCTTCACTCATTCCAAGAAGGCAGCCTGCCACTTATGTTCTCCAGCCCCACAGAGGTTTGTGGTGCAGGGTCCAGAGCAGAAGCGTCTGGGACTCCCTCCTGGCTTTTGGGTTCTGAGGAGACTCCCTGAGGGGAGGAGTAGAGAGAAGGGCCTAGGAGGGGCTGCATTGAGCATGGTGGCCCTGGGGAGAAAGATCTCAGAAATTAGTGGCCAAGCACTGGGCCATGGAAGCCTGTACGGCTGGACAGGGGACACCCCGAGAGGTTGAGGAGGAGGGTGTCAGCATTGGGCATTCAAGATGTGGGAGTTGCTTATACTTCTTATGTACAACTTTCTGAAAGTTCTGGCCAATCTCAGAGGAGCACAAGGAAACCAGGGCCTCATCCTTGCTGGGTCTGGAACATTCAGGAGGGTGTGGGGGGTGTGGGCCAGTCTGCAACCTGACATCGACCTTGTGACCCAATGGCAGGTACAGGGCCCAAGTGCATTTCAGAAAGAGGCTTCTGGGTCAGTGAGAAGGGAGACAGTGGCCACTGAGATGGATGGGGGTGTGCCTGGTGCAATATCAGCAGATTCAGAACCCTGGGTGGAAGATGAGAAAGAGAGGTGTTGAGGCTGGTGGATGGGCTTGGAGGGAGGTTTCTGGCAACAGGGCCTGTGCAGGAGGCATGGGGAGAGAGCTGAAAACTCGAAGGAAAAATGTGGTGTTTGCAGCGCCCAGGGACAGTTGAGGGACGGTCGTTTGGAGCCCAGCTTGCTCGCTGAGGAAGAGCTGAGCAGTTTTGTTTTGGGGAGCTCTTACTTCTTAGGGTAGAGCCCATGGATGGTCAGTCCAGTTGCTCTGCCTGCCCCTGCCCAAGGCTGGCCTGGGACCCAAGTTAAGCGAGTGGAACAGAGGTTCAAAAGGACAGAAAACTGGATAGAGCAGGTTTGCCTAGCCTGGTGGCAGCCCCCTGAAAAACACCCACAACCTCCTGCTTCCTGCACCCCAGGCTCAACCTTTTTTTGACCTGCTTGTCCTACTTCCTGAAAGCTACCCCTAGCCTTCCCGTGTGCCTTGAAGGCTCCTTACAGACAGAGATGTCCAGGCAGAGACATTGGGGTGGCAGGAGGGATCCCAGCAGGGAGGTCTAAACCATGTGGGTCACTCGGGCTTTGGTGGGACCTGCCACTAGACCTGCCCACAGCCGACCTCCTCTCCTCCTGCTTCAGATGGGCCCCCCTCTCCGAGGCACCCAAGGCCCTGCCATTCTGTGCCCTTACCATGTACCACAGCGTGTAAGCTATGGCTCTCCTCCCAGCCAGAAGAGGCGATTTACCTATTTCTCCTTCAGAAGTGACAGAGAGGCTGAGAGAGCTTCCTGTTATCAACTAAGGAAGATTCTCACACCCAGTTCCCTGTGGCATCTGCAGTCCTCCCAGCCTGAGGGCCGGCTTCCTGGCTGCCAGCTCATTTCTACAAAGGCTTAGATAAGAAAGCTTCTTTGTAAGACTCTGCCTGTTTTCACCTGTGATGGAGTGGTGATCATGCGTGAGCCGGACAAGTGGGTGGTTGCAGAACCACCCCACCTTGGACCTCACAGACCACTGGTTCTCCCCCAGAGGGAGCTGGGCCCACCTGTCCAGAGGGAACTGCTATGGATGGGCATGTGCACACCCTGGACTCGGTGGCCGCCGTGGGGTCCAGTGTCTGAGCAGATCACCGGGCTCCGGGTTTACATGTATCATCTAATTTAAACTGTACAACTGTCCTAATATATAGATGCTATCATTATTCCGTTTTCTGGACGCGTCTCAGACAACTGAAAAAACTTGCCCCAAGTCCCACCGCTAGAAAAAGATGGAGACGACACACCTCCCTACGTGGAAGGACGAGAAAGGCTGGACGACACCGAGACGGCCGCCAGGTGGCGCTGCTGCTCAAGAACGGCGGTGCCTGGGCGGCATCTCTGAGCCCCGCAGGCACCATGTGATGGGCGGGGGTGGGCTTCAGTGGCTGGAGATAGCCTGGGGGTCCCACCCTGAATAAGTCAATTAAGACCTGTCCCAGAAGTTCTATTGCCATCACCGCTCTCTGACATTTCCATTGTTTACTCTGGAATGAGCTGAATTATTTATGTTCTTCCTTCCTTTAGTCCCGGAGACTGGAGGAAAACGGACCTGCAGCCTGGAGGCTGGTCTCTCTCAACTGCGCCAAGCCATGGCTCTGCCCGCGGAGTCCCATGGACCCCAACTCGGTCCAGCAGCTTGCCAGGGCACTGACTGGTGACAGGTGGGGTTCACCTGGGCAGCACGAGAGCTGTCGGATCAGAGACTTGCTCATCCATCATCGTCTCTGTGTTCTTACAAGTTGACTCAATGTCCCTAGGTCCCCATCTGCAAAATGGGCACAACCACAGTGCAGAGCCAGGAGCAAGGGGTTTCTGACTGTAATGGTCTACACCTACAAATGTTCCTTGTCCTGTCACTGTCGTGACAGTGATGATAAAGATGGAGATATGACTCCAGTCCCTGGGGGCCGATGCACCCAAAGGGGTTATCAGAAGCTCTGAGGACTCATGTCCCAGAGGGTTTGGTTTTAGTCCACGGAAGCCTTCTCAACGGCCCTGGCCCCTGCGTGGTCCTGCCTCCAACTGCCATCCCAAACACGCAGGAAACAGGACAGCATGCATGCAGAGTCCAGGCCTGCAAAAAGGCAGGGCGCACTTCTCTATCCCTGCGCTGCTGAAGTATTTGGGGACACGTACTTCTCTGTTGTGGGGACTGTCCTGTGCACTATCGGGTGTAAAGCAGCATCTCAGCCTCTACCTGCTTGATGCCACTAACATCCCCCTGGGGGGTAGCAAAACTGCCCTTCGTGGGGTCCACTGGCATAGGGACCCCGGGGCTCGCGCTCCCAGCCATTAGGGTAACAGCGTCAGCCCTTCTTTTAAGAGCAAAGTGGCTCACGACTAGGTGACTTTGTCAGGCTGCTGGTCTCAGAGCCTGCATCCTCACAGTCAGGTGGGGGTGATGATGTGACTGCCCCACAGAGTTGCTGTGATGGGGAAGTGAGTGAAGTCACCTATGGGGTGACAGACACGACCTGACCCCAGGGGGGCACTACAGAGGGATAACTCACGTGAATGCCCTCGTTACTGCTGTCATTGCTAGTATGTGCTCATCTTACTGGGGACACTAACGCTCAGTGATAGTAAATAACTCACTGAAGGATTAACATGGCCAGCATTCACATGGTGTTCCCTGGGCAGGGGCAGCATGGGCTCCCCCGAGGCTGGGGGCCTTCTCCCCGAAGCTCTGGCCTATGAGGAGCTCCAGTCCCTTTATGATAGGACTCTTGGAACCCCAAAACAAGTGAGGCCAGATGGTGAGCTCCTTATTCTCTGTCTGGACTCCATGTCATTAGGGCAAGTTCTAGACATCCTCCCGAGGCTGGGAAGATATTCCGAGAGAAAGCCAAGCAACCAGCACAGACGTCACAGCACGGCCCTGAACAGCAGGCCTCCAGGGCAGGCTCCAGCCCAGCACTTCCTTATCCTTCTGTGGATCCTAGCAGGTGCAGCTTGGCAGGGGCCAGGATGGCCGGGGGCTGGCCACCATGCTTGGCTCCCATCGGGTTGGGGGTTGGAACCCAGGCTCTGGGGAGACCGGGGGGGGGCTGTCTCTGGGGTGCTATGAAGCCCCTATGATGCCCCTCACACAAGTAGAGAAGCTGAGGTCTAGAGCTGGCAGGTGACGGCCCAGGACGCAGAGTAAGAGGATGGTGGCACTGAGCCCTTGGACACTGAGCCATGGTTCTTGGTGTGCTGAGCCCTCATCCCCAGCACTCTCTTCTCTTGCCTTCCACTAAGAGACTCAGAATGTCTCAGACCCTTCCCCTCCATTGCTGAAAAAACCCTGCGAGTGTCCCACGCTTTGTCTTGACCTGGTCTTTCATGACAAGATACCTGTTGTTCTTCTCAGATTGTCCCCAAGTCTCTGGTTTCCATTTGTTCTGATTTTCATCATCCTAGAAAATATTTAGAGTGAGAACAGTTCAGTAGCTTTGGTGCCTTCTCAAAAAATCAATCGAAAAGCCAGTTGCTATGCAACCCTCAAGTGCTGTGATGTTCCGCTCTCTGGCTGATGGCATATTGTATAAAATAAGATAATCCCTTTTCTTCTGTTTTTTTCTTTTTAAGAGATGGAGAAAAATATTGTTTTAGGAAAAACTTGAGATAACTCGGAGGTTTCTCATAAGCTGGAAGACAAACAACATGTCACTCACACAAGTGCTACCAATTTTATCCCTGCTGGAGCCTGGGCTGGGACAGGCGTGGAGAGCTGGTTTATTTCTGTCACAATTTGGAATGGCTAACAGGATCTGAACGCCTGGGCCACCTTCTGCCCCAAGTCTGGGTGTCGGCCTCACAGCCCCCCCAGAATCCTCTGGGACCTTGGGAGGATGCAGTGAAGACCCCATCTCCTCACAGGGATCCTGGCTGCAGTCACCTCCATTTTGCCAGGCTTAAATCCTTCCAGGGATGGGGGCTCTTAACCAACGCACCACTCGGCCAGCCTGGGGGCTTCACTCTTGACAGGAAACATGTACTTCCTTGAAGAGCAGCTCATGAGAATTCATCCTTACTGTGAGCCAGGCTGTCCCCAGATTACCATTGCTGTGCCTCTGGCCCCTCAGGTCCCGGCGGGGCCGTCCCCTGCCTGGCCACTCCATCCAAGGCACCCCCCACACCCCTCACCACTCTGAAATGAGCTTGCTTACTGTGACTTCACAGAGAGCTTGTGCTCCAGTCTTGGATAGCAGGCAGGTCCCAGGATCGATCTGGACACATATCTTCCTGCTTCCCATGACCCTGTACGTCCCTCAGAGACCTGAAAACAAGGCCTCACCTGGAGGCTGTGCAAAGTGGAATCTGTGGCCGGTGGACACAATCTGGTACCGTCCACAACCAAGTAAGTACAGAAATGAGAAATGTTTATAGCAACTGGATGGAGTGATTTTATGCCTATGGAATTTAATAATAAAAAGTCAAGGCTGGTATTTTTGCATGTCTTGATTTTTGTCACATTTCCCTTTTCTAATAATTCCTTTTAAGTGTATTTTGCAGAAGTATTGGTCAGTGATGGACATTCGGCATTGAGGTGCTCCATGTGTCCGGCTCGGGCCTCAGCTCTCACAGCTGCTCTCCGTAGACTGTCACTTTCCTGTGTTGTCTGATGGCTCCCTGTCAGTGGGACGGCCTCTCCTTTCTCACAGACATTGCTCCGGAGCCCTGCTGCCCACAATAGTGCCCTTTAAGTCAACGCCTTGACACTGCTCCCAGCGACACTGGCCAATCAGGTGGGGCCTCCACCTGGTCCCCCCTCGCCGAGCTACCTCCTAACTCTATTGTCTCCTGCCTGCACTGCTGCAGCCTGCCCTCCTTAAGGAAATCAAGACTCTAGCCCTGGACTTCACTTCCCCTTCACAATCCAGCAACTGTGCAAAGAGCGTCAGTCTGGCCCTGTAACATTCTGGAATCCCCTGGGACAAAGAGGCCCCGATGGGTACCAGCCTCTCCCAGGGACCCACCACTGCCTCAAGGGGTCTGATACGGGCCGTGGGATTCCAGAGACAGACGGGTCAGGAGAAGGTAAGCAGAGCATGGAGTGAGCTTTGCTACAGGAGACGGGTCAGCCCAGCTGGGTCCCCAGGACCTGCAGAGGGGCGGCCAACATGTTGTTCCTATGAGACTAGAGATGGCAATCCCCCACATCTTGGTATGTCCTCTATTCTGACTCCTGTGATGACCTCTGCAGAGGTCTGAGGCCAGTCTGCTGAGCCCGTTGGCTGGGGTACAATGGGCACTGTCTGGATTTAGCTCTGGAAGCATGCATCCAGCTTGGCTTTCCCTTCTAGTCTCCTCACCATCTTGGATTCCCAACCCCTTCCCAGTGGGAAGGCAGAGGGTGGGGGAAGCGTCGGTCCCCCTGTGCCCTCAGTTCTCACCTTACTGGTCCTGGGCTCTCTGCAGCTTCCCCAGTACCCATGTGAGCTTCAGTTGCCCGCCTTGCTGGCTGTGGGTTCCAGGCAGCCCCATGGCCTGTGCACATCCTCATACTGTCCCAAGGGAGAGCAGGCAGCAGCCTGACAAAAGGTCCATGCCCGCTCCCCTTACTCCTCACTCTGCCTATAGGTAACTTGGTGGAGTACCAACATGGCCTGGGGAAAGCAGAACCCCTCCTCATGAGGAGGGTACATGAGGGGCAGGGGCCAGAAAGGCCATGGCCTTGAGGGAGGTGCTTGCACACCTGGGTGATGTGGCCTCACGCTGGCCGATTGGCTAGCTCAGAGGTTCTCCAGGCACGCAGGTGGCAGAGTCCCCAGACCAGCCACAGGAAAGGTAAGACAGTGCACTCAGGGAAGAACACAGACCCCTCCCCATCCACCCCAGCCCACCACTGAGGGAAGGTGCCAAGAGAAAGCATGAATTCCTTTTATGTCCTCTTTCAAATCAGGAATAAAATGCTGCACATGATGGAGTGCTGTGGCATGCCATTGGAGACCCTTCTTCAGGAGCTATCATTCAATTAAACAGGATTACTTGGATTCTACCATTTTTAAATGATTTTTTAAAAATGTAAACTATTTTTTCATAGTTAAAAATGCACTGTTTTGGTTATAAAAGAAAATTGCTTATCATGATAAATTAAGAAAAGCCAGTAAAGTACAAAGAAGAACGTAAAAACCCATGGCCTAGTACCTACTGTTCACATTTGATGTATCCCTCCCAGTTCCTTCTATAAATATATCTGTATGCAAAACCATAGTGTAAATTTGTATACTTTAAAACAAACAAACAAACAAACACTTAACATAGCTGTAATAATTTCCCAATGCCCTTCAACATATTTTGTAATGGGGCTTACTGGCTACCTAATATTCTACCACGCAGATGTACTGTCAACCTGCTGTTGGACAATTTAGGTTGTTTCCATTTGTTTACTCTTAGAAATGAGGCTGTGACCACTGACTTGCTGCTAATACATCATCTGCAGCTCTGATACCTGCTTTGGGATAGAATCATAGAAATGAATGATGGGAAAACACAAAGGACGTTTTTAAGGGCAGTGACAGATATTGTCACATTTCCTTCTAGAGATGTGTACACATTTATAATCATTTCAGAGGGTACTGCTTCATTCACCCAAACCAGCAGTAAATCCCTCTTCTTAACACAGTTGATGCTTTAAAAATGGTCATTTGTGTTATTTCTTGATTATTAGTAAAGTTAAATATTTTCCCGTTTTTTGGCCATTGTATTTTTTCTCCTATTACCTGTTTATTTACATGGCCAATTCTGTTTTTCCTATTATTTATAAGAACTCTTCATATATTAGGATATTTTTGCCATGTTGCAATGTTTTTCCTGCTTATGCTTTGCCTTTTAATTGTGTTTTTAGACAGAAGATTGATATTTTAAGTATTCAAATATAGGTCTCTGTTATAATTCCTTCTATTTCAGGAGCCCTTGATGAACACTGCTTTCTTCTTATTTGTATGATTTAAATAGTTGAATGTTTTATTGGCCTGTATTTACATGATATATTTAATTTACTATATATGAAATTTATATTTATTATACATTTATTTATAACACTTAACTGTTCTATTTATATTTATTACATGTTAAGTTATTTATATGAGGAGTGTTTTCAGAGCTTTATATTTTATTCATTTGATCTGTTAATGCTCATGTAAGTACAGTATCATTTTAATTATTTTCACTTTACAAGATATTTGAAGTATGGCCGGCTGAGTGGCGCATTGGTTGGGGGCTGGCTTGGGATGCTGGCTCTGAGCGGCGGGGCCCGGGTTCGGATTCCACATGAGGGCCAGTGACACTGCGCCCTCTGCAGCTAAGATGGTGAACAACAGCTCGACCTGGAGCTGGGCTGCAGTGGGTCACTGGTGATGGTGTAGGCTGCAGTGGGGCTACAGTGGGCTGCCAAGAGCTGCCGTGGGTGGCCATCCAATGGCGGTGGCTGATCTGCCTCGCCTGGGAGGAACGTAATGATGGTGCCAACATGGGCCAGTGAAGCAATGTCCTCCACAACTAGCCTGAAGAACAAAAGGACAGCAACTTGTCTGTTCCCCTTCCCTGATTCCCCAATAAAGTCTTAAAAAAAAAAGATATTTGAAGTAAGTCCCTTTTAATTTTCTTGGCCTTCGAGCCTTTCCCAGCCATTCTTGACTGTTTGTTTCTAGATGAATCTTAGAATCATTTCATCAAATTTCTAATGTTTAATCAGGAAAAATCCACATCTCTACTGTACCCAATTTCCAGTAAGGAACAGCATATGTCTCTTCATTTACTTTTATTGTTTTCCTATCATTAACAATGTGCAATTTTCTTCTTATGGGTCCTGTGACTGTCCTGTTAGAATAATTCCAGGTAGTCTATATTTTTGGTTATGATTGTAAAGGGAACTTTTATCTCCCTATGATCCCCATTACCAGGGCATTGTGGGTTCCATAGAAATTATTGATTCTTGTAAAATTATCTTATATTTGGCCATGCCACTCTAAAAGCTTTACAAATGACTCCTTTGGGTTTTCCAGGAACATAATTATCAGTAAACAATTATAATTTTATCTGTGTATTGGTTTCATGTCATTTGACATTGTTTAGAATTTCCAGAACCTCAGTAAGAAAATTATGTGTCTCTTTCTTGTTGCCAATTTTACTGTGACTGCCTCAAGGGCTGCATTTTCCAAAGCAAGTTCTGTAGGGTGTTGATTATGTAAGGAAAAGGGTTCTGTAGAAGAATGGGTTTGAGAAACTAAGCATAGTGATCCATCTCTTGGCGATTCACCACGTCCATTTCCATAGTAAAGTCTCTGAGAAATTTTGCTGTCAGGAAATACCTGTTTTACTTTGTTTTGAAAGCATTTTTTTTTCAGACTCACTTGACCATGGAACTCCTCTATTTTCCTCTGTAAATATCTGTGAACAGCCGAAGAATTAGCTATGCATCACACTTTTAGAGACATTTGCTTCTTTTCCCACCTTTAAAGTAATTCTGGTTGTCATGTTACCATCTGTTACCAGTTTTCAGATTTTTTAAAAACCAAAAGATACCCTCTCAGCCCCTATGGAGCCGTTCATGCCCCGTGCTCCGCCTCTGCCTTCAGCGTCGAGGGCTCTTCTCAGAGTCCCTGACTTGGCGCGCTTCCCTGTGCACCCCACCCATGGCTTTGCAAACAAGGTTCATCTCTTCTCTCCAGGCTACAGAGCCCCATGCCAGCCTCTCGCTGGCTTTCCCCACTGGGATGGCACCAGGTACCTCAAACTCAATGTGTCTCAACCGAACTCATCCCCCACCCCCTGCTTCTCCTCCTGTGTTCTCATCTCACGGTCGGCATCACCATCTCCCTGGTTGCCCAAGGCACAGACTCAGTGCCTCTCCACCTTCATCCATTTAGTGCCCACACCCTCCTGATTTGACCCTTAAAGTTCTCTTCCATCTACCCTCCTTTCTCCATCCCCATGTCCATGGTCCCAGCACAGCCTGCCATTGTCCCCCCTTCAATGGTGCCCCCTCCTAAGCCTCACTAGCACCTGCCAGTTGTGCACACAGGAGCCCAGGGATCTTTTTGGAAATGCAAATTGGGGTGCAGATATCTTTTTTAATTAATGTATATATCTTTTTGAACTAGTGTTTTCATTTTCTTCAGTTAAGTACCCAGAAGTGGGATTGCTGGGTCGTATGGTAGTTGTATTCTTAATTTTTTGAGGAATCTCCACACTGTTTTCCATAGTGGTTGCATCAATTTGCAATTCCACCAACTGTGCACGAGGGTTCCCTTTTCTCCACATCCTTGCCATATTATGCTAAGTGAAATTAGTCAGACAGAGAAAGACAAATGCTGTATAGTTTCATTTATATGTGGAATCTAAAACAAAACAAAAACAGACTCATTGAAACAGAGACCAAAGGGATGGTTATCAGGAGGAAGGGGGTAGGGGAATGGGTGAAAAGGGGAAGGGGAATATAGTCAAAGACAGTGTGACAAGTTTCCACAGTGACAGATGATTACAAAACAGTGTGGTGATCACATTGTAAGGTATAAAACTGTCAAATCACTATATTTACCTGAAACTAATATAACTAACATAATATTGTATAGCCCCTATACTTAAGTTAAAAATAAGTAAATACAAATAACATTTAAAAACAATGCAAATCAAATCATGTCATGTTCCTGCTTGAAACTGCCCCTGACAGTAAACCAAACCCCCCTGGTGGGACATACAGGGCCCTGGAGATCTGCTCCTTCTGGCTTCTTTAGTGTCAGCTTCTGCTGTCCCCATCGTTGCATTCCTCCCTCCAGTCAGACTCAGCTGCTCTCTATCCCTCCAACACATTCTACACTCTCTGGCCTCCTAGCCTTTGCACTGGAAATATCCCTATGCTGGAACTTACCTCTTTCACTCCCTTTCTGTGGCTGATGTCACTTCCCCAGTCGCTTGCCCTGACCTCGTAAGGAAGGACTGCCTGCACCACCTTTCTCCATGAGTGAGCCCCTAACCCTTCCATTATAATTGTTTCCTTGCCCATGTCTCCACTTTAGAAGCAGTTAGGGACCATGTCAGGGGCCCAGCATAGCACCTGACATGCAGGAATGCTTCGAAGAGTATTTATTAGATGACACTTGGTCATTAGGCAAATGGGTGTGATTAATTATATGAACAGGCTTCCTGAGAGTAAACCATCACTGTTCCCCTAGGATAAACCTCATTCATCATGGTGGGAATTTCTCCTTTTGTGTTATTGGATTAAACTCTTCATGCCTCGAGATTTTTACATCTGTTTTAAGAAGTGACACAGGTCTGTACCTTATCTTGGACATACTACCTTGGGCAGCCTTCAGTGTAGGAATTCACTATAAAAATAAATTAGGTAGGACCGGCCGAGTGGCGCAATGGTTAAGAACTGGCTTGGGA
>NW_017731697.1:632449-688492 GCF_001890085.2 Hipposideros armiger
AATTGGGTAGATTAAAAAAATATATATATATACATATTTTTAAATATATAGATATATCTGTATATGATATATATACAGATATATATATATATATATACACACACATATATATATATCTGCATATATTCTGAAACAGTTTATATGGCATTGTATTTTCCTTAACAATTCCTTGCAAATGAATGAGAATGCACTGGCAAAAAACATTATCTGACTCTATTTAGAGGTAATTTTAAGATAACTTTGAAAACAGTAAAGAACTAGAATTTCCTCCATGATTATGGGACTTATGGAGTTTTCTACATTTTTTTTTTTTTGAGTCAGCTTTGAAATATTCCCCAGGAAGCCCTTGACCTCCCAGGATCTCTAGGTGCCTGACCCAGAGGTCCTCATTCTCGCCTCATGTTTGACTCTCTTCTGCAAATGTTGCACTGTGACCACACAGTCCTGCCTGCCTCAGTTAAGGAAAAAGAACAAGAAGAAGGAACAGCTTTGGGTGGGATGAGTGAGCCCAGAGCAGGCCAAGGAGTAGTTAAAATAAAGAGGCTTTGTTCTGTTGACTGATCAACACTGCGAAGGAGGCAGACACTTTTTAGGCCAACTAAGCCAAAGTTTTGCCAGTACTACTAAGCAATGAACCATATACAGTTTTTGGATTTTTCTTTATGGGAGCAACCTGGGAAAAACACAACCTGCCACCTGGTACCCAGGCCAATGGGCAGTTCTTCTCCCCTCTCTCTACCCCCAGGACCAGAAGTTTCCTATTTTCTATCTCCAGTGGTAGAACGAGATGTGGGGAGGGGAACATAACTGCACCCACCCCTCATTGTAAAGGCCTGAGAATTCCTCAGACACAGGAGGGCCTGGTGGAGGGGCCTCAGGCAGGGACCGGAAGGGCTGGAAGGACCCGGCCTGGGGAGGAACTGGGGGTGGGGGAGAGGGAACATGTGGACAGATACTCCACTGGGGACTGAGGAGAGTTCCATGGGATATTCCAAAGACCCCTGCCTGTGAACAGAGGCTGGAATTGGACCTGCCCCATCCTCCCCTTCCCTGAGTCTGTGTCTATAGTGCACTGCCAGGAACCTGGGTACAGGGCTAGGGAGCCTCTTGCAGCTCACCTAGCCAGGCCACCTGTGGAGAAAGGTGTGCACATCCCCTCCTTCACTGGTCACTGCTGGGCATCTGAGCGACCGCACGGGAAGCGGGCCCAAGTGGAGATGTCCCAACAGCGGCTCATGCCACGTTGCCCTGAGAGCTTTCTCTTCCGCCAGGAGAAGCATCCTGGTGTAGGGTATGTTAGAATACACCCACTTGGTTTGTGCTTCCTCTTTTTTGTCTAGATTAACTAGGCCAGAGGTTCTCCTTTTCCAAAACCCTCTTCTTGGTTGATTCTCTTGTTGCTTTCTATTTTCTAATTTATTGATTTCTGCTTTTTCTGAATGATTTCCTCAGTTTTGCTTTCTTCAGGTTTTGGTTTGGGTTGTTGTTGATAGGTGTTCTGACTTACTGAGCTGAATGAACAGTTACTTTGTTTTTCTTCTCACTTGTTCATCTTGGAAAGCACCTGCAGACCTGCTTTGAATCTGTAGTGCCCATGTTTCCATTAGTTTTCCAAACAGTCTGCAATTGCTGCTCTAACATTTTTCTTCCTAAGAGCTGTTTTTGTTTTGATTTTCAAGAGTTGGATTTTCAGTCATATACCCCTCTCCCCGCTGCTGGTTTTGGGGCACCGACTCAGGGAATATAGTCTGGGCAGTTTTTGCTGTATAAAATTCACTGAAATTTTCTTTATGACCAAAAGTACTTTCATAATTTTCAAGTGTTCTGTGATCCCTCAAAAAGAAAGCACATCTTTCTGTAGAGCAAGGGAATAATTATATAACAACTAATTTAACTTTATTCATTACATCATTTGAAACTTTTATAACTTTTAAAATATAATCTGTCAAAGGTCTTGAGAAAGGTATAAAATTCTACCACAGTTAAGTTTTTGCCAATATCTCCTTGTTTTGGTGGTTTGCTTTGGTAGGTTTTGCGCTCTTTGTGGGTCTATGACTGGTGCCCTCGCCATGGCTACCTCTGTCACTTTAGAGTGACAGGCTTCCCAGGGTAAGGAGAGTGGGTTCAAGGTCCACAGCTCCTGGAAATCATTGTGCCACATGAGTCCTTCCTTGTCGTTTTTATACTATGGGCCTTGTAAGTTGTGTGCTGTGGAATTTTTTTTTTTCTTTTAAGACTGAGACTCTCTGTCTTTGAGTGGAGGGGGTAACCCTTCACGTAATGACCGTGCCTGATGTGCTTGCTCTTACTGTAATTTGATTTTTGACACACCGAGTGAGGTCAGACCATGGACTCTAGAATTCAGCTGCCAGGGTAGGAAGCCTGACTTGCCAGAAGCAAATTGGCTCTGGCCACTCACCCGGCATGGCCCTGAACCCCGTCAAGCCCCAGTGTCCTGTCTGTGAATGAGGACGGTCACAGCCCCACCTCCCCATCTGTCCCTGCACTGAGCGAGTGAGCAGGTGTGAAGTGCTTCCAAGCTGCTGGGCACTGGCACTCTCTCCGTCAAGCTGGTGGCTTCCTTGCTCACATCTCTCCTTGCATGCCACCCCCTTATCTGTCTCAGTTCCCCCCCAATGCACAGAGCATGCATAGACCTGTGCACTGTGCTGGGAAAGGTGGTTCCGAGTTTCAGTGAGAGGAGGTAAGAAGGGCTAGATAGCCCAGCTGGGCACAGGCTATGCAGTATGAGAATAGGAGGACATGGACTGAAGGTATGAAGTCCATGGGCAGGAGTCCAAGTGAGGGATGTTTCTCATGCTCTGACATCTAGCACTTTCCTGACCCTAGAGGGACTGACTGCCCTCCTGGAGTTGACCAATTCCTACAGATAGTGAACAAGTCACTACAGAGCATGCTTCTGGAATGCGAACTAACCAATTGAGAGTCCAGCCCTAAGCACCCCCTTCATCGGGCGCTTACACTCTGGCTACCATCCTCTGCCCTGACCAACCCAGGGCCAGGCCCCAGAGAACCAGGACAGCCCTTTGCCAAACAGCCTGCTGAAATTATTTAAGCTAGCCAATCCTCCTCCTGTTCTCTCTGCTTTGCCTGTTCCTTTCTGTGGAAACCACTATAAAGGTGCTCGCCCCTCCCTCCGTCTGCCTTCTGATTGACCCTGGTGCTTCCCTGATACCCTGTGTGGCGGGGTCTGTGGGGAACAAACCATCTTTTCCACTGCAGTTACCTCCTGATGTGCTATCCTTACCACACCTGAATAACAACAAAACCTACATTTTAAAACAAGGGGCGTGGGTGAAAGGGGAATCGGAAAGCAGGGGTGACTGACAAGTTTCTTGCTTCTGGCAGGAAGCACAGGACAGGCGGCTGGAAGAGGCAGGTGGTTTGGGAGATATAAACACTTTCAAAGGAGGCCTGTGCCTCGTGGTGGGGGTGGGGACACTCACTCACCTTGCCGTAGCTCAGCAGAATTATCCGCACCAGGACCACGTTAATGTGGGCTCCCAAGGACTCGTCATGATAGATTTCGTTGACCTGAAAGACAACCAGGGAGGTGTTGTCAGCAGGGATCTCAGGCCCAAGGATCAGATCTGGCTTTGCAAATGACATCACCACCCAACATGTCCCCAGGCCAGAGCCCTGGGCCCCTCACACCCCTCCATGTTTTCCCAGTGTACACCCAGGCATCACCACCAACCTTGAATCCAGCCCCTCCTTTCCCTGTGCTGCCCACCCCCAGTGTAAAGTAATCCAGCCACTACCCCCGCCTGGGTTACTGCCACCCCCTCCTCAGCACCCCCTTCCTGCCATGCAGTCACTTCCACCTGGCACCTGAGCTTGGGCAGGGAATGACCCCTCTGTTTGGTCTAGCCTCTAACTGCATATGGCCTTTTCTTTAAAGGTGACCATCGGTGACAAACCCTATGGACAGTGCCAGCACTGTCACTAGCAGAAATCACTCCACAGCTGCTGCTGCTGCTGTTTGTGAAACGTCCTCCACTCTCATCACCACTTGGAAAGGGGGGCGGTGTAGACCTACCACCACACCTGAGTTTTAATGTGTTAATAAAGAACAGATACTACTGTGTTACAAAGTGCTCTCTGTGCTCTGTTTTGATAACTGCAGCTCATATAATTGGCTTCTTTTGTATTTTATCATTCATTTATTCTCATGTATTTTATCTTTTGCATTAAAAACATTATTCTGAGCAAGAGCCCGTGGGCTTCACCAGATGCCAAAGGGGTCCTTGGCACAAGAAAGGTGAGTAGACCCACTCCCCACAGCACAGCCAGAATGACCTTCTGGAAACACTGGTCAGGTTATCCCCAGGTATGGGCTGACAGAGCCTTCTTCCAACTGACATGCCCCCCCCCTCCGCCCCCGGCACTCTCAGAATCCTACCTGGACCCGCCCCTTTGCTGCCACCTCCTTCAATGACCCAACCCTCTCCTCCTGGAGGCCCGGCCTCGTGGCCGCTTCCTCCCGGAAGGGTCTCCCCAGGTCTGGTCTGCTCTTCAGCAGCACTGCTGCCCATTACTTGTTGAGCTCTTCACGCCCCCATGGCTGTGAGCTGCACAGTCTCCTGTATTTCCCCTGCGTGTCCCCAGCACCCAGGACACAGCAGCACAGGTAGGTGCTCAGGACAAACTCTGAAAGAATCAGTCCACTCATGTTGTCACTGAGAGCAAAGTGTAGACAGGGCCCAGAGGCTGCTGACTGGCCCTTTGGGAGGGCAGAACTCACTCTGCCATCTCAGGCCAGTGCTGAACTCTTTCTGAACCCCAACTTTTACAGCTTCTATCTGAGCACGGTGATTGTGACCTATGAACACCAGGAAGACCCTTCAGGAAATCTGAGCATTAACAAGGAAAATCAACAGTGATGGATGGACAGGCCGGCACATGGGGCACGTGAGACAAGGAGCCTGGTGGCCGCTGCCACTGTTGCAGTGTGTTGAGATGGCACCAGTGAGAGGGCAGCGATAACATACATAGTGAGCCCCAACTGAGGGCAGCAGCTGGCCGAATGTGCAGTCCCTGCCAGGAGCCTTTTGCCCAGCAAATGTACCCTCTGATTGTAATTGGGTTCCTCACCCATCCTGGCTTTCCTACTGGGAAGTGGCTGCTGACAGACTAACAGGAGCACGCACGTCACTGTGTGTGACTCGGTGCATGAGACTGGAGAGGGTGGGTCGGCACCGGGCCACCTGCAGCTGACAAGGGGAAGCCCCAAGAGGCCACACTGTGCCATCCCTTCTGTAAAACAAGGGTGGCAGTCCCTACTTCACAGAGCTTTTGAGGACAAATTTCCACACATGTGAGAAGGAATGATGGTGAAAGTGGTAAAATGCTGTATTTGTCACTGCCAGTAGATTATATTGTCCCAAAGCCCACCCCCAACTGCCCCAGGCCTGAGGTCTTGGAGATAGGATGCACACCCCCAAAGCACAGATGTCCTTGCCCAGTTTTGAGGGCCAAACTAGATATTTTAGCTTACAGCAAGACAATAACCCTAAAAGTCAGTTTATCTTAAGAGAGAAAGGGGTTTTCCATCCTCAGGGTAATTGCTCTATCACCAGCAAAACTGGCCTATTTGGCTCCCGGAGTTTGAAAGTCATGGTGCAGAAATGAAGATGGTGGTGACATGGGGAGGTCCTGCTGCAGCTGGAAGGAGCAGGAGAGGGAATGGCCAGGCTTCACTTTACTCTTTCCACCCCTGACCCCTGGTCATCCACCAGTTTGATGTTTTTGCCTTGAGGGCAAAAACAGCCCTGATATTTGAGAAAGAAATAAGAGAGGAGAAGGCTTAAACCCCTGCCCCTGCTTGCTGTCTGAGTTCTGGGGGATACAATCATGTCTTGAGGGGCTTCAGAGGGCAGAAATGGAGGCACAGGAACCTTCAGCAACAAGAAGCTTTCGAGGGCAGCCCAGCTCCTGGCTATGTGTGGAGATCCAGGCACAATGGGCAGGATGCCTGGGGGTTGGCTTTACCTGGAGCTGGGGTCACTGTTGGGTCTTAGAGAGAGTCCAGGGGGTGCTGGCCTGCAGAAGACCTCCTGCATGGCCATAGCTGGAAGAACAAACCCCAAGGGACCTGAATTCTGGAGGGCCACTGTCAGGGCATAACATGCTGGGACAGATGTGTGCAGACACAGGGCGACCACATCATGCATGTACTCCTACCCCAAGGGAGGAAGGACAAGTGACAGACAGTGCTGCTATGGACAAAATTGTGTCCCCTCGGAATTCATGTGTTGAAGCCCCAAACCCCAATTTGAGGAGGTGGGGCTTTTGGAAGGTGACAAGTGTTGGATGGGGTCCTGAGGGTGGGACTTCCATGATGGGATCAGTGTCCTTATAGGAAGACACACCAGAGCCCCCTCTCTCTCTTGTTCTCTCTCTTTCTGCCATGTGAGGGCAAGAAGGTGGCTGTCTGCAAGCCAGGATGAGAGCCCTCACCAGGACCCGAATCAGCTGACACCTTGATCTTGGGCCTCCAACCCCAAACTGTAAGATATAGATGTGCATTATTTAAGCCCCCCAGTCTGTGGTATTTTGTTATAGTGGCCTGAGCTGATGATGACAAGCCTGGAGACAGAGCTTAACCACTTCTCCCTGAAGGCTTTTAAATGGGAAGAGCCTGAGCCCCTGTCTGACAGGGCAGGTTTCACTTTTCCTTCTGTCCTATGATGAGGGCAGCATCATTTATGAGAACTAAAGGAGTTGTGTTTTTCCCCATAATTGAGCTTTGGTGTGTAAATATCTCTTCCACTAGGCACATAACCCCCCAGCCCAGGGACAGGCCCCTCATAGGTTCCCAATGGTTCTTCTCAAATGAAGCCACCCCTGGCCTCTCTCTCAGGGCCCACCCACTGAAGTCTGGAATCGCATTGCCTGGCCTCTCCTTCTCCATATCCCTCGGCAGGCAGAGTTGTTGGCCCCACTGTGTGCCTGGCACAGTATTACCACTCAAGATTTAGCAGTGAACCTACACAGAGCTGGCCCTTTGTCGGGAGATAGTAAGGGAATCTTGGCAGTAACAAAACCAGCTCTGCAATCATGATGACACTGGTGAGAGCTGCAAGGAAAAGGTGGAGAACTAGAGGACATATTAATGGGGAACCTGCCTTTTTGGGTAGGAACTGGTGGGCCCTCTAAGGACATGGTATTTCATCTCATAGCTGAGAAATGCAGATGAGTTATGGTGCTCCTGCCAGCGGGAGTAGCAGGTGCAAATGTCCTGAGGTCAGAAGCAGTGAGGTGTGTTCCTAGCAGAGAGGATGGGATGGGGGAGAGTCCCAGGAGAGAGGATAGGAGAGGGCCCTGAGGTCAGTCAGGAGAAGGTTTCCAGCTGTACTCAAAGAGCAATGGACAATACGAGGCCAAAGGGAGGGCATAATGACGCTGCATTTTACAAAGATTACTCTGGTTCCTCTATTGAAAGCAGATTAGCGTGTCACTGCAGCAGTTAAAATGTGGTAGTGTGGGGATTCAGGGATGGGTGGAAAGAAGAGACAGACATGAGGCATGACTTGGATTGGAATGGGGGCACCCCACACACAGCCCTGGAACAGCTGGGACCCACTCAGCCCTGTCCCCTCGATGTCAAATGGAACCAGTCAACCTTTGTTCTGCACAGAGTGTGGGAGGGAGAATGGTCATAGGGTCATCTCTCAGAGCCTCCCCAGGAATCTAGACGTTCAGGGTTCCCTCAACATCCTGGCAGCGCCACTCTGAAGCCTGTGCGCTGACTGCACTTCTCAGAGCCAGCCTGGGTGGGCCTCGAGGGGGCCTGACCCTGTGCGCACGGTGCTCACAATCCCTCTGGAAGATGGGAAACCTGTCTTGCTATTTGGAAGGGACTCAAGGCTGAGTGCCCAGAATGATCTCATGTCATGCTCCCAACAGCCCTTTGAGGCCAGGAGGGGAGGGGAGGTCCACCCTGGCAGTGGGGAAGCTGAGGCTGGTTCCCACAGGGTGGAAGGAGATGCCCATCAAGGCCCAGGTATTCCTGTTCTCCCTGCCCTGCCACTGGGGCTGAGGGTGGCTACTCTCGTCTCGGGCAGGGGGTCTCGTGTCCTTGGACACTGGGTAGGTCTGACCCTGACTCCTGGTTTGGGGCAAGAGGTAACAAGGACCCCAGGAACCCACTGCTCAGCTTGAAGCTCCTCAAGGCAGAGGCTCACATCCCACTGGTGCTGGGGACGAGGCTGCCAGACACAGGGGTGTCAGGCTGCTGAGTCAGAGTCCAGGCTGGGGAGGCTCCACCTTCAGGACTGCCCATCAACTGCCAGCTCCCAACGGCTGGGCTGGGTGCCCTGACCCTACCTTGGAGTTCAAATAGCTGAGGAGCTTCCAGAGTGCCCAGCAGATAGCCAGCGAGGAAGCCAGGCCATACCGGTCAGGCCAGCAGCCAAGCCTACTCTCAGATGCTCTCAAGCCCCGCCTACCCTGGTAGTCTTGGACTATGGTGCCCCTTTCATGGTTTTCTGTCCTAGGAAGCCACCTCCCCTTCCACAAGGGGACACAGGTCCACACAGGTTACTGCTCTGTGACACTCGCACCTCCAGTGGCTGCTGGGTCTTCAGGGTGGTCCCCAACATCCCATTCAGGAGCCCTCCCCATGGCTTCTCTGAGGCCAGGTCCCAGCAGTCCCCTCCCAGAGGGCAGGACCCCCATGGTGACAGCTTGCCTGGGCTGAGTTCTTGCTTATTGGTGTGGAGTGGCAGAGACCCCAAACTGGCAAACCAGTTGTCCCCACAGTGGCCTGAGGAGTGGCCCTGCCCTGCCCCCAAGGCCATGCCTGGGTGAGCCTCGAGGGGACCTGACCCGGTGCGCACGGTGCTCACAATCCCTCTGGAAGACGGGGGGCTGTGAAATTGCCCCAGCTCCCCAGGCCAGCTGCCTCCCGCTCCCCACAGGATGGCCTGTGTTGCCCCCCTGGGTGTGGGAACCACGGGAAAGAATGAGTGAAATTCCCAGTAAAACACTCACATCCTTAATAGGGACACAGCTATGACATTTCTGCTGAGCAGAGAGCTGACAGATGAGGCAAAAAAGAGCAACCGAAGACAGAAGGCAGCCTCCAGACAGCTCCCTTACATCGCCCTTCCTCTCCAAAGCCCCACCTCATCTCTCCAGCAGGCATGTAGTGGGCAGGGCTCCCGTGCACCTTCTCGCCTCACCCCCACACGCCATACTTCCCAAGCCAGTCACCACGCAGAGCAAATCGGAGCTCCTTCCTCCACCTGAAACCCTCGCTGGCTCCCCAGCGCCTTGAGGAATAGACTCTTGAAGTCCCTTGGCAGCTGGCCTGGCTGGCTTCTCTGTGATCCACTTCAGCTACTTTCTTGCCCTAGCCCTCAGCCTTGACAGCTCCACCTTCTCAAAGCCTGGCTGCCTCTCCTGCTGTCTGTGCAATGGCTCATGCCTGGGGTTCCCTCTTCTCTCTTCCAGCCCCTGAATTCTTGTAATACCTGAAGAGCACTGGAAAAAAACAAAGTCATAGTAATAAATGTGTTCCAAAGGAAGGGGACAGTTACTCTCTTGCTTAGCCCCCATCCCCATCCCGAGGCCCTCCCACTGCAACTAAAATAAAGTTGGGGACCCTTCTCAGGTTGGCCTGGTCCTGGGGCTCCTTGCACAGGGAGCCCATCACTACCGCAGGGCCTTTGCTCTTGCTGTGCCCTCTAGCTTTTCATGTTCTTACCCTAGCACAACTGTCCCCTGCTCAAAGCAAGCCCCTAAAGCTCCCACTAAAGCAGTTGCTCCCAGACTGAATTACATACTTGATATAGGTGGCACCTCTCTTCCTTGCTCATTGCTGTGTCCCCAGCAGTGTTGAGCACATAGTAGGTGGTCAGTAAACAGTTTTGAGTGAATAAATGTGTGGATATCTTTGGAGAGTGTGGACCAATAGGAAATGGACAGAGAGTGGACAATAGTGGGGTCCATGAAGCCCTGTAATGACCTGGGCCTGACTTAGTGCCCAAGCACCCTCACTCGGCCCTGCCCTCCCTGAGACCTCTGTGCTGGGACAAACCGCTCTCCTTGGCCCAGACTGCAGTGGGTAGAGAAGCTGGGACAATGCCCTTGAGCCCTGTCTGAGAAATTGATCCTGGAATCTATAAACCTTGGGGGAAAATGTTCAAAGCGGCAGGAAGAGAGGCCAAGGGCTCTCTTATTTGGGGAAATACATTGTAATGTGCCTTTTGCTTATGCGAAGATGCAGCCAATTTCTGTTCTGGAATAGACAATGAGGCAAGACTGGCTCTGCATGATAATGTAAGAGTTTGCCTTCTTCTGGGGCGGCTGTGAGCCCTGGCTCCCTGATCACAGAGCCCTGGGGCCCAGCCTGGAGTCTCCTCCAGGAGTGGCATTTCAGGGGGGGACCCTCATAGGCAGACTTCAGGCATCCTCCTCTCCCCCACCAGTCTCAGAGCCTGTGGGGCAGACTCCCACCCCTGAGATGTGATCTCTGTCACCTGTGTCCAACTGGGCCCCACGATGTCACTGAAAATAATGATTTTTCATTCCTCCTGGAATTCCTATCCTTCTGCTGCCTTATCACCATTTGGACCCAAGAAAAGAGAGAAGGGCAATGCCACCACGAGGAGGGGGGCCATGGCACATGGGACGTCCCCAGGGACAGGGCTAGGAGAAGAGAAAGTGTCCTGTTGACCCAGGAGGTCAGGGGAGGTGGCTGAGCAGAGGCAGGAAGACAGATACAGAGTCGTGCCCCCCTCCTGCTGCTCCCCACACACCTGCAGGTCCCCAGGGCCATGGGCCTGCCTCCTGCTTGGACCCTGAGATGAGACTACACAGAAGAGCAGAGTCCGCTCACAATGTGGCGCTCAGCGAGGTGAGAGATAGGAGGGCTCGAGTCAGTGACCAGGCCCAGGAGCAGCCTGGCCCCCCAGCCCAGAGCGGGGTATGAGCATCAGAAGCTCCCAGCTGTGCTGGTTGGGGTTGGCGGGTAGCTGGCTGGGGACTGGGAGAGGCTGCAGAGCGGGCATGTCTCCATGGCACTGGGCCTTCACTGGCGGGGACCCAGTGCACCTGGGCAGCCCAGGTAAAGAACTGGAGGCCAGACCTGTCCCCCTAGCAAAAATGGTGAAGACTCAGGCCAGCCTCCCCACTGCCACTAGGGCTCCAGTGGACTCCAAGTGAAGAGGAAGAAAGAAAAGACTCTTCCCAGCAGGCATCAACCCAGAAGAGACTGGGGAAACCATGACAGTTCAGACTGTCACCTGTGGGCTCTCCAGGACTACAGGGCTCCCAGCAAAATCCAGGAGCTTCTCTGCAGCCCTACTTGTAGCTCCACAGCTCAGTGCCCGACTCTGCTGTGAGCATACCCTTCCCCGAGGTGGAAGCATGTGTCGGACACTGTGGGAAATGGTTTTGTACTTCTGTGTGGCTCCCTCGCCAGCCATCTGGGTCCAGGCTCAGAACAGGCACCCAGAAGCATGGAGCAAGGGGACAATGCGCAGATGAGAAGGTGGCTGAACGCACTGCTGCACAGGAGACCCAGACCAAAGGGGAGCAGGCTGAGCCTCTGGAGGCACAAGTTCCCCTGCAGATCCTTTCTGGGTCTGAAGGGCCACGGGGACCCAGAGGTCCGTCTCAGTGCCAGGCTCCAGTGGGGGCGGGGGCACGAGGACGCCACTGACCTCCAGGCCGTTCCTCTGCTGCACCATCATAATCTCAAGACCCCTCATTTGTTAGACTGTTAGCTGCTCCCTCCTTCCACTGGACCTGTGCTCCCAAGAACCAGGGGCCCTTCTGCATTCTTAGTGCCTAGAGCTCAGCTGACTCCCAAAGTTTCAGGATCAAATCCAAGCTCCCACTGCATCTGGCCAGCTCCGTCCCTCTGACCCCCAAGCCTCCACATCTCCCATTCCAGGGACAGCTGAGGGCGTGGCACCCGCTGCATGGAATGGCAGTCCAGACCAGCTGAGAGGCACCTCCACTGTGACCTTCTCCCCAGCCAGGCAGAGGGCGCTGGCTGTGTCATGGGGCTCCTAAGTCCTTGTCCTCCTTGCTTTCCTGAGGCAGGCAAATGTCCCAGTGAGAGCCAAGCTTCTTGGGGACAAGAGCTAGGCTGGTTTGTCTGATGTCACGGACAAAGGGAGGACTGCAGCATCTCACTGGTCAGCTCTGACCTTCCAAGACCTGTGCCAGGTGACCCCTCACGTCATTACCTTTCACCTCCCATACCCTGCAAGGGAGCATTATTGTACCTGTTCCACCAATGGGGAAACTGAGGCTCAGAGTAACTGAGAAAGTTGCTCACATGAGCACGAGTGGGAACTGGGGCAAGGCTTTGAAGAGCCATTTGGGAAATCTGCTGAAATTACAACATGCGCCCTGTGACCTGGCCATTCAAATGTGCAGCATCTGTGATGGAGCAAAGCCTGGAGCATAAGGAAGAAGGAACAAGGTCACTTAGGCTACTGGGACTTCTTTTCCATGGACAGGTAGAGTCTATTTTATCACGGGAGTCTATGGGATCATAGTCACTTTATGGGAATTTATTTTCTCACTTATTCATTCATTCAAAAGGCATTTACTTGACACCTACTATGTGCTGGGCCATTGGCCAATCAGGTAAGTGGACCCTTGGAATCTCACATTAAACTTGTAGTGCCTTGTGTGAACCCCTAACCCTTCTGAGACACACTATCAAGGGCCCCACAGCAAGGAAGCAGGACCCCAGCATCGCTGGGCTGCACTTCAGGACAGGGGGACAAAGAGTGACAACCCAGGCCAGCCCAGACCAGAGCCCAGAGGCACCACATTCTCTGCTTTCCGACTCAGCTGTCACCTCCTTGCTGGCATCTGCATGAGACAAGCAACGCAGCTGCCTCAAAGCTGTCACTGAGGAGCTCCGATGCCTGGCCCTCCCGGTCCTCGGGGACTCTAACTCCCGATTTGACAACCATCAGCTCCCCCAGGGAGGCCAAGGACAAGCTGCTCAGAGGTTTCCTTGTCAGCTGTCAGGAGGTATCCCCCAGGGGGCAGGGAGGTGGAGAAAGTGGGGGGGAGGGAAAGGCAGAGGTGAAGATAGCCGTGGTCTCCCCATCAGAAAATTCTCTGTCTGCTTCATCATCAGTGACAGTGCGGGGGCTATTGTCAACCCCACCACCACTGGAATGGGCTCCATGCAGACAGGACCCCAGGCTCACTCACCACCACACTGCCAGCACCTACACCGGCTGGCACGTAGTAGGCACTCTGTAGAAATGTGCTGAATGAATGAGGGACAGGGCGGGCGAGAGAAACTTTGAGGGAACAGGAAGACACACTGGACAGAGAAACCAAGGGGAAAAACCAGGAGAGTCACAGAAGTAGATGGAAAAGAGAGCCGGGCGTGGGCATGTGACACCAAATGCTGCTGGGAGGTCAGAGAGGCCAAGGTGAGAACATGTGTTGGGGTGGGCTTCTTAGGGGTTCAGGAGTGCTTCCTCTTCAGGTCAGAACAGCAGGAGAGGATGTCACCTGGGCCAGGTCCCCGAGGAGGACCCGCCTTTCCACAGGCACAGGAACCCCGTCTTCCATGCCTGAGTCACGCCACCCACCTCTCTTGAGCCTCGGTGACCCTACCCAGGAGAGTGAACCTCACAGGGCCACCGGGGAATGTAGACACATCACACAAGTGCCTCCTTGCACAGGCTCAGCACGTGTGAAAAAACCCAGCCACCTCAGGCCCTGGGCAGAGGCATTACTGGTAATAGAAGGAGTGTGCTCTGGACTCCTGAAGACAGATGTTTCTCTTTTAAGACCCCAAACCAACCTCATCACTGCCCGGTATAGTATGATGGTGGATACCTTAGCCCGGCACAGAAGTCTTTGCCAACCTCATGTCGTGCCTCTCCCCTAGCACCCTACACTCCAGCGAGGCCCAACCGTGCACCGTGATGCCGTGATACCACTGGACCTTTGTACATGCCATTCTCATGCCCTCAGCAGCACCACACACCCCAGACTCCTTCCCTGGCTAACCCATGCCTCTGCATCAGGGGCAGCTCAAGTGGCCCTCATCTGAGGCTCGCTTGCCTGTCACCCATAGTGCCATGTTTCTGTGATCAGTATGCATGTTAACCAGGTTGTAGCTCCTCATTCCTTGTCATGCCCCTCGCCCTTCCCGTGTTCTGAGCTGAGTGCAAGGACACAACTGCTCACTTCTGCATACAGAGCCCAGAATGGGGCCAATCTAGAACAAGGGTTCAGACAGCACCCAGTGAAAACACGTGACCAGGGATGGCTCACACTTGCGGGACGCTTTCCAGGCACCCAGCACTCTGGTAAGCACTCGTCTGGTGTTGAACTCGAGTCATGCTCACAACAGCCCTGGGGGGTGGCGTAACTGCCCCATCACAGGACAGAGCAGGGCAGGCAATTGCCTCCTTTCTTTTAGGCCAACAGGAATAGTCCATCCACTGGCTGGCCAGACTTGCCTGCAGTCATGTTCTGACTCACTTGTGCAGTGTGAGGTCTTAATTTCAGTGTTGCTGACATTGAAAAACAATTAGATTTCCTATAAAAGTTGGATTTCCAGCTTCTCATGGAAAGAAAATGCTGGCAACTCTGGGTCTGCTTATTCCTCCACGACCACAAGTGAGTGGGGCCCAGGAGGGGATCTCCAGGGGGGTGGAGTCTCCTGTTGCCCCAGTCCCTACCACTCCCTACTGCCCACAGCCTTCCGTACCCCTCACCACACCTCTTGCCTGACTCCCATCAGCATCTGAGAGTGCTGCCCTCTTGAAAGTGGCGTAGCTGCCTCACATACATCACTGGCCCTGATAGCCCTATCTCCTGGTGGCACACGGGGCCATGTTCTCAGGCCAGTGGGAGAAGCACAAGGAGCACGAACAGTGCCAGGAATGCCCTGCTGTGGCCCAGGGCACTAGCAGACCCCGGGGCCTGGGGAGTGGCATGTGATGATGGGGTTTCTACTCTCTGTCCTCCCCCTGTGCTATGGCCAGACCCAAACCCAAATGTGTCCCCCTTGCCTGGAAGCTCTGCTGGGATTGCCTTCAACTTAAAAGAACAAAGTTTTAGTGTCTAGTTTCAGGGATATTTTTCTCTTTTCCCAGGAACCAGAGCCAGAGACACATGAAGAGGACTTGGGGCAGCCCCAAGTCCTCTTCTGGTTCCTCCCGCTGGCTGGTTTGCAGCTGAATGGCCAGTTCATGAGATCCCCCCAGGACCAGCAGGAAACATCCCTGCCCTATCCCTCAGCCTCCACCCCCATCACCACAGACTGATATTCCTGGAAGCTGGTGAGGAGTGGAGCCCGTATGCCTCTGATTGTTTACAAACCCTGGCAAGGCTTTGCTAAGCCCAGGCCAATTTCTGGATTAAATTAGAAAAGAAAAGAAGAAAAAAATCTGAATCCTGGCACAGAGAAACCATTCATTCAACAAAAATTGTTTAAGAACATACTGTACAGAGGACTGTTTCCATGCTAAGAGGGGTCAGAGGGTATGGTCTCTGAAAGCTCAGAAGCCCTTTGGGTCCCATGCTCTCTGTGGGCCTAAAGAGCACGTGTACCCTCAGCAGAAGGGCGCTCGGGAATTCTCCCAGGACACGATCAGTTAACATAGCAGGGAGAGGCAGCTCTGCCTGCCCAGGAGTCAGCTCCTCCTGTGCTGCTGTTTGAAAGTGGTTATTAAGACCAGCTCATGCAATTGCTTTGTAAAGAATCCTCGAAGTGGCCTCACAGGTCCTGAGCTGACAAGGCTGGGGTTGGGGTGGGCGTGGGCTGGGATCTGAGCAGGGATGGGGTGAGCTCAGCTCAAGTGAAGGGTCCTTACGGTGGCCTTGAGGAAAGGGCTGCTCCAGCTGCAGGGGCAGCGAGGCCTGAGAGGGTGAGGCGGAGCTTTTCTCCTGGGGCCACCTCTTGCGAGGGACTGTGCCAGACTCTATGGGCATAAAGAGTGCTTGGGAGGTTTAAAGATGAGGAAGCCAACCAAGTTCAGGGCAAGGCAGGAACTTGGCCAGGTAGGTTCGTAAAAGCCAGGATTAGGACGCAGCTGCTCCTCATTTCATTCTAGGCCCAGTGCTCCCTTAACATGGACCCCCGAGGGCCGTGACGCAATGGGACACACACACAAACTCTAGAGGGCTGGGGCTGCAGTGCAAGGTGGACACTAAGTGAGTAGGAGGTTTCTCCAGAACCCAATAACAAATATTTCCTTAGCACCAGATAGTGACCACTTTCAGCTCTGCAGGCCCTATGGTTCCTGTCAGGGATTGCACTCCGCCATTGTTGCACAAAAACGGCAGAGCCAGTTTGTGAATGAATGAGTGTGGCTGCGTTCCAATAAAAGTTTATTTACAAAAACAGATGATGGGCTGGATTTGGCCCTTGGGCAGTGGTTTTGGCAACCTGTTTTAGAATCTCCAGTTTACCTTGAAAATTTTGAGTGAATTTTGCTTTAACTTGGTAATATGTCTAAGTTTAATATAAAATTGATATTTTAAAATGCTTGTTGTCCAAAAAATGTGGCATTTCGGGGAAGACACCTCACACTGTCCCATGACTTCAGTGGCCTCGGCAGACCTCCTGAGGTCCCAGAAGCAAAGGGCAAACCTGGGCTGCCTTTGGGGGCGGGCTGAACCCACCACAATGGCCTCGCATCTACAAGGAGTGTGACCAGCGGCAGCTCACTCAGGCACCTCCTCCAAGCAGCTCTGGGTCTCCGTGGATACTGAGATCCCAAGCTACACAGCAAGGCCTTTGGTTTCTCAGGGAAAAGCAGGATTGAAGTTAATGCTTCAGTTATATGTTATAAAGCCAGACAGGAAGCACTGATCCTGGGCGCAAATTTTATATTTCTTAAAGTCTTGACACAAATAGATTTTACTTTTAAAAATGCATATGGAACATGTTTCTTTGTTCCAGTCTTCCCTTAGGGCACTCCCCCTTGGCCTCCCGTTCACCTGGCTGGCAAGGTAACTGAAGGTGCCATGAGCACAGGGGCTGCATCCTAGCACAGCTCCAAAGGGCCAGGCTTCCGCTGCCACAGAACTGAGTTTGCAAGCAGAGACCCGCTCAGGGGTTGGCAGAGTAAGTCTGAGAGCGTGGTAATTCCCTAAGCACTAGGGTCAGCAGCAGCAGATGTGTTCAGGGGTGTGGGCTGCATCCCAGCCTGAGATGACCAGACACAGCAAGAGGCATATTTCCAAGGAGGAAAGGTCAAGCACGACCGCAGCTCCCAGCACACAGGGAAGCCGGGCAGAGGGGAGCTCCTGGTCCTCAGGGCTGGGCCTGCTGGAGGCCAGTGGATGAGCTGGGAGGAGGGGCAGGATGACGGCAGGTGCTGGCTGTGCAGACCCCATACAGGGCCCAGCACCGGGGGAAGGAAGGGTCTGGAGGAGCCAGCAGGGCTGGATGGGCCACAGAGCTGCCTCAAACTGGTGGATGAGGCTCCCTGGTGGCCTTCCTTGTGGGTCCCAGCCTCTCTACCCGGCCTGAGGGCCCCTGGGCCAATGGGACCAGTCCTTAGCCCGGGTTTGCCAACAACCTTGAAGCTACAGTGTTTAAGGGCTAAAAATCAGTACGAGGGCCCCAGAGGATGAGGCTGTGGCTCCCAGCCTGGCCCCAGTGCACTCTCAGGCATAGCTTTCTTCATCTGGGCAGAAGCTGAGCCTCTGTACGAGCAGGGATGGGAAACAGCCATGGAGAATGGGCCCTGAGGCAGGCAGTGCAGGGAAGGGAGGGTGGGGCTGATGTTCCTGGGTTTGCAGGCAAGCGGCCAGCCTGTGCTTAGAAGGACCCCGCACTTGGGACCTGGAGGCAGATGCAGGAAGGGTCAGGGTGGGCGCATGTGCCCCATGGTATCTTGAGGGGTGTGATGGCCACAGCCATGCCACTTAGGGCAGGCGGTCTCAGCGGAGGTGAGCCTGTCATGCACCTTGACGCAGGTGCCAAGGTATAAAAATCCTTGGTCATCTGCCCTGTGGTGGGGAAGTGGGCCCTGTGGGAAGGGGAGATGCTGAACTCAAGGTCCCCAGGCCCCCTGGGCAGAGCACAGCACAGTGTAACCCCAGTGGTGGCTGTCAGCAGGGCTGGGGCAGCTGTCAGGTCCCGGTGGGCACACCCTGCATTGCTGGCAGGAGCCAGAGCCCTGTGAGGATCTGCGCCCGAGGGAGCAGCCCTTCCGCTGGCTCTGACCTGGGCTCCTCTTGCCTCCCTTCCAACCTCCCCGAGTCAGGCCTACGCTTTCTCTGAGCTCCCGGCCAGCTTGAGGCATCCTTGGTTATGAGCTACGAAATACAAATCCGTTTAATTTTGGTGATTCTGCATACAAGTTAAATGCTCTAGTAGGGGCACGTAAAACAGCCTTTGTATGATATAAAGATAAATGGTAAAATTCATACTAATAATTTACAATTCTAATTTTTCTTTATTTACAGCAATGCTAGAACATTTAAAAACCTTCACAAGCTGAGAGAGACTGTGGGAGAAAGGAAAAGACTTGCTATGTACCTTTTATGGCACTTTTGCCTGCTCTTTGACCAAGAGAACCACGTTTTCATCTTGCCCCAGCCCCAGGAGTTTTATACTCGGGGACATTCTGGGGTGGCTGCTGGGGCTGATGCGGTGTGGCAAGAAAGGTCAATGGGGGCTGGGTTTGGGAAATGATGCTGCTGACAACAGGTCATGGAGTCACTGTCGAGGTGACCAGAGCAAAGCCCCAGATGACTAACTTCTGGGGAGGCATGAAGCATCAAACATGGCCCCCAAGGCCAAACTAAGAAGCAGAGGTCTCAGGACACGACCCACACAATAATGTGAGCCCCCGAAAACAGGTGCCGAACAAAACAAAAGGCAAACCACAAAACTGGGAAGAATATTTCCCACCCATACGACAAATAAAAAAACTATTTTAATGTAAAAGTTCTTCAAAGTAACAAGAAAGAAATTCAAATCCTAGTAGAATAAAGGACATGAATAACCCAATCATAAAACTATGAGATGGTCACCTCATTACTATCAAATAAATTCAACTTACAACAAAAAGTATATCCCTGTTGTAGCCATCCATGTACCACAGCTCAGAAGGGTTTAGTGGAATGAGGAGGTGGGGCCAGACATTTGTTTGGTGGGGCATGAGGAGGCAAGACTATAACAAAGAACATTCTGGCACAGAAAGCTGTAAAATGCATATACTGTTGACCGGGGATTGAACTTTTAGGAACTCAGCTTAAGGAAATAGTAAAGGATGAATGACAGATTCAGTTGTAAGGATGTTCATTACAGTCAGTGGCCGTTCTGACCTTCAATGGGGAAATAAACTTTGTTATGTGACTATGAGGTCTGACAATTAAGTTTGCGAACTCATCCTGGAAAAAGTGCTACATACCTCATTGCTGAATATCACTACAGTCACCTTCGAAGTACTCTCCTTGGGAAGCTATGCACCGACACCAGCACCTAGTGCACCCTTCAAAGCAATTTTGGAACTCTTTTTCTGGAATGGCCATCAGAGCTGTCATCATATTACTCTTGATATCCTGAAGGTCATCAAAATGTCTTCCTTTCAATATTTTCTTTATCTTTGGGGTAAAGAAAGAAGTCATTGGGGGCCAGATCAAGTGAGTAGGGAGGGTGTTTCAATACAGTTGTTTGCTTACTGGCTAAAAACTCTCTCACAGACAGTGAATGCCATGTGAGCTGGTGCATTGTCATGATGAAAGAGCCATGAATTGTTGGTAAAAAGTTCAGGTTGTTTTTGTCTAACTTTTTCACGAAGCTTTTTCAGCACCTCCAAATAGTAAACTTGGTTAATTGTTTGTCCAGTTGGTACAAATTAATAATGAGTAATCCTTCTGATATTAAAAATGGTTAGCAACATTGTTTTGACTCTTGATTTGGACTGACGGAACTTTTTTGGTTGTGGAGAACTGGCTGACTTCTATTGTGCACTTTGACACTTTGTTTCAGGGTCGTATTGGTACAGGCATGTTTAATCACCAGTGATAACACAGCCCAAAACATCGTCTTGCCTCTCCAAAAGGTCTTGGCAAACTTCGACTCTCCTTTGCTTTTGTTCATCGGTGAACTCCTTAGGGACCACTTTCGCACACACCTTTCTCATGCCAAGATTTTCAGTTAAGATTTTCCTGTTTCTCTATCGATGTTTACTTGGTCTGCTATGCTTCTCACAGTCAGTCAACAATTTTGACGCATGGTTTGATGAATTTTTACAATGTTTTCATTAGATCTGTTCATTACTGGCCTCCCTGACCTCTCTTCATCAGTGACACATTCTCTCCCTTCAGTAAAATGTTTAATCCCTTTGTACGCTGCCATTTTCTTCATGGCATTATCCCCATAAACTTGGACTAACATGTCCCTGATTTCACTTACACTCTTGCTAAGTTTAACAAGAAATTTAACGTTTGTTCCTTGCTCTAATTCAAGCTCAGACATTCTTGCGATGGCACACAAAAACATGCACAACAATAATGAACACCACTCAGCAAGACACCATCACACGTCAACATGAACACAGCTGTGAGACACTGATACACCAAGGTTATGAAACCTTCCCGAGCTGTTTGTACAGTGCTGTCAATGTAGGCACACAGTGGTAAGTTCATGAACTTAATTGTCAGATCTTCATGTAAATAATCAGTTACATAAGCAATCACATGATGCATGATATGCCATCATTAAAGCGAGGGCGTGAGCAGTAACTGGAAGGAGAAAACATTCACAAGCCTATATTCTAATTTTCCATTGCAAATAACATATCATCTATGTTAAATCTAATATATTTTCATAAATAAAGAATGTTACTCTTCTAGATTTAAGGAGAAAAAGAAGGAAATTGGACCTGGCAGGAGGTGCTTGAATGGTTTGGGGGTGTCTCTGAACACTGAGACCCTTTGTGTGTCCAGGGAAGTGGAGTGCTCAGCAAACATTTCCAACCCCCCAGAGAGCCTAAGACAGAGAAACGAACGGATTGATTAATTCCAATTTTCTATGAACACAGGAAAGAAGCTGTCTTGCCCATTAGCGCAGGAAGGAAGCAGCCCCTCTAGCCATTCCCCACTGTCCTTAGAGTCACATCCAAGTCCCTATCCGTTTGCCTCAACCTTCCCCTTCCACCCGGGCCTCTTGCTCACCACACCAGCCCTTTTGCCCTTCTTCAAATGTGCCAACCTCACTTTGCCTCAGAGCCTTGGCACTGCCCGTTTCTTCAGCCTGGAACACTCTATTCCTCTCTTCCCACAGCTACTCATATCATTCGAGTCTCAGCTCCAACGTCACTTCCTGCACCCACCTCCCTGACCTCCTGTATAAAGTGGCTCACCTTCCCCAGCCCTGCTCCTTTCTCCAGCTCACTAATTATTTTATCCCCTTCATTGCATTTGTCATTATCTGAAATTATCTCATTTGTTTTTCCCTTGAGTATTGTCTGTGTCCCCCACCAGGACACAAGCCCATAGTCACAGGCACTGTGTCACCTTGCTCACAGCTGTACCCCATGCCAGACATGGGTGGACAAGAGCCAGTGTATTAGTCAGAATAGGACGGGCCATGCTGCTGTAACAAAGGCTCCACCACATCGCAGTAGCTTCACACAATAAAGGATGGTGTGTGCCTCCTCGCACACCACAGTCCAATGCAGGCTGGGTGGCCCTGTCTCATTTTGTAGCTGCGCCAACTGGGACATGTGGTTTCCAAGGTCACTGTGGCAGGGAAAGGGAGAGAGGCAGGGGATACACTGGTTCTTAGCTGCCTCATCCAAGAGGTGACACATGTCACTTCCTTTTACACAGATCATTACATAAAACTAGCACACAGACCCAAATTAGGAGCAAGGGAGGCTGGGATATGGAAGGGAGGAGGAACACATGAATATATAATGAGCTTGAAATGTCTGTGTCATACCAGGATCCACATCACAGCCCAGGCTCTGCAACAGAGACACCCCAAAGGGTGTCCTGTAGAAAGAATCATCCAGAATGATGAGAGAAACTGAAGCAGTTCGGAGCTGCCAGGATCCAGCCACACCTGCGTCCATTGCACAGTAGCCTCTGTTTGTCCCTGCTCCCTGCATTCCCCGGGATCTTGCCACAGGGACCCCCCCAGAACCTCCTACTTCCAGGTCCTCATGGTTTCCTCATGGGACAGACTGAGCCCACCCAGGCTGGCTCCCAAGTCTTGGCCACTGGCCCCAGAGCACTTCTGTCCTGGCCTTGGCTGTCCCCACAGCTGACCAAATGCCTTACTTGGAACGCAGTCCAGGCCAGCTGCTGCCACATCTGTCCTGTATGCTGCTGCTCTAGCTGCAGGGCTGGGAAACCCCATAACCAGCAGTGCACTCAAAGGGAGAGGGAGACATGCCCTGGGCAGGTCGCCAAGGCCACTCAGGGCTCTGGCTGCAGCTCCAGGTGAGCTAGCACCTTCAGGGTCTTGAGACCCCCACCCCAGGGCTGCCTACACCTGTGTTTAGCACCACGTGCCTGGTCAAGTTCAGAGGTAGGGTACAGCAGGCAGTCCCATTTCAGGACACCAGCTTTCAGGACACCAGCTATAATTCAAATCCAAATGTCAATTCATTACAAATATTAAATCACCCATTAGGAGGGCTACCATCAAAGATAACAAGTGTAGGCGAGAATGTGGGGAAATTGGAACTTTTGTGCCCTATTGGTGGGAATATAAAATGGTGCAGCCGCTGTAGAAAACAGTATGAAAATTCCTCAAAGAATTAAAAATGCAACTACCATATGATCAGCAATTCCACTTCTAGGTATAGACACAAAAGAACTGAAAGCAGGGACTGAAACAGATACTGTGCACCCAGGTTCATAGCAGCATATTCACAACAGCTACAAGGTGGACACAACCCACAGTCCATTGATAGATGAATGGATACACAAAGTGTGGTCCATTCATGCAATGGAATATCATTTAGCCTTAAAAGGAAGGACATTCTGACACACGCACAACATGGAGGAGCCTTGAGGACATTATGCTGAGTGAAATAAGCCAGTCACAAAAGGCAAATACTGTATGATTCCACTTATATGAGGTTCCTGGAGACGTCAATCACAGAGACAGAAACTAGAATGAAAGTTTCCAGGGGCTGGGGGAAGGGAACAGGGAGTTAGTGTTTAATGGGGACAGAGTTTCAATTTTGCAAGATGAAAAGAGTTCTGGAGATGGATGGTGGCGATGGTTGCACACCAATATAAATGTATTATACTTAATACCACTAACCTGTACATTTAAAAATGGTGAAGATGGCAAATTTTATGTTATATGTATTTTACCATAGCTAAAACATTTTTTAATTAAAATAAAAAAAATCTGTTGGAAAAAATAAATTAAAAATTCAGTTCTTCCATCACACCAGCCACATTTCAAGCACTCAAGGGCCAGGGTGGCTGGTGGCTGTTGAATGCACAGGGCAGCCTGAGAGCGTCTCCTGCAGGGCAGAAAGCTCTATCAGACAGCGCTGTTCAGGAAGCACCTCCCTCCTCACAAACTCACGCTTCCTCCATCCCCATCCTCCCCAGGACCATCAAACGGCTCCGGCTCCGTGTCTTAGCTCAGCCCCGGGACTCTCCTGGGTGTGCGTGCTGCCCTGAACGAAGACACAGAGCCTTAGGGGGTGTTAATTGTCAGGGCCACGCAGACCCCAAGGCCCACTCCACCTCCTTCAACCACACTGCACTCAAGGTGGGAGGCGGAGGTGCAGACTCCCACTGTGTCTCCCTGAGCCCAGGTCTGTCCCCAGGCCCTTGCCTCTGTAGGACCAACTACAGTGCCTGGGACAAGCACACATCCAACAAACACTTGCTGGATGCCACAGGCAAAAAGGCAAGGCCCAATTCCTCTTCCTCAGCGCCTCAATTTATCTCCTAAAATCCTGTTTTGTTATAATAAAATTTGTTCCAATTTAAGAATTTTTATATTTCTCGTGCTTTTCAATAAACTAACCAAGCCACCCCATTATCCAAAGTTAAGGTACAGTTGGATCATGAGGGTGTAAATGTGTAAACTGAAGTTAACTGGCAAAACCAAGAGAAAGTTCTAGACTTCTTCCTACAGGCTCATGGGTACAAGGTGTGTGCCAGTGGGGCCCTGCACGTCAGGGAAAAGGAGGATTTGCTCCACTAGCTTCTGGAAGAATTCACCAGGGATATTCCAACTTCAGAGTCCTTGGGGGTAGGTACTTCTAGATGTGCTGTCACTAAATTGAATATCGCCACCATCACGATAGCAAAACCACATTTTATTTAGAAACTGAAAGACACATTGACCTCCATTATCTCATTTAATCCTCATGACAACCCCTGAGATAGAAATTATTGACCCATTTTAAATCCTCTCTTCAATCTCCAATTCCTCTGACTACCTCAGGGGGAAGCCTTAGGTAGGTATCAGTCTGTCCCTCTCCCTGTCTGTCTGATCTCCCTTTTTAACAGAGTGGCTGCGGTTGAGTCGGCAGAAGGCAGACCTATCTAGTTGGGGTTGAATAACATCGCTTTACATTTTACTTTTAGGTTATCTTTACACCAAGTGAGGTTTCCTTTGTAAATAATTTTAAGTCTTAAAAAAGTCAGTTGATTTATGAGAAAATGCACAGTCCAGGTACCATGCAGGTGTGGCAAAAATCAATTGCCTCAGTGTGGAAACAGCCTTGCCAAGGCAGAATTCCCCCAATTTGCAGATGAGAAAACTGAGGTTCATTGTGATCAATGGGAAGGTCACCTTTTGTCACCTGTGGATCCACAGAGCTTCCCTGTAACCACATCACTCACCCCAGGCACACCGGAAACAGGAGAGAGCACAGGTGCCCTGGCCCACCTGTGCCCCTCCCCGCCTGCCCCACTTACAATGTTCATGAGCGTGAGCAGGTACTTCTGCACGTGTTCCTTGCCATGGAACTGGACCACAGAGTCGTCCACACCCAGCAGGACTTCGATGTTGTAGTCGTCGTCGTCGGCCGCATGCCTGCGTGCCCTGGGCCTTGAGCTGTTGACACGTTCCTCCAGGATGCCCAGGCTGCGGCTGAGGCTGTCCAGACTGCCCAGGGAGGCCCCTGGAAAGACAGAGGACACAGCATGCTGCAGCAGCCGGGCTCACCAGGGACATGGCAGAGTGGGACAAACCCCCTCCCAGCGGTGCCACTTGGCACTTGCTTTGCCCCAGCCTGGCCATCTTGCTGAACACTAGCAGCACTCTCAAATACAAGACATCCTTGTCCCATTTTACAGAAGAACAAACTGAGCTTAGGAGAAGTCATTAGTGATGTACCAAGTCAGTTAAAAACCAGCAGCACATAAGCCAACACCTTGGCCATCGCGGAACCCAGGCCTGGCACCCAGCGATGAACAGAGAGGCCGGGAAGCTGTGCTGCCCAGCCGGGAGTGGGTATGGGCAGCCAGCTCTTTTCACCCAATCACACACTTGAACACTAGAGAAGGGCTGCCCAGGTGCCCAAGGGCTGGTCTCCCAAGTGTGGCCACCCTTGTTATAACTGGGGAAACTGAGGCTCAGCCCAGATGGTGTGTTTCCCACAGCATCTCCTCGGGCAGCTCTCTTTCAGAACTTCCTGCTCAGTCCTCCATGGAAGCAAGGCCCCTCGTCTCTGGGCCAGGTCCACCTACCCCCGCTTCACAGTCGAGACCTCCCGGGGGCGCCCCTCTAGGTAAACTGTGCCTGTCCCTGGTCCTGAGACGAGGAGGTGGGCAGTTGCCTGACTGAACTGTGCAGAGACCAGGTCAAGCCCTTCTCATGACAGCTCACTCATAGTCTGCCTGAGCAGGGGCTTACCTCCAGCCCCCACAAACTTGGCACCTAGCCTGGGGTGGGGAGTGGGGCCTATGGGGCCTTGGCTGAGAGGTCCAGGGGCCTGGAGCCCCATCAGGTCCAGGGCCCTAGGATGTTGTCTTGCCATCTGAAAAGCTTTACTGCTGCCTTGGTTCCCTTTTCCTTTCCAACTGGGCCTGGGTCCAGCCCTGGATGGGTCCTTGACCTCAGGGTCCTGCTTCTCCTTGGCATTTCCTCTGTGTGAGGGGAGGGGTTATCAGAGACTCCTGCCTTTGGAAGGACCTTGGACCTCAGGTTACCATGATATTCACCAACCCAGGGGCGGTGTCCAGGCCATGTGGCTCCTGCAGCTGAATGTGGGGCTAATGGCCCAGATAAGCGGTCAGTGCCCTTGCAGACACCTCCCTAAAAGTTTTCCAGAGCAATTCTCACTTGGCCCCAAAGGCTCTAGTCTGCTGCCTCCTCCAGACAGGGACAGGAACTCCCTGCACATCACAGTGTCACACAACAGGCCCTGGAGGCAGAACAGGGCTTCTGAAAGCAGCATGGCTGCTGGTGGATAGACAGGGCCAATGGCCACAGGTCCGGCTGTATCACTCAGCCCTGTGCAGATGTCCCCTCACCCAGTGTTGACAAGGGGTCTCGCTGGTGTGCATTACTGTTCCCATTTTATAGACAGGGGGACTAATGGAACCCCCAGCATGGCTCTCAGATAGGAGCTCTCTCCTTAACGCCTGCTGTGTTAGGTTTGAGGCACAAACCAGCACCGGGCCGCAGCACAGAGAACAAGAAGAAAAAGTGGGGTGCAGGAAGTGCAGGAGGAACAGAAGGGGGGCCTTCACAGAAAGAGAAGTGAGTTGGGCCAGGGCTGAGTAGCTGCTAACGTTCAGTATCTCCTGGGGTCCTTGTGCCCCACCCTGCCCTGCAGGCCCCTGTGCACCCCCGAGACACACACACACACACACACACACACGCATCTCCTTCTCCCCCTGCCCCCCCCCACGCACACGACATGGCAGGCGTTCCCCAGGGCTTCCCGGGAGGCGGGCGTGTGACCAATCCCCCCACTGGGCTGCCTGGAGATGATTCAGGGCCATCCTTCCCAGTCCCAGAGTGGAGGCCGGCTACTTAAGCCTGACAGGGAGTTTGAGGAATTGCTACTCTATTTTTACACATTTATTTCTTTGCATTTTCAACAAGCAGGGACAGCTCACCTTTAGAACCACCTTGGGAAGCAGAAAAATGGTAATTTCCATAAGAAACTCCTCCCTGGGGAAGAGGCTGGACGTTACCCTCTGCCAGCGGTCACTAATGGGTGGTTCCTGGGCAAAACTAGCCCACAGAGGTGCTTGTTAGGGCCACGTGGTGTTTAAAAAATAACTTACTTTATTGACAGTATTTTAAAATTGGGAGATTTCTCACTAAACAAAACCTAGAATAGCCAGCTTCTCTGAGGAATTAGGAGATGGGGTCACAGTGTAGGCGGGTGGAGGTGAGGAATACTGGGTTGTGGGGTAACAGTCACACCTGGTGACAGGACACACAGGACCATATCCCCAGGCCACCTGGACTGTTGCCCTCGTTGCCCTTCTGGCCCCTGAAAGCATCAGAGTGCCCCCTGACCCTTTGTGGGGAGTCACAGGTCAGTGACCCTTCCTGACATTCCCTGTGGGAAGGTGAGGGGGCTGCCATTGGGCTAGAGCTGGTCAGGCCATATCTTGTAGCTGCTTCTGCCAAGAAAGCATGGTTTTTCATTAAATTGCATGTTACAGGTCCACTACAAACAATGTTTTCTAAAGATGCATTAGAAATGTTAATCTCACTTCAAGCATAATTATTATTATAATTATTTTAATCATGATTATTTCGGGGGGTCACTTGGACATTATGTTCTAGAACACCCCAGACCCTGTAGAGATGCCCCAAAGCTGAGGTCAAAGTTCAGATGAAGAGGTGACAGGTCTCAGGGCTCCCAGCAGGTGACAACCCACCCTGCCGTCCTGCCCCTGGAAGCACTGGCTCTGCTCAGGCCCGGCAAGATACAGGGAACCGCCCCAAAGTGAGTGGGTCTGTCAGACCTGGGGCCACATGAGTGTTGATGGGACCCAGCAGCCAAGTTGACGTTCCACCTTATCAATCTTGGATGTCGTTCAGTTTCCCTACAGTGGGCTTGATCCTGAAACCTAGGCCATGCAGAGACCCCAACCACACCTTGGTCCTAGCAGGCCTGTCTTTTAAACCAAGTCCTGCTGCAGGAAACTCAGGCCAGTGGCCGGCTCCTGCCTGGTCCTGCATCAGCTGCCAAATGATCCCCTGACACCGCTGGGGCTGTCCACCTGCACTGCGTCACCTACCTGGGCTAATGGCTTCTGCTCCTCTGGGTCCCTTGGGGCCCAGATAGGGTTCTTTGCTACTCTCCCCTCATCCCTGGGGAGTTCCTGCGAGCTCACAGCCAGCCTGCTAAGCACAGTGGCATGGAGTTCACCCAGCCCTTTGCTCCAACCCTTGTTATTGGCCCAGGTCCAGATAATGAGCTGTCAGCACTGCCTATCTCTTGCTGCCTTCTGTGTGTAGCCTCCATCATGAGCAGAAGTCACTCCCCCAGGCGGCTGCTACTGGCAGATGGGGAGGGTGGACCCTGTGGCCAGGTGTCCTCAAGAGGAGCATCTATGGCAGGACCCTATCATTTCAGTGGGTAAGCACAAGGACTTATGTTCCTGGCATCCCCTGTTTTGGGAGACATTTCTGGAAGGCAGCTAAGGCTCTTTTTGCTCATGTCTCAGGCAAAGCATGATACAGCAGGCAGCTTCCAAGAGCCGTCCCCAGTTTAGTCTCTAGAAATTGGACAGGATCCTCAGAGTTGATCAGCACTGGGGAGAGGACAGGCTGAGGGAGCAGAGCTGCGTCCAGAGAGATGAGCAGGTCACGGTGGACAAGCTCATCCTCAGCCGCTGAAGCACAGGCCCGCACCCGCTCCACCCCCGCATCTGCGGTGGGCAGGGCGTGTGCACAGCCCTTCACAGTGACAAAGCTCCGCCAGTCCCAGCAGCCATCCAACTCCACAATGAGGAGGAAGCTCCTCGTTGTCCTCATTACTGTCCCATTTTAGCATCAAGGAACCCCAGCAGCAGAAAGATGAAGTGAGTTGGACAAGCCACACCACAGAGGAGCCAGGATCCTGCCCAGGCCCTGGGATCCAGCGTTGCTGACACGGCCGGGCGGGCGCTGTACACCAGCACCAATGGACATGAGGGAAACCTAAATTGGTAGGAACAAGCATGTTTAGGCTAGAGAAGAGAAACCCTGGGGGTGTGCATCTGCCAGTGCCTCGGGAGCATGGTGTGGCAGGGTTCAAGGGTGCCTGGTGTGGCAGGATTCAAGGGCGCCTGGTGTGGCAGGATTCAAGGGCGCCTGGTGTGGCAGGGTTCAAGGGTGCCTGGTGTGGCAGGGTTCAAGGGCGCCTGGTGTTTGGCATCCCTGTGCACATAGCATGGCCGGGATTTTGCCGAGCTGGCCTCTTCGCCTGGCATGCCCTGTCTGTTGCTACTCCGGCCCAAATGTAACAGCCACCCCAGAGGCTTAGCAGGAGACCCCCAAAAGGCCCAGAGGGAAGGGTGTCCACAACCTTGGTGTGGAGCTCCACTGTCTCCTGCAGTGGACTCAGGGACAAGTTTGGTTCCTGTGTGCCTCTCCCACAGAGCCAGCTGCACACTTATGGGGGAAAGGGTGCATGGATTCTTGCTCAATGACTGGGAAGACTGTGGTCCCCAGTCCGCGGGATCATCTCTCTCATTTCTCACTGGATCTGCTCCCTCTCATCCTTCAGGTGTCAGCTAAAAACCACCTCCTCAGGGAACTTGACTGTGTCATCCTAAATTAAAATCAGCTCTCCCCTCCCCGTGTCTCCCTGACAGCATCCCGTTTTCTTCCTTCATGGAACACATCACCATTTGCAGTTCTAATCTCATTTGTGACTTTGCTTGAGCATTAACTGTCTTTCCCTCCGTTGGATAGTGGCCCCAGGGCAGACAGGGCCATGGGGTCTTGTGTGCCACACAGGTAATTGCAGGGCTGTGAGGGGTAGGAACCAGGCAGGGACACAATGTGGGGAAGCACAGGGCCCAGCAGGTGGGGGTCAGGGGTCCCCTTGGGAGCTGGGCTGGAAGGAGAGGCAGGGCTGGGGAGGCAGCTGGGTGGGGACAGCAGGAGCTAAAGCGAGATTCTTGGCAGAGGAGCAGGAGCTGGCACAAAAGCCAGCTGTAAATTACCTGCACGGGCATAACTGAAACAAAGTGAGCCAGGAGGAGTTAACACAAAAGGGATGATGAGAGGCGCCATGTAATTGCCAACAAAAAGAAACCAGGCGTGATGATATTTATGAGATAAAATATAATCCAAGGGTTAAAGGGACAAATTGATAAACAATTCATTGAGAAGATGTAAAAGATATGAAACTTTATGCACCTAACAGAGCTTCAACCTGATACAAGGAGAAACAGACAAAGCCAGAGTCCTACGTGCATTTTAATGTATTGATTCCTGAAAACAACATATGAATTAGACAAAATATTAGGTGGGACTGTAGAGGATTTGAATTTCTAAAACAACTTAATGTTTAAGCCCAACAACCAAAAAAATGTGCTCTTTCCAAGCACACGTGGAACAAGTCCCAAACTTGACATTAGTACAAAGAGAAAACTCAAAAAACCGTGTCCTCAGAGTCACTATCACAGACACAAAATCAGAAAAAAAACAGCGGAAGGAAGGCCCTTGAGTCCTCAACAGCAGAAACTAAAAACACAATAATAAGCCTAGGCTAAGAAGAGAATATACATTCTAATTGTTGGCTCGAGTAGAAAACCTGAATAAGCCTTAGAAGAAATTAGAAAAGTAGTCAAAGAAAATTCCAGAAGTGTTACCAAACCTACAAGGAGTAGATATTTCTCATCTTACACACACAGCATGTATCCTGGGTACAATAACTTTCTTATACAGGGTGATAGCCAGCTAGGAAATAGAATGGAAAAAGGAAGTTACCAACTATAGCAATAAACCCCATAAAATATCTAAGAATAAACAAAAATAATGAATGTTTAAAGACCACACAAAGAGTAATAGGTAGAAACTCTCTAAAAATACAAATGGAAACCCAGTATCACTCTCCTGTGTTGCAAATTAGTGCTCCTCCAAATTAGTTTATAAATTTAACACAATCTCCATCACAGAATTGTTGAAACCTCACAAAAGAATTCCAAAATTCAACTGGAAGACTATGTGTAAGACAATAATAGCCAGAAGCATACTGAAAAAGAATAATAATGAGGGGGCTACTTATCTTCAAACTAACAGAACATATTGCAAAACAACATTAATTAGAACATAGTGGCACTAGTGCCATGAAAGACAGAGCAATGCAACCAAATAAAAGCCCCTAAACAAAACCTGAGCATGTGAGGGGCTTGGGTAAAAACGGTGGTCTGAACACATACATCTAATTTTGCTCCTTCCTGGAACTTCATTACAACTTTAGTAAAAAGATTTTTTTTTCTTTTTTTAATCACAAGCCTACAAGGACAGGAAGAGCAGGAGAGGAAAAATGACAGAACTGCTAGAGGCTGGAAAGCAGATGGCTACGTGATGACAGGCTTGGCCTGTCTGAGGAAGCTGAATCCCAAGCCGGCCATGATGAGAGCCCAGACTCTCCTAGGCTGCATCGCAGAACCCTCCAAATGAATCAAGTGCCTCTGCAGGTGGGACTGAAGGGCAGGTGGACATAAGTAGGAAGAGTTGATGGCTAACACCAATAGCTCCCCCCCAACACACACACACACACCCTTGTGCCCCAGTAACACCCCAGCAACTAACACTGGCATTGTTCTGGAAGCTCATTCTCTCTCAAAAAGATGGAAAAGAAAGTCTCTGAGCTGCAAGCACCAGGTGTAGCTGAGAGCAGAAGGACACTGCTACAAACAGGAGGATGGGAGGAACACTGGGACACCAGCCTGTTTCCACTGTTCACCCCCAGGATGCTGGTGGTCAGGCCTTTAGCCCCCAGGCCCAGGCAAGAGACTGGGAGGGGTCTTGTCTAGAGACTCTGACCAGCCAAAGACCACAGGTAGCATCAGTGTCCATGGTTCCCCTCACTTATATGTATCGAACACTCAATCAACACTTTCATTGCCCAACCTTACATATGAGCAGCCCTCCAAGGCTCACCAGCTCTCAGGGAGAGCCCCAGGCATGGCAGATGGAGAGCAAGATAAAACAAAATAACCAAAAAGAGGAAAATGGAGGAAACAGAGAATGCACAGGAAGGTGGGGGAACCTATAATTAGGATAACTCAAAGACTTCTATGAAATTAAAAAAGTTTCAGCAGAAATGAGAAACTCAATGTAAGGACTGGGAAGACATAGCTGAGAAATATCCCAGAAGGGCCGGCCGAGTGGCGCGATGGTTAACAACTGGCTTGGGACACCAGAGGGCCCCAGTTTGGATCCCACATATGAGGGCCAGTGACACTGCCCTCCACAGCTAAGATGCTGAACAACAGCTCAACCTGGAGCTGGGCTGCCGAGAGTCACCGGAGACGGTGGAGGCTGCAGCCCCTGTGGCAGTGGGTTGCCATAGGCTACCGTGTGTAGCCAGCAGCCAGCGTGTGTAGCCAGCAGCCAGCGTGAGTGGCCAGCAGCCGCAGTGAGCGGCCGTCCAGAAGTCGGCGACTGATCTGCCTCGTCTAGGAAGAGCGCAATGATGGTGCCAACTTGGGCCAGTGAAGCAACGTCCTCCACAACTAGACTGAAGAACAAAAACAAAGGCACTTGTCTGTTCCCCTTCCCCCAATTCCCCAGCACTGTTCCCATCCCCCCAATTCCCCAATAAAAATCTTTAAAAAAAAAAAAAAGAAAGAAAAGAAATATCCCAGAAAGTAAAATAGTAGGACAAACACTTCAACAGTCCAGAAAAAAGATATAAGAAAATTAGAGGACCAGACCTAAGGTGTATCATCCATTTAACAGAAGCTCCATAGAGACAGAGAAAAGAGAGAGAAGAAAAAAGTAATGAAATAATTCAAAAAGAATTTCCCACAACTGAAAGGGCCCAGCTAGTACCTGACATAGGAGATGAAAATAGACCAACACCGTAGCACATCATCATAAAATTTCAGAACACAGAGAAGATTCTACAGACTTTCACAAAGAATAAGAGGGGGCTGAGGGAGGCAGTCACTGACGGGGACACAAAGGATTGGAATCAGAATGCTTTAGACTTGCCCAAAACAGCATTAGAAGCATGAAAACAACAAAGCCTCCAAAATTCTGAAGGAAAAATATTTCCCAACTGGAATTCTATACTCGGACAAAGTCTCAATCAAGTATGAAAGTAGAGTAAAGACACTTCCAGATGTGTAAGTTCTCAGAAGTTTTAACTGTCCAGAATCCCTTTTGAAGGATGTGCTCCTTCAAAACAAAAGAGGCAACCAAGAAAAGCAGAAGAACAGAGAGACAGGAAGCAGGAGACCCAACATGAGAGATAACGTGGGATCCCTTGGCAGATGGTGAAAGTGATCCCAGATGACAGCCCTGCACCAGATTGGACGACAACAGAGCCATACAGCAGCAGTGTAACCCCAGAAACAGACTGTCACCACCAAGACCCCTACTTTCACTGGGTCATCTTCCTAGCCCGAAGACAGAATGCTCAGAACTTGGCTCAGATTCTCATCAGTACTTGGCTTGTAACCACATGCTGATGAAGGTCTCTTCCCTCATGCTCTGCTGAGGACATACATGTCACTCACGGAAGCGCTCACTTTTCCCTGAGAGCTGGAGGTGAGCTCGTGACTTCCCCACAAGGGGCCTCATCACCTCCCAGAGAAGTAGAAGTCAGACCCTGACCCCGAGACTGTTCCGCTCACCACCTCCTGGGGCCTCTGCCCAGCAGGGCAGTGCTGCCCTGTCCTTGCCCAGCTGGAGTGTGCTTGCCCTCCGTTTTAATATTAATCACCTTTGATATTAATTTACATGTAAATTTTAAATAGCTGATCAAATAATAAAACAGCAAATAAAATTGGTAAATGACAAGGTAGCAATTCAAAACCAGGTGATTTGGTAAATAGCGCCAATGGAGCAGGTGTGCACATCCTGGCCATCTGGCACTACTTAGTTATGTGCAAGAGCACCTGATGGCCTGTAAGTTCACGCTTGTATCTTGTGTCCTAAAAATGCAGGCTGTCTATAGGATATTGCAGCCCCTTCCTCGGGCTGACACTTGTCCCATGGGCCATTTTTCACTCCCCTGGGCTGGGTGTGCAGTTGGACATGTTCACACAGGAGCATGTCTGACAGAGTTGGTCATGGCAGCATGGCCTGGGTAGGTTGGGGATAGTTGGAGGCAACCTGGGCATCATTACTGGGTGAGAGGACAGGCTAGACTCGGGGGGTGCATGCCACACAATGCTACAAAGAGGTCAGGAGTGTGATGTCCACATAGATGTATGGATCTTAGAAACAGTGCCAAGTACAAAAAGTTAGAAAAACAATGAGATATACAATGCAGCACAATTTATGTCAATTAAAAACACACTCAAAAAAACCAACACATACTCAAGAAGCAACACTGATTTTACAAAAATATAAACTGACAAAAGGATGCCCTTTGATGACCTCAGAATGGTTGCTCCTTGAAGAGGAAAGGGGAGAAGAGAGGTTGAGTGGTAGAGATTAAGTGGTTTTTCTTTTCAATGGTGTAGGGACAACTGGTTGGATGGACAAGACAATGATCAAATCCTGTCCTCATGCTTTAAGCAAAAATAAATTCCAGGTGCATTGGTGGCCTGGGATGATGAAAATGAAGTCACAGAAGTGCCAGACGAAAATTCAGCTAAATGCTTTTTGATGATCTTGGTGTTGGGCAGGCCTTAGACTCCAAGGTCAGTGCAGCTTCTGGGTCCCCCACGACTCTCGACCGCCCGTTGCCTGTGTGCCGTTCCACAAGTCCCTGGCTTCTGTGCTGCCCCACCCATCAAGCATGTGGATGACAACATATGGCTAGGTGTCCCCAGCTCCCAGTCCCAGAAGATTAGATTCCTATAAGCGCCCTGCAGAGTGCTGTGCAGATGGCAAGAGTGAGGCTTAGAGAACTAGACCAAAGCCATGATGTTAGTTAGAGAAGTCTCAGGCCAGAAAGCCCTCCCGCCCAGCTCTCCTACAACCTCTGCAGGTTCCTGAAGGGTGGCAGGCAGGCCCAGGGGACCAGAGTCCTGGGTGCCAGCAGACTCAAGGAGCATGCTGTCTCCCACCCCAGGCCAGAGAAGGAAAGTCAGACCTGTATTTGTCAACGACCAGGAGACAATCCCTCTGTGACTGCAAATTCCCCTAAAGATGATCATGAAGATAAACTATATTTATGTAGCAGCATAATCAGGACACGGCAGATGCCCTGTTTGGAAGTGGGCAGGCTCTCAGAGGCTCTGGGAGACAGCAAGCAGGCTCAGCCCCGCGGGGGCCGTCAGCACAGAGCCCCTCTGGTGAGCTTTATTAAAAGAAGCTCATTAGGATTATTTCATCCTATCCCTTTATAACTTTATTACAGAATCAAAATTAATTTTGCACTGCAGCTCATCCGGTGTGGAGGTGAGCGGAGTGTGGAGGGGCCCCAGGGCCAGCCCTCGGTTGTCACTCCAGGCCGCATCTGTGACAGCTGCACCGAATCTCAGACAAGAGCTGGGAAGCTGAATGGCCTCAAGCCCCAGGCCTGTCTACCTCTCCAGAACTTCAGGGAGAGGACGGGGCTCTGGAGAAGGGAAAGCAAATAGCCCCAGGTGTGCCTCCCCAGGGCATGGGGTGACTGATGCCCCTTTGTGGTAGACATGGAGCACCCTGGCCTGCCCAATGCCCACCTGCCTTGCTGGAGGTGAACGCAGCCACCTGGTGCTGTGCCACGTGGTGACTTGCCCGTCCTCTGGGTGCTGCTCCTTGATTGTCCTTTGGCGAACCCCCTCCCCACTCCTAGTCCACATGGCTCAGGGGGAGCTGACCCCACTGAACCCCCACCCCTGGTCCAGGAGTGCCCACCTGTCCCATCCTGTACCCCGATGCCAAATACTTGTTGGAGTATCCTGGAAGACACACTCCCTTCTCTCTGCTGGGGCTGCTGAGCTGGGAAATGGAAGCCAAGGGCTGCTGGGTGCTGCCTCCACCTGTGAGAAGCAGAGCTGAGAGGCGAAGACAACAAGTGACACTTTCTGGGTCCCAAGTCCAGCTGTGGCCAAAGCTCATACACCCTGGACTTTCCAGCCCTTGAGTCAGTTAATTTGGATTTCTGTCCCTTGCAATCACCAAAGTCCTAATATGAATACACACACACATACTCATGTGCACACGCACATACTCACATACGCACAACACTCACATGCGCACGTGCACACACACACACACACACACACACACACACACACACTCACATGCACTGGCTTAAGCCAGACACCACCATTTGTTTTGTAGCCAGAGTGCCCTGGGACGATTATCATCAGATGGTGCCGCTCTGTTCTGCCCTATGCTTGCACCTCCTGTCTTTGGAGGGACCGCAGTGTGGATGGGGGAGAGAAAAAGTCCACTGTGGTTTAAGGTATGTGGCTGAGGGGAGGTGGCCAGGCTCTGGTTTGGCCCCCCCCCAGACACATGTCCTTAGGAAGTGAGGGGACCTAGCTGATGCCACTGTGGCCCTGCAGAAGTGTTGAGGCCACTGAGGTTGTGCCCAAGACAGCCAGGCTGTGCTGAAAGAGCAGTTCTCAGAGCCCTCTCAGGCTCCATGCAGCAAGACTCAGAGCCCACCATCCACAGCCCTCAAATAGAGGGTCCCACATGCCCTACCCTACTGCTCTGCCCTCCTACAGCAGCCAAAAGGCTTAGGCTCTCCCCCAACTCTTGAGCCACCCTCCTGCCAGCTTCTGAAGCCCACCAACCCCCAGAGATGCACACGCCTTCCTTCAGGGGCTCCAGGGACTGGGGAGGGCAGGGCATAGTGCCCAGCCAATGCGGGGCGGGTCACTGGGACCAGACTCGGCCTCCAAGCCACCAAAGTCCCTCGCTGTGGCTGGTCAGCAGAGGGAAGGGTTGCTGGCCCCAAATTACCTCCTCAGAGTCAATCCCCAATATTCAGCGGCTGGATACAGTGCTGAGACTGGCAGGTTGTTTAATGAAAATATTTACCATGAACTTCACAACAAAACACAGACACCTAACGGTCCCAACAGAAGGAAGGGTTTGGTTTTGAAGGTGGGGAAGTGGGGAGCTGGCAAGTGGGTGATGGTGGCCAATGCCCACACACAGCTTATACAAGCATGTCAGCCTGGGATCCCCGTCAGCAGCCCTGGACCGTGCTGGAGTCCCGCGCTTGGGCATTCAGCAGCATCCTGGGCAGTGATCCCCGGGGGGCTCTCAGGTTCCCCATAGTCAGAATCAAGGACTGAACGTCTCTTCTGCCCAAACCCACACCGACAGCTGCACTGCCCACCTCGGTGCCTGGCACACACCAGGAGCAGGGCCTGCTTTGCCCCACCCACAAAGTCGACTCCCCCCTCACCATAAGGTTCTCTGAAGCTGCCCCCCACCCTCACCCCCTCTGCATTGCCCTAGCTCAGGTTCCACCAGAAACCAGCTCCTCTGAATCCAAGTTCCAAGGTATTTCTCTCCAATTGCCAGCCTCAGTTCCCTCTATTAGGCCCTTCATCTTGGATGTTGGGAGCTGTGTCATGCTGAGTGGGCAAGGACACTGCAGGCAGTGGGTCCTATGCTTAGTGAGGGACCTGGTGCCAAGCAGTGCAAGAGGGTGTGGGGTGCTGCCCGGCCCCGCTCGAGGTCCTGCCTGCCAGGTCATGTGGGGACACACGGGTGCTCAGCAGCTGCCTGTGCCCCACCCCCAGCTCAGGTCTGGACAGTTCCCTGTCATCCCAGCACCTCCTGCACTCACCCAGAGCCTGGACACATAGAGGTGCTGGGGCCAGGGCACATAGCTCCTACCAACTGATGCTGGGACTCAGGGTGACACTGCAGGATGGGCCACACTGTACCACCAAGCCACCTTTCCAGGAGGGAGAATTCTAGATGCCCTCATCAGCAGCAAGATGAAGATGACACTGGCAACATCAGTCGTGGGGCTTCACAGACCTCCTTTCTGTATTCTTCACAGCAGCCCCAGGGGTCAGGAATGGACTCCCTCTTATGCAGGTGGCAGGACAAGCCCAGGAGGGTCACCTCTGCCCAGGCCTCACAGCAGCCTGAGGCAGCAGTAAGGGGTCTACCTCCAGAACCTGGCTGCCCACTGTACCTGAGCCTCCAACAGGGCCACTGGAGCCAGCTGCTCAAACAAGGACAGGGAGAAGTGGGAGGGTTCCTGCGGCAGCGTTAAGTTGCCTCAGCAACCAGACGACCTGGCTAGCCTGCTTTGCTGGTGTTCTGTTATGAACTTGCAGGTGCTCTAAATGAGTGTGTGCTGCACCGTGGCAGGGGGACACCAAGGGTCCATTTTCAGGGCCACCTTGCACGACGGCGCCCTGCATAGCTCCCAGGGTGGGGGTGCCATTCACGTGGCCTCTGCTAATAAGTGCACACTCTGGGGGTGCACACACATAAGGTCCTTCCACTTTAAACCTTGCAGCAAGATGGTACAGGAAGATCCCAAAGGTCCCACACTGGGCAAGTCTGAAAGCAGGGATCTCTGACAGGAGAGATAGTCCATTGCCTGCTCCTCCTCGTGTCCATCCCAGTCCAGAGCTGGATCAGGGAGCTGAACTGAGTGACCAGGACTGCCCCCAGCCCTCTCTCCAATGCCTGGGGCCAGAGGGCAGTGTGGTGGCCCTGGGGGCTGAGGCCTTTTGACTGATGACTGGGGACACCCATGGGACGCTCCCATGCCCCACTGCCTCTGGGATGGGGGGCTACCTGGAGGAGAGGGCACCTTGGATCGACCCAGAGAAGAGCTCCACACGGGGTGATGCTCGTCCCCTTCCCGTGTCCTCGTGTCTTCTTCCTGCATCGTGCCAGGCCCAGGAACCTGGCGAGTGTCAGGGACATGTTGGATGTCCTTCTTTCTTTCTGTCTTTCTCTGTCAGGCACAGAAACCTGGTGGTGGGTGTCTCCTCTCAGATCCACCTCCCCCAGAGGTAAATCCTAAGGTGCATATGGGGGCGGAAGGGGGGACGGTACTAAGAGGCTACTAAGAGGCCACAGCCACATCACAAAAAGGATGCGGTTTCATCCTATTTGTCTTCCTGTATGAGCTCAGTAGATTCAAAAGCCTGGGGGCTGCGGGGCCATGGATTAGCCCTGGTGGACCCCACACATCCCTCTCCTGTGATGCTTCCTGCCTTAGAAGGATCACAGCTTGCAGTTACAGAGGGGAAGGGCAGGGGACCCCCTACTCCTGGGAGACCTGTAGCTGTCATGCTGCCACAGGTGGCCACCAAGGCCCACTTGTGCACTGCCCATGGGGACACAGCACCAAGCCTCCTATTAGACCACAGTGTTGGCAGGGTTTAATTTGATCAGCCTCATTTTGAGAAGGGAGGAAATGAGATATCAGAGCAAATGCTGAACTCTGTAAATTTAATCTAGGAGGCCACCTCACATGGGCCTTTCCTACAAGCTGGGGCCGGAGGCGGTGGGAGGGGGGAGGTGCATTCTAAGCCCAGATCCCATGGCCACCAAGGACCACCCTTTTTGCAGAGGATGGTGCAAGGCCAGCTCACCAGGCCCCTGGCTACCCTGGACAAGGTTCTAGAGGAGGCCAGGTGGCTCCGTGAGTAGACTTCAAGCCTCATCATGCTCGACTTTAAAAGGTTCAGAGTTTCCTTTCCTGGTTTAGCAGCAGGTGTGCCCTGGTCAGGGTCTGTGCTCACCAGCTCCTGGACAATTGGCGCTCCTACCTGGCCCGGCAATGGTGCTGGGCCACCATCATGACTGTGCGTGTTGTGGGTGACACAGGGCACCTTGCCTATCCAGGACTCACTCAGACACTTCGGGGGCTGCTGGGGTCTGCTGCTCCCAGCTCCTGCAGTGCTGAATGAGGCGGGAAGGCCCTGCATGACCCAGCCCTCATCTACTACCCGTCTTGCCTGCCGGCTCTTTCCAACCCTGAAGTTCCCTGAGGCAGGAACACCTTCCACAGGGCACCTAACCTGGCTACTGCTGTCTGCCTGGCAAGTCCTGCTCCCCCTCCAAGGTCCAGTAGCATTTACTCCTGTTTGGGACAGTTCCTGACCACCTGTCCCCCTTGCCCCCAAGGTCCTCCACCAGGCTGAGTTAGAGGCTCCTTCCTGGCCCCCAAAACCTGTTTTCATTTGTTCATTTCTCAGGTTTTCTACTACCTACCATCTTCCAGGCCTCATGCAGCATAACCTCCAATACAGCACTCTAAGGCCATGTCACCAACACAGACTTGCTGACATGCTCTCATTTATTCCCCAACACACACACACACACACACACACACACACACACACACATTCACACTATCATTCACATGTTGCACACACTCAGATACACACTCACATATACTCACTCCCATGTGCATGCACAAGCACACATGCTTACACACCCATATGCTCTCACACACACACACATTCACATGTTCACCCACACTCACACACACACATGCTTGCTCACACACACACACACTCTAGTGTGAATTCCTAGAAGACTGAGGTCCCCTTTGAGCTTCTACAGGTACCCAGACACCCACATGGAACTTGGCAAAAATCAGTCAATAAACAGGCCGCACCACCTCTAGGACGTACGGAAATGGTTGTTATCCTTGTTCCTGTGAGCACACTGCGGCTGGGAGGGCAAGGACAGGCTGTTGGTGTGGGGCGGCCACAGGGAACATCTCCTGGGCGGGAGCAGCTGTGGGCAGCATGTGAAGGGTCGAAGAACTGGGGTGGCCACAAGGGCAGGGCGGTGGGTGCTGCTGCTACTGACCTTCCCTCTGCTGACCTTCCCTTTTGTCCTGGGAGAGCCGTTGCCATGGCTCCCAGCACATCCCAACAATCTACAGATGCCACCTGACAACACGCCACTGGCCCAAGCCATGGGTCAAGCCAAAGTGACCCTCACTGGGGCCTCCTTGGTCCTTGGGGTCCCCGCTGCTCCCGCCACATGGATTTGATGCCTTTATGGCCGGCAGGTAGCTGGGCTGGGTGTGTTTCACAACGTCCCCCTTCCTCTTTTAGACCCAGACACACCTTGTTTATTATTGAACAGAGAGAAATGGTCTGCATTTTCAAGAAGAAAGATGGTCTCCCATCTTCCCTTGAAACACGGGACCCTCTTGGATTATCTTTTATTTTTTCACTCTTAACTGAAAAATAGTTTGCTTCTTAAAAAAAGCCATGTGGGCTGGGGAGGAGGGGCCATGATGGGTTGGGGAGGGCTGGAGAGTCCAAGGTGGGCAGCTATGATGTGGAGGGTGCAGGTCCATGTGGCAAGCCTTATCTTTGTGAAAAAGCCTGAAGACTGGACTTTGTGTGGTCTCTGATCTTTAGATATCAGAAAACAATTCTAAAGTAAAGTGAGCCCGTGCTTCCCAGTGCAACCAGGCAAAGCAGAGCTCCCGGGTCAGTGTGCGACCTCGTGACATGCCCTTCTGCCCATTGCCCAAACACCATCCTCTACCCATCTGCCGGGGGGTAGGGGGGCTGTGGGACTGTCAGATTCTCACGGACCAGAGAGGGTTGCCTGGCAACCTGAAGCCCCACAGGGCTCAACCTTCTCTGGCTGCAGCTCACACTCCCTGTTGACCAAGTCCCTTTCTCCTTGAAGCCAGCTCCGGGCGGGTGTGATTTTCTGTGGGATCCCCACACGGGAACCCAGTGAATGCCTGCTGGTTACCTAATCAGGCACATACACGCCTTGTGCCCAGGCTCCTCCTCTCTCCCAGGGGCATTGGCTCAGCTCCATACGCAGCCAAGGGCTCACCCAACATCACGTGCACTTCACACAGAGGATGGACGTCCTCAGTATGTAAAGCACCCTCCAAATCAACAAGAAACAGCCCAGCGATTTGAAAGGAAAATGGGCAATTGGTATGAGAGGACAGTTCTCAGAAAAGAAAAATTAAGCAACTTTTAAATATATGAAAAGATGCTCAACCTTCCCCTTAATAAAAGAAATACCTGTGTCAGATTATTGAAATGAAAGCATGTGGGTGAGGGGCACATGATATCCCAGCGTGGTGAGGGAGGGGCCGGGAGCAGGGAGCGGGGCAGGCAGAGAGGACAGTGAGGCCAGGGAGGAGGCCCTGCTGTATGAAGGAGCCAGGCCTGAGACTAACACATGGGAAGAGGCGTGACCCGGCTTGCTTTTCCCGCAGCCCCAGCTTCCTTGAGGTGAGGTAAGGCGGGGCGTGGGCAGGATGCAGCAAGTGGACAAACACACGGAGGGCTGAAGGGCAGGTCACCGCTGTGACGTGGCACAGGGGGTGGGTGCTGAGCTGGGCAACCTACTACCCAGGAAGCCCTTTGCTGCAAGGTGGGGGGTTTGGAGGGGAGTCATGTGGAATAGGGAAGGCCAGTGGGGCATATTGGGGCAAGTTGGACCTGAAGCTCCCATGAGGACCCCCAAAACAGAAGTCCACTAGACGCTTAAATCAGAGGGGTCTGGGGCACAGAGAGAGGGCTGAGCTAGAGTGCATTCTGGGGGTCCTGGATGTATGAGAGTGGGGCTCCCAAAAAACGAAAGGGAGCCAGGCATCTTTTGTACATCTGAATCCATGGTCGCATACTTTGTGCATGTGTCCTTGTGCACACACACATGCCCACACGCGCACACACACCCACGTGCACACCCACATGAGCATGCACACATGCGTGCACACATACACACCTCGGCACTGAGCAGGTGCCGAGGACCAGGCACCAAGATTTGGGGGACTGTCCAGCACCCACTCTCTCCTTTCCTGGAGCAGCACCCCAATTCTGTTCCCAGGAATCACTGGTACCCCAGGTGCACACAGCCCTCTTCTACCCAATCAGCCCATCCCTCACCAAACACGGGAGTTGCGCAAGGCAGGTCAGGGGAGGAAAAAGCTCTGGGGTCACCGACACCTCACAGCTGTGGAGACCCTCCTGCTGCCGGTACCCCCGGCGACCTGGCTTCCAGGCCCTTCCCGTCTGGCCTCTGCCTCCCCACCAACTCTGTGTGTCCTATTGTCTTCCCAGTGGTTCTGCCCTGGCTTAGGGCAGCCAGGCTCCACCCATGCTATCTACCACCAAAGACTCTTCCTGCTACAGGGCATCCCCAGCAGGTGCCCAGGGAAATCACCGTCCTTCGGCCCAGGCACCATGGAGTTAACCCCTACCCCTCAGGGAATTCTGGATGTGCTGAGTCACATCACCAGTTGGGAAGTCCCCAGGTGGAACCTGCCAGCTCTTCACAGTTAAGCTCAGAGAGCAGGCAAAGCCGGATCTCTCCCCCCCGCCCCAGGAAACGGCCCAGCAGACTCACCACAGAGGGCTGGGTGTCCTCAGGGCTTCATGCTCGCCCTGCTCTCCCCCCTCCACACCTGCTGCCTTCACCTCTGCGACTATGAGGGCTGGCAGGTGCCTGCCCATCTGCAGCCTGCACTGCGCTCCTGGGCTCCAGACCTACCATCCAGCTGCCAGCTGCCTGAAACTGTCCCTGGGGTGTCCATGGGCACCTCCTTGCCAACAAGCCCAGGATGGACTTGTCAGCTTTCCCTACCCCAATCCCGGCAGGCATCACTTATCCACTCATCGCCCTTCCACATGCAAGGAGTCATCCACTCCTGGCACATTACCCTCCGTTCCTCAAAATCTGCTCCCTCTCCTCTGTTCACAATGAGATCACAACTCATCACTCCCACCCGGCTGGCAGCAGCCTCCTCACAGGTCAGCCCCTCAGTGGGTCCTCTAGGCTAACCCAGACCACCTAGGGTGTGAGCCTCACTAGCCAGGGCCTCTGGATGGGCTTGACAACCCACCAACTCCCACTCGTCACCCCACATTCTCATTTCCTACCCGGGAGACCTGCTGATGTTCCTGAAATGCACTTATAGTTGTGGATCTAGAAAACACTGCTTGCTCTGCACAGAATGCTGGCTCTGTCCTTTCTGGCAAACTCCTATTCAGGCTTCAAAACCCAGCTCCTCGCCCTTGCAAACAGAGCAAGTCACTCTCTTTTCTAGACTCTCATAACACCCTGTATTTTCTTCCATTAAAACATGGATTACATGGGGCCGGCCGAGTGGCGCGATGGTTAAGAGCTCGCTTGGGATGCCAGAGGGCCCCGGTTCGGATCCCACATATGAGGGCCAGTGACACTGCCCTCCACGGCTAAGATGCCGAACAACAGCTCAACCTGGAGCTGGGCTGCCATGAGTCGCCGGCGACGGCGTGGGCTGCAGTCCCTGTGGCAGTGCATTGCCATGGGCTACCGTGTGTGGCCAGCAGCCAGCGTGAGCGGCCAGCAGCCAGCGTGAGCGGCCAGCAGCCGCAGTGAGCGGCCGTCCAGAAGCCGGCGACTGATCTGCCTCGCCAGAGAAGAGCGCAATGATGGTGCCAACTTGGGCCAGTGAAGCAACGTCCTCCACAACTAGATTGAAGAACAGAACGACAGCAACTTGTCTGTTCCCCTTTCCCCAATTCCCCAGCACTGTTCCCATCCCCCCAATTCCCCAATAAAAATCTTTAAAAAAAAACATGGATTACATGGAATTGTAACTTCATAAACTCCCCCCAAAAAAGCATTTGTTGGATTTGTCTCCAGGCCACCAGGCTTGGCTGAGAGGAGGGTCTCAGTGAAGGTTTGTCATGATGGGATGAAGGAAAAACCAAAAAGTGAGCCAACCCTATCTCGGAGGACACCACAAAACACCCAGACGACACCCTTCATACCTATGGAACCAAGTGCCCGTCTATCTAGGTGAGTCCACGTTCTGCCAACTGTGACAGGCCCAGGCTGAGTGGAGATCAGATGGACCCCAAAGAGAATCAGATGGAGGGCCTTAGAGAAACTCACCTGGCCCCTCTCAGGCTCTAGGGGTTGGCGCTGCAGGAAAGTTCTAGACAATGGGGAGAGGGCCTTGTTACCATTCTGGCCCCAGACATCTGTATAGGGCCAGTGACAGGGTTCCTGGGCCAGGCCCTGCCTTGGGAGAGGAAGGAGAGTGGGGAGGGGGCTGGGAAGGAGAGAGCCTCTTTCCAGACTAAAGGTAGTATCCAGTATCGACACTCACCAATTTGGTCCTCTCTACTCTGGGTTCCCCACATGAGCCCAATGCAGAGCAACTAGTGGGTCCCAAGTGTCTCCTCTGATCAGGATTGCTCCAACAGCTCTCCCCATCCTCCAGGGCATGGGTTACACCCTTATCTGGCTCAGCCCCTTCTCAGACCTCTTTCAGCCTCAGTCCTGCCTCCTGTCACACTGTGTTCACTGGTCTTAGTCCTGGTCCCAGCTGCACTCTTGTTTCTGCTGCACTGAGCAGTGCCCCCAGCCCTGAAACAGTGCTCAGCTGCACAGCCCCTGCCATGCACACCCTAGCTTCCTGACGTTGCCACACCCTGTGAAACTTATCAGGTCCTCTTCCCAATGTTAGTAAGGCTCTGGTAGGGGGAAGGGCTACCCCAGGGAAGAGGACAGGCATCTCCTCCCTCCATGCCCTGGACTCCAGACCCAGGAGCCCCTCTCTGAGCACAGGAAGAGCAGGCATTATCTCCAGGTACTCAGGGAAGATGGACATCAGTCCTGATGGCTCCGGCCAGCCCCACAAGGACAAAAAAGAGGGTCTAACTACCGAAACCATCTGAAAACCCAACCTGTAGGCCCTGGCTGATGTCCTAAGACCCCAACAATGAAGGCAAAGCATGAGGTCATCAGCAAGGACCTCTGACACAGCGCTTTGCAGAAAGGCTTTCTGCCTTTGAGATCCCTTCAGTGACTCTGAGGAAAGCCTTCCTGCATCTGTGCCAGGTCACATCAGTGAAGCATTGCTTCACAAGGGTAGGGCAGCATGGGCACTGCTGTCTAGGACCTGGTGATTGACGACTATAAGCCACCATGTTGGAGCATCTAGATGCATTTCCTGCTGATGGAATTGAAGATGATGGAGCCTGATAAGGAGCTTCTGGGCCTCTCTCTCTCTGTCCTGTGTGACTGGCTTGATCTGCAAATTGTCAAGGAAAGGAGGCGTCTTGGATCAGGTGTGTCTCCTAGTTTTGCCTGGATCCCAGAACGCACAGAAACACACAGCTCAGTGCAGCTCATCCTGCAAGGCGTTGACAATGTTGGCTGCTGTCATGAGAGTGCTGATGTTAAGGGAAAGTTAGTTAACCAGAACTTGGAGCTGCCCTGCAAAGAAAGCCTTGAACATCCTACAACAAACACACCAGACTGCTCCAGACACACCAGCCAGCCAATGTACCTCCCTGCCTAGGGAGCTGCCATTCTAGCAGAGAGCCAGACAATAGCTCAGTCACTTACAGAGCACATGGAGAACAATGAGTGCTCTGGAAAGAAAGCAAGTGAGTGGGGGTTGGAAGGGCCAGGGCCATGATGAGCTGGGGGTAGCAGTTTGTAAAATATTCAAGTGGTCAGAGTAGATCTCACTGAAAGGGGACATGTGAGCAAAGACTTGGATGAAGGAGGGAGGGAGTCATGGCAGCATCCGAGGGATGAGCATCAGGCAGAAGGAAGGGAGGCCAGGAGGCCAGAGTGCACAGCTGGGAAGTAGTAGGCAACAGGCACAGAGCGGCAAAGGGCCACACAGGTCTCGCTGACTGTAAGAATGCTATAAGAATGCTGTAAGGATGCTGTAAGGAGATTGCCTCCTAAGCTGGATGTAGTGCAGGCCACTGTGAGTGTTGGGCAGAAGACAGGCGTGACCTTACTGAAGGCATCAAAAAACCACACAGTGTAGGCTTTCATTTATATAAAATGCCTGGAATAGGCAAATCCATAGAGACAAGAAGGAAATTAGCTGTTGCCTATGGATGGGGAAATGGGGGATAGAGGGTGACAACTAAGGAGTGTGGGGTCTTCTGGGGGTTGGTGATGAAAATGTTCTAAACTGATTGTGATAGTGGTTGCACAACTCTGAATGTAAATATATCAAAAGCCACTGAATTGTACACTTTAAATAAGTAAATTGTATGGTATGTGAATTACACCTCAATAACGCTGTGAGAGAATAAAGAATCACTGCTTTACTGAGGAGGCTACTGCAACCACCTAGGACAGGAGGTTGGCTTGGCCCGAGGTGGGGCCACTGGAGGTGGTGACAGGTGGTCAGGTTCTGGTGGATTTTGAAAGTGAAGATGACAGATTTCTGGACTGACTACAGGTGGGGTGTGAGAGGGAGAGGAGCCAGTGGTAACTGAAGCTCTTTGTGCACATGGAGGGAGGGTGAGCTGGCCACAGAGTGGCTGGAGCAGGGGCATGGGCAAGACCCGCAGTGCAGTTTGGGGCATGTTGAGTTCAATATTTCCATCAGGCCACCAAGGGTCAAGGAAGCAGAGGGGTCTAGGCTGGAGATACAAGTCTGGGAGCTATTGGGATTCAGATAGTAGCTAAAGTAACAATATGGATGAGATCACCAAGGGAGGGTGCAGAGGGAAATGAGAAGAGCTCCGAGGGCTGAGACCTGGGGGGCACCAACACTGGAGGTGGGGCCGGAGCATCAGCAAAGACTAGTGAAGTGGTCAGAGCCCAAGAAAGTGGAGTGTCCTGTAAGTCATGCCAAAGATAGGAGGGATCAGCTCTCCCATGTGCTACCAAGGAGAGCAGAGGACATGGAAGTCATCGGTGACCTTGAGGAAGAAAGCTCAGGCCAAGTGGCAGGGGCAGAAGCCTGATCAAGTGGGGTTAGTAGAGAATGGAAAGACAGGAACTGGAGATGGTGACTGCTCTTGGGGAAGTGTTGCTGTAAAAGGAGCCAAAAAAGGATCTGGAGCCTGTAGGGGAGAGCAGGCATGAGGATGGGCAAGTGATGTTGGAGGTCTGTGCAGACAGAAGATAGGGAAAATTACTTAGGGAGGGGGAGTGACTGCACCGGGCAGTGCTGCGTGGTTGTTGGCAGCCTAACGATCCACTGGAGACTTGTGACAGTCACTGTAGATGAGTGCACCTCTGAGGAGAGGCCACCATGAGGCCAGCATCTTCCTACAGGTCTGTTCAGGGCCTTCCCAGGGTCTAAAGTAGGAGAGAATACCATTCTACCAAGACTCTGGCATTGTCAAGCCAGTGGTACAAAGCAAGAGTGACCATAATGAGCGAACATGTACTTTAAGATAAGGAAAGGACACAGCAGATGAGGGAGAGTGACAGGAGTGGCACCAATGGAGGTCTGTGTTGGGCTGCAGGTTGTGTAGAGTCTGGGTGCTCACAGAAGGGGACCAGGACAATAGCAGGTGGTGCACAGAGAGTGCAATGCTGAAACAGAATCTTCAGAGACCAAGGCCACTGGCAAAATAAGGGCTAGGTCATGAGCACGATGTCATAAAAAAAACACCCAGTTTGTGAGTCTTGTTGGCGACCTGTGCCCAAATTGGTGAGTTCTGTGGAACTGATCCCATCAAATAGGTTCCTGGGATGCATGTCAAGGTGTGGGCTTTGCTGTGCAAGAAAGGGCAGATGTTCCAGCACCCAGGCAGCCTCAGGTCCCCGTCCCAGGAGGGGGTCTTGGATTCTGTGAAAGAGGAGGGAACTAAGTACCTCCTCTGGAGAATTTGAAGGGAGGTCTTAATTTGAGTCTTGTTTTCACTGACAGATAGGTTTAGCCTCATGGATGAGGTAAACCCAGGCCCTTTGCTGAAACTGCCAGAGAACAATGGTGTCCTTTGGTCAAGAAGAAATTGCCATGTAGGAGGAAGAGAGAAGAGAACTTCCAGAACCGAAGGCCAGGCCACTGAAGGCTGGGCTGAGCAACAAAGTCATGTCACTCTGTCAACCAAGACTGCGTGCAAAAAACCCTGCGGAACAGTGCAGACACTTCCGTCGCCTCAGGCAGCCTTCCTACATGACTCTGGACAGGCAACTGGTGCTTGCTGCCCCAGAGAACGTCAGTGAAGCACACACTGCCAGAGATGACCTCAGGCTGTGGAAAACGAGGCCACAGCAAATCAATCCAGTGAGGCCCCCTCTTCCAGCAAAGCCAGGAGAGATCATTTCATTGCTTTGCACTTTCATGAGTCAGAGTTTTTAGCCTCATTGCCGTCAAAACAGAGTCAAAATCAATTTGATGTCCAAAATGATGTGAAAATTTCCGTGTCAAAAGCCATTCTGTAATTTCAATTTATTAAAGTTGAACTACCGCAACTTTCGTGGAGAACTTTACTTTTGGGCAGGACTCAAGTTTGCTCTTTCTTTTACTTGCACAATTTGACTTTATTTCAGTGTTTCAGGAAGTGACCATTCATTTTTGCATGAAAAGTGCATTTAAAGGAGATATAACTCACATGAAGTTTGTTTTTAAGTTCTGAGTATGTGAACAAGATTTACAGTGGGTGAAAAGTAATCATAAGCAAACACTGTGTGTGTGCCTGTCTGTATGCATTTTTTAAAGGGAGTAAATAGAGGCCATTTGTTAATTTTTCAAACCAGCACCTCTCTTTCTGTTGGGGGAGGAACACTGGCTCACCCTCAAGTGGCCCTGGTGTATGTGTGATTCATACCCACCCTGCTCCCAGCTGGCTGCAGGAAAGGCACATAATCCACACCTGGTACCCCACATCCCCCTCGCCACAGTCCAGGGGGGACATGTGAATGCAGTGAAGCTAGTCAGTGGCCCTCCAGGAGATCTGAACATTAGGAGAAAGCAACATTCCCTTCCTGGGTCAGCCAGCTCACAGCATGAGCCTAGGGCTGCTCATGCAGAGAGCCAATCTGAGGGGGGTGTCTGGGCAGAGGAAAGCTGATCAGAGAGGGATGAGAGACAGAGCCTGGGCAGCTGTGCCTGTTGTCACAATCATGTGCACCAATACATTTCCTCTTCAGTTTAATTAAATTTGTGTCTCTATCACTTACAAGTTGAAGGACCCTAACAGATATAGGATAGGATCCTATACTTCCTCACTGTTATAGCCCTAAAAAAAGTAAAAAATCACCTGTCCCAAGAGTTCCACTTCTGGAATGGTGGCATGAGGAACCCCATGGACCCATTCCCCAGCAAAACAAACATAACTGGTGAATATAATTAAAAGAAAATAATTAAAAGAAAACTAACAACAATAATTCAAAGTCTCTGCAAATTGTCCTAAGAGCATACAGCAAATGAAGAAACATCAATTTATTCAAGAATATCTACTAAATATTGTTTTAAAAAAATCAGTAAGAACAGCAAGAGTCTGTGGCATGTAAATCATAACCTGCTCCCTCCTTTCCCGACCCCATTCTGACCAGCTGAGTCTCAGTGGCCCCATCTGGGTGGGTGTAAGCAAGAAGATGGGGCTCTTTCTCTCCCCTCAGAATCCAATCAAGGAACAAAGGCTCTCACTGGGATAGGCTTCCTGCCAGCATTTCTCATCCCCTCAAACTCCATGTTGCAGAGGCAAAATTCCTGATGAATGTGGCTGAGAAGCCAGTAGCTCCTCTCTTCCACTGTGCCCCCATTCATAGGGCAGAGGCTCTACTCCAGGTACAGCAAGGTGAGAATACTAGGGTCCCAATCACCCTCATCCCAGCTTGTTTGTAGGAGAAAGGTTTAATGCTGGTAATGGCAAGCCAGAAAGATGAGAGGCTTCCTCCTTGCCAAGCACCTGGAAATGTGGCTCAGAGATGTTTCCTAGGGGGAAAGGCAGTTCCTAAAAACAGAGAACTATGAAACTCTCCCCAAAAGACTGATTTTGCTTGAATCAGGATGTGGACAAGTTCAAGTCTGAGCATGCTCTCAAAAACAATAAAGGTTTTGATGGTAAGCATTTATGAGGAGGCTGGTAGTTCTCTGAGAGCAACAAGCTAAACTTAAGCCAGCTAGTTTACTAGAGACAGCCAGGAAAACAGACAGTTAAGAAGACCCCTCCTATGGGTAGAGCAATATATTACCTAAAATGTCCAGTTTTCAAAAACTTGGAGGGGGTAGGGAAGAAGGAAGAGGAGGAGGGGGAGGAGGAGAAACTGTGACCCATACACAGGAACAAAAAACATGCAACAGAAACTGCCTGTGAGACAGCCCAAATGTCCACCTTAACAAAGATTTCAAAGCAGCCCTTTTAAATGTGTTAAAAAAAACTAAAGAAAATCATACTTAAAGAAGTAAAAGAAACATGATAACAATGTTTCATCAAATAAAGAATGTCAGTAAAGAGATAGAAATTATTTTTTAAAATGGGAGTTCTGGAGTTGAAAACTACCATAACTAAAGGGCACAACAGTAGAATTGAGCTGGCAGAAGAAAGAATCTTGAAAATGGACCAATACACATTATACAATTTGAAGGACAGAGAAAAAAAGTATGAAGAAAAATGAACATTTTAAAAGAAAAGAAGAACATCATTAAAAGCATGAACATATGCATAATGAAAGTACCAGAAGGAGAAGATAAAGGAGTGGAATAGAAGAAATAGTGGTTGAAAACTTCCTGAATTTTGATGAAAAATATTAGTCTATGTATCCAACAAATCCAACACACTCCAATAGGGTAAATGCAAAAACAGCCACACCCAAAGGACATCATAGTAAAAATGCTGAAAGACAAAGAGGAAAATTCGAAAGCAGCAAGAGAAACAACTTGCTACATTTAAGGGAGCTCCAATAGGATGAACAGTTGACTTCTCATCAGAAGTAATGGAAGCCGGAAGTAGTGGAATGGCATAATCAAAGTGCTGAAAAAAACATTGGTTAATCAAGAATCTTATATCCAGCAAAATCATCTTGCAAAAATTAAGGTGAAATATAGGCAGTCTCAAATAAACAAGAACTGAATTTGTTGTAAACATCTTACAAGATATCTTAAAGGAAGTTCTTCAGGCTGAAAGTAAGTGACTACAGGTGTTAATTCAAATTCTTACACACAAAATAACAAAAAGCACCAGTAGAGGTAATTATACAATTATAAAAGATGGTATAAGTGCATATTTCTCCTTCCTTCCCTTAACTGACTTAAAAGGCAATATTATAAAACCATATGTATGTATATATGTATGTATGTATGTATGTATGTATTGTTGGGCCTGTATCATTTAAAAATATAATATATGTGACAATAACAGCACAAAGGAGATGAATGGGAGCAAAGCTATGTTGGAGTAAAGAATTGATTCCAGATGGTAACTTGCATCCACAGAAACAAAATGAAGAGAACCAGAAATGGTAAATAAGGTGGTTACTATAACAAACTATAAATATATACTTGTTCTCCTTTCTTTTCTCAGCTTCTTCAAGCATCAAATTATATAAAGTAATAATTATCACAATGTGTTGTTGGGTTTGTAAAATATGCATATGTGTGGTAAGCAGAATTGTGATCCTTGAAACATGTCCATGTCCTAATTCCAGAACCTATGAATATGTAAGGTTATATGGTAAAAGGAAATTAAGGTTGAAAATCAGATGACTTTAAGATGGCAAAATCACCCTAGATTAGCCAGGCGAGCCCAATGTAATCACAAGGGTCCATAAAGAAGAAAGAGGGGCCGGTCGAGTGGCGTGATGGTTAAGAACTGGCTTGGGACGCCGGAGGGCCCCAGTTCAGATCCCACATATGAGGGCCAGTGACACTGCCCTCCGCAGCTAAGATGCTGAACCACAGCTCAACCTGGAGCTGGGCTGCCCTGAGTCCCGGGCGATGGCGTAGGCTGCAGCCCCTGTGGCAGTGGGTTGCCATGGGCTACCGTGTGTAGCCAGCAGCCAGCATGAGCGGCCAGCAGCTGCAGTGAGCGGCCATCCAGAAGCCAGTGACTGATCTGCCTCACCCGGGAAGAGCGCAATGATGGTGCCAACTTGGGCCAATGAAGCAACGTCTTCCACAACTAGACTGAAGAACAAAACGACAGCAACTTGTCTGTTTCCCTTCCCCAAATCCCCAGCACTGTTCCCATCCCCCCAATTCCCCAATAAAAATCTTAAAAAAAAAGAAGAGAGAGAACCACAGAGAGATGGCAGATGAGAAGTACTTGGCCCAATGTTACTGGGTTTCAGGTTGGAGGAAGGGGGCCATGAGTGAAGGAATGCAGGTAGCCTCCAGAAGCTGGAAAATGAAAGCAAACAGATTTCCCTCTAGAGTCTCCAGAAGGAAAAAAGCCATGCTAGTACCTTGATTTTAGCCCAGTAATACATGTTTTAGATGTCTTACCTAAACAGAACTGTAAAATAATAAAACTGTATTATCTAAGCCACTAAATTTGTGGTAATTTGTTGCAGCAGCAATAGAAAACATATATAAGATGTATAGCAATAATAACTCAAAAAGGGAGAGGAGAAATAGGAGTAATATTTCTACAGCTCACTGTAATTAATTCAATATAAATCTGAAGTCGATTCTGATAAATTAAAATGTATATGTAAGGGGTAGGACATCACCAAAATAGCAGAGTAGGGCACTCCAAAACTGTCCCTCCACAAAAGCAACAAATAAGCTGATAAAATATGTCAAAACCAACTTTTTTTGGTACTCCAGAATTTAATTTAAAAATCCACAACCAAGAGAACGCTTAATGAAGAAAGAAGCTGCTGAATTTCAGTAAGAGAGTGCTGCAGCATTTTAACTTACCATTTACCACTCCCACTCTCTAGCTCATTGGTGGCCATAAAGAAGGCATCCCATATTCTTGGTGCAGGAGCTGGCACCTGTGGGAGCAATATGAACCATATTCTCAAAGAATTATGGTTTTGTGTTTTGACATGTCTAGTGGCTCCCTGAAGATCAACTCAAGGGCTTGCTTTTGTTGCTTCTGCTTTGGAGCTTTCCCAGGGCTGAAGTGGCTTCTTGGAAAGTGTTGGTTGAAAGCATTTAATGGCAAATGTATTAGCCATAGCCACCTGGGGCCTGGGACGAGACTCAGGGCAATGCAAGCAATAGACACATGAAAAAGCCTGGGAAGGAAGATGCTTGGGAAGGAGATACTTGGAGAAATAAGGTCTTTGGAAAACTCCCATATATATCAGGGTCCCTTAAAGGCCACACACATATACCCAAGGCTGAACACATACTCAGAAAAGACCTGAGGAGACTCAAAGGTTTCACCTCTGGTTGACCTTTATGTTCCATGAGAGTAGGAAGTGAAGGCTAAGACAGAGTTGTAAATAGTCTGGCTAAGCATTGAAGAAGTGTGACAACACAGAGTCAATCTGCAAAGCCTGTCCTTAGACCCCAGACATTTAATCTGTGTTGAATCACCAACTGGCCACTAAGCTAACAGAACATAGAGTTTAACGAGCACACACAACAAAGAATACGAACTTCACCAAAATAATTTAGAAAAATCACTAAACACACAACAACTCAGAACAAGCAGTAACAACAAACCCTGGGGAGGAGGAGAAAGATTATTTCTAGAGTTACCACATTATAATATTCAAAATATCCAGGTCCAGCAAAAAAAAAAATGATGCATGCAAAGAAACAAGAAAGTATGGCCCATTCTCAGGAAAAAAGAAAAAGAGAACTTTTTCCGGAGGAAGTCTAGATATTGAACTTGCCAGACAAAGACTTTAAATCAACAGTCTTTAATTTGTTCAAATAGCTAAAGGAAACCATGGACAAAGACCTAAAGCAAATCAGGAGAGAAAGGTCTCACAAAATGGAGAATGACAATAAAGAGACAGAAACTGCAAAAAAAAGCACTAAAAGAAAATTTGAAGCTGAAACATATAATAACTAAAGTTACAAATTAACCAGATGAGTTCAACTGCGGATGTGAACAAATCAGCACACTTAGAGATAGGTCAACTATCCAGTATGGCCATAAAGAAGGCATCCCAGTATGAGAAGCAGAAGGAAAAAAAGAATGAAGAAAAATCTGAAGAGTCTAGGAGACATGTGGGAAACCATCAACTGTACCAACATACACATAATGGGAATCCCATAAAGAGAGGAGAGAGCAAGACGGCAGAAAGAATACAGATGTCCTCAGCTTACAATGAGATTACATCACAATAAGCCTCTAGTAAGTTGGGAATACCATAAGTCAAAAATGCATTTAATACACCTAACCTACCAAACATCATAGGTAGGCTTAACTTAGCCCACCTTAAATATGCCCAGAGCACTTATGTTAGCCTACAGCTGGGCAAAATCATCTCACACAAAGCCTATTTGATAATAAAATGTTGAATATCTAATGTAATTTATTGAACACAGAATACAAAGTACTTTGACAACAAAGTACACTGTAGAATTTCAGTTGTTTACCCTTGTGATTACATTGCTGACTGAGAGCTGCAGCTTGCTACTGCTGCCCAGCATCATGAGAGTATCATATTGCATATTGCTAGCCTGAGAAAAGATCAAAATTCAAAATTAGAAGTACAGTTTCTACTGAGTGAATGTCACTTCCACACAATCATAAAAGTAAAAAACAAAACAAAACAAAACAAACAAACAAACAAACAAATGAAACCCCATCAGTCAAACCATCTAAATCAGGGACCATCTATATTTAAAGAAATAATGGCCAAAAACTTCCAAAATTTGATAAAACATGAATCTACACATCCAAGAATCTCCAAGTTGGATAAACATGAATAGATACATACTGTGTTTCCCCCAAAATAAGCCCTAACTGGAAAATAAGCCCTAGCATGATTTTTCAGGATGCTCATAATATAAGCCCTACCCCAAACATAACCCCCATTTAAGATCGTTAGCCAGACACGACTGTTTGAATAAATGTAGATTTTTGTACATGAATAAATGAATAAATGTAGATTGTTGGAGCAAAAATTAATATAAGACCTGGTCTTATTTTCGGAGAAACACAGTACTGAGATGCATTATAATGAAATTGTCAAAAAACAAAGACAAAGAGAGAATCTTGAAAGTAGCAAGACAGAAGCAACTCCACACTTACAGGGGATCTTCAATGAGATGATTCCTCATCAGAAACCATGGAGATTTTTAGGCAGTAGGATGACATACTTAAAATGATGAAAGAGGGCCGGCCGAGTGGCGCGTTGGTTAGGAACTGGCTTGGGATGCCAGAGGGCCCCGGTTCGGATCCCACATATGAGGGCCAGTGACACTGCCCTCTACAGCTAAGATGCTGAACAACAGCTCG
>NW_017731697.1:689307-741346 GCF_001890085.2 Hipposideros armiger
GATTCCCCAGTGCTGTTCCCCTCCCCCAATTCCCCAATAAAAAATCTTAAAATAAATAAATAAATAAAAAATATGATTCAACTATATGCTGTCTATAAAACACCCAATTTAGATCCAAAACCACAACTAGGTTGAAACTGAAAGGATGTAAAAACAAATTCTATGCAAACTAAGCAAAAGAGATCTGGAATGGCTATACTAATATAAGACAAAATACAGTTTAAGTAAAAAAAAATGTATAACAAAGAGAGACATTATATATTAAGAGTGAGCCATCAAGAAGATATAACAATTATAAACATATATGCATCTGGCAAGAGTGTCCCAAAACATACAAAGCAAAAAACAGAAATGAAGGGACAAATAAACAGTTCTACAATAATAGCTGGAGACTTCAATATTCCACTTTCAATAATGCATAGAACTGCCAGCCAGGAGATCAATAAGAAAATAGAGAACTGGAACAACACTATAAATCAAGTAGACCTAACAGACATATATATATGATGCTGCACCCCAAAACAGCAGAACATACACTCTTCTCATGTGCAACAGAACATTCTCCAGGATAGACCATATGTTAGATCACAAAACAAGTATCAATAAAGTTTGAAAGACTGAAATCAAAAGAAGCATCTTCTCCAACTACAAAGAATGAAACTAGAAATCAGTAACAGAAGAAAAACTGGAAAATTCATAAATATGTAGAAACTAAACAACACACTCTTAAATAACCAATGGGTCAAAGAAGAAATTACAAGGGAAATTAGAAAATGTCTTGAAAGAAATGACAACCAAAATATAGCATACCCAAAACTTATGGGATGCAGCAAAAGCAGGGATCAAAGGAAAATTTATAGCTGTAAACCCTTAAGAAAGCTCTCACATCAATAACCTAACTTACATCTTAAGGACTAGAAGAGGAGGAACAAATGAAACCCAAAGCTAGAAGAAGAAAAAAATAATACAGATTATCTCAGAGATAAAAAAAATAGAGAAAAGAAAATAATAGGAAGAATCAATGAAACCAAAAGTTGGTTCTTTAAAAAGATCAACGAAATTGACATTTAGCTGGATTGACCAAAATAAAAAGAGAGAAGGCTCAAATTATTAAAATCGGAAACAAAAGTGGGTACATTAAATAGTGTGCTTATAGAAACAAAAATATAGAAATAAGAGAATACTATGAACAATTGTATACTGACACATTAGATAATCTAGATGAAATGAAAAAATTCCTGAAGACAGACAAACTTCCAAAATTGAGTCAAGGATTAATAGAAAATTTGAACAGACCTATATAACAAGAGACTGAATCATTAATCAAATGCTCCCAATAAAGAAAAAACAAGGACCAAATGCCTTCACTCATAAATTCTACCAATCACTTAAAAAAAGAATTAAAACCAATCCTTCTCAAACGCTTCCAAAAAATTGATAAGGAGGGAACATTTCTTAGCTCATTCTATGAGGTCAATATTACCCTGATACCAAAACTAGACAAAGACAACATAGGAAAACTATAAACCAATATTCCTTAACAATGTGGATGCAGAAGTCCTCAACAATATAGAGTAAAGCCTTGGATTGCGAGTAACATGGTTTACGAGTGTTCTGCAAGACGAGCAAACATTTCTATTAGGTTGGTGCAAAAATAATTGTGGTTTGTGCTATTACTTGTAACGACACAAACCGCAATTAATTTTGCACCAACCTAATAATACATTTTAACTTAGTAAACGAGCGACGTCTTGTAATGTGAGTAGTTTATTTCCAGAACAAATTATGCTCGCAAACCGAGGCATTACTGTACTAGCAAACTGAATTCAGCAGTATATTAAAAGGGTTATACAATATGACCAAGTGAGATTTATTCTAGATGGTTCAACCTAAGAAAATCAATCATCAATCAGTATAACACACCACATTAACAGAATGGAGGAAAATAAGCCACATGATCATCTCAACTGATGCAGGAAAAGCATTTGGCAAAATCCAACACCTTTCATGATAAAAACACTCAATAATCTAGGAACAGAAGGGATTTCCTTAACCTGATTAAAGGCTTTTATGAAAAACCCACAGCTAATGTCATACTCAACGGTGAAAGACTGAAAGCTTTTCCTCTAGGATCACGAACAAGACAAGGATGCCCATTCTCATCACTGCCTCTCAACATATTATATGTTGCTGTGTGTAATGTGCACCCACGTTTTTGGATGAAACTTTCAAGGGAAAAAATCTTTTCTTTTAATTCAAATTTTTATTTGTTTACATTTAGGTTTTTTGTTTTCTGTATTACAACAGAATTTTAGCATTTATTTTTTATAACATATTATGGTACAAGAAATTTTATGCACTGGTAACAAATTTATGATATTTACATATCATAGAAGGCAAAGAATTCTTCATTGCATGTTCATTGTAAGTTCAACAAAACCTATTATCATATTCCAGGGTATTATTTTGCATATGGATATCGTTATTGATTTCTAGAGTTACACTTTTAACCCATAGCATAAATAAAAGAATTAAAAACATTTATATAAATACAAATTAGTACTACCCATATATAATATACATCCTTATTTTTCCCTCACAAATTTGGGCAAAAAAGTGAGCATCATACATGGCAAAATATGGCACTACTGGAATTTCTAGCCAGAGCAATTAAGCAAGAAAAAGAAATAAAAGGCATCTAAATTGAAAAGGAAGCAGTAAAACTTCTTGATGAAAAATGAGGAATTAGTGCTAATGGTACAAGGTTTTGTTTTGGGCTGATGAAAATGTTCACAAGTTGGCTATGATGATGGTTGCATAACTCTATAACTCTGACTATACAACAGAACCAGATAATTGCGCACTTAGAATGGGTACGTTAGAGCATATGAATTATACCTCAATAAACCTATTACAAGGAAAAGATAAAAGAATGACCTGCCCCTTGACCTCTGACTTCTCAGAGTCATTCCCTGTCAGGCCCAGGCCCCAGGACCCAGGTGACACTTGGTGGTGACTCATATGACCACCCACTTTAAGCACCAGCTAAGAAAGCCTCTTGGTCCTACTTTGTGGCTTTCCTGTGTTGCGTAGTGCAAGGCCCTGGGAGGCCACTGGGTTAGTCATGGTGTCACCAAGAAGCGGACTAAGTCCCCGTGGTGAGAGACAAGTGCACATTTCCTTATCACACTAACTCCCTCACATAAGACAGCCTCTGCTTGTATTCCAACAGCCACAACAGTCAGCCCATGGGCACCTTGCGTTCTGTCCTCACAGGTGGCTACTGCCAGGGGGCCCCTGGCAGACTGTTTCCCCAGTCGGCAGAGAAAAGACCTCACAGCTTGTCCTCTCATTCATCCCTCACAGGGGCTTAGGCAGCACCTGAAGCTAGTGTAGCAGAAGAGCCCACATCCTGCATCAGGCCAGGGTTTGAGTCCCAGCTCCTCCAGATTCTAATTGTGCCACCTCTGGGACTCCCATTTCTGACCCATAATTGGGGCTCTTCCCATCTCTTCAGGCCCTTGTGAGAATGTGCATATGTAAAAATAACATCTGCATGATACTGGAAGTAAAGCTGTGAAAAGGCTCAGGCAGCCAGGGAGGGTTTGAGTTGGCTACCCCAGAAAAGCTACAGGAATTGTGTTTCTGCCAATGAGGGATCCACTCCATCATAGACCCCATGTGTAAATTATTCTCCAGCCAAAAGAAGCAGAGCTCAATCCCTCCTCCACTGCCTTTGCGATTTCTGGATAAAACCAAAAGGCTGGGGCCTGAAAACATGGAGTCCTCAGATGAGAGAGAGAAGCCAACAGGACCCCATACACAGCAAGAGGCTGGTCCCTGCTCATGAGGAACAAGTAGCAGGCCTCCCATGTGTCCACACAGGCACCTGAGGATGGAGTTTGAGAACTCACAGTGAGCTGAACACAAGACATTCACAGACCTAGGACTGTTACGTGGATGGTAACCAGCCCGGGGTGAGGGTGGGAGTGGGGGGCGCACCATGCTCACTCAGGACACTGTGAAAAACAGTCTGGCACTTCCTCAAAAGGTTAAACATAGTTATCATATGATCCAGCAGTTCTCCTCCTAGCCGTATCTATCAGAGTAATGAAAATATACTCATCATATGTCCACACAAAAGCATGGACAGGAATTCTCCTTGAGAAGACATCTCTGGGGGAGGCGCCATGCACAAAGGTAGCTCCCAGGTCCCAGGAGCAGGGCCTGGGTTGAGGCTTGAGTTCACCCACAGGCAGGGTGGCCTTCTCATCCCATCACCCCAGTTACATTGGAGGTGAGCCCCCTCCATTGCTGTGTAAAAGAAGGTGGGGCTTGTAAGAGAAGGGGGGGCTCCTTTAAGAGGTACACAGGCTGGATTCAGCCTACACGTTTCATCCGACCCACGTCACATTTTTTTAACGCAGAAATTTCTTGTGGAATTACAAATTTCTGATTTCTCTTGAAAACCTGAAACATAAGGCAACACTGACCCTGTGTCCTCATAATAGCAACAGTCGTCAGAGCTGAGAGGTTTTCTGTTTCATTCTGGTCTATTTTGTATTATCTTTTCTCTTCTACATGCTTTGGGCAATTTTGCTTTTTTGTATCTTCTTAAACTGGAAATTGATTTCTTTAATTTGCAGTCTTTTTCTTTTCTAATATAAATTCCCACCCAAATGTTATTTAGTGCTTCTATTACCATTCAGCTTTAAGTATTTTTAAAGTTTCATTATTATTTCTTCTTGGACCCATGAATTACTTAAAAGTATTTTTAAATTTCCAAATAATGAAGATTTTTATTTGGGGTGTTATTAATTTCTAACTTAAAGGCATGATAGTGCAGGAACAGGATTTGCATCATAACAGTTCTTTTAATTTTTGAGACTTGCATTAAATTGATCAATTTTTTTTCCGTGAGAGTGCTTGAGAAGAATGAGTAACCTCTACTTGTCAGACACAAAATTTATCTATGTCCATTAAATCAAGTTCATTATTTGTGTTTTTAGAAATTCCCTTTCGGTTGATATATATATATATCACAAATTGGGGGAAAAAATGGCTGAAATCTCCCAAAATGGTGGTAGGTTTGTCCACTTGTCTCTATTTCTAACAAAGTTTACATCAAATACATTAAGGCTGCTTTATTGAGTGAATGACACTTTAGAACTGCTCTGTCATCTGGGGAATGACCTGTTCTCATTAGATGGTGACCCATCTTTCACTGACAATGCCTTGAGTCTATTGAGTCTGAGATTGACATAAGGACAGCGGCTTGCCTTTGGCTGGCTGATATTTCTGTGTCCATACTCTCCTTTTAACCTTCCCTTGCCTTTACATTTTGGTTGTATATCTGATGATAGCACATAGCTGGATTTTGGATTTGGGTTTAGTTGGTTAATCTACTATGACAACATCTGTTATTGAACTGGTGAGTTTTTAACCCATTTGCAACTATTCTGATTATTGATAAATTTGGACTTGTCTCTCCCATCTTACTCTATTATTTCAATTTTGGTTTGCTTATTCTCTTTCTAACTTTTCTTATAAACAATAGTCTCCCCTGTTCTCTAATGCATTTTCCCATGGCTCTGCTGGCTGGCCTGGCCCCAGCTGCCGCCATGGACGTGTGCACACACAGACATGCATGTGCACACCAGTTCCAGACTTGAACATCAGCACCAGATCAGTCTCTGCAGGGGGTTCTCATGGTTTTGTTTCTTCCTTTTTGGGAATGGGAGTGGGTAGATGTTTGTGTTGTTATTTTCAAATTCCACGCTCCCCAGCTTAGAGCCTCTCCAGACTTGACCAGCACCCTGGCTAGCATGTCATCTGGGCAGAACCTCAAGTGCCACTTCATTGTCAGCCCTGAGACCATTTCAGAAGCGTAGAGGAGGCCACCCCTTCAGGAGAAGCATGTGCTAGATTTTTTTTATCACAATCCCCACTGCTTCCTACTGTCTTATACCCCAGGGCCTCACAAACCCAAGCTGCTGCCTATTTAAGCATATAAGATGGAACGGCTGTCATGGAGAAACACAGGAATCCAGCGGACTTGATGCCAAGCCCATCTCCATATCCGGTGATGGGAACAGGTGTGTGAGATGCAGCCACGTGCTTAACCCAACCGCACAGGGCCTTCCTTCTGCCACTGAACACTCCTTTGCAGACCTGTAGTAGTAATAGTATTCTATATGCATGTCCCCAGACAGCCGATGCGCCTGTGCAGAGGGTCCCTAGGACTGCACATCCTCCCTGGAGGCCCTCTGAGGACTGGCCTAGAAAGTACATGTAATGGGGTCTTAAACTCAATGCTTTCTGTCTCTGGAAGGGACTTGGAACCAAGAGAGAATTGGCCATGGTGACAGACAAGTCAGAAGGAGCGGGGAGGCTGGCCCCACTGCTTTTGCCAAGAGTCTGAAGAGTGGTCAGTGGCTCTGACAGACACATCACGGCCAGTTGCCCAGCAGAGCCAGGGCACAGGAAAGGGCCTCAGAGACCATGAGGGACAAGATGGAGTCGGCATGCGCACAGGGAACCACATGGTGAACCATGAGCTTGCACGCCAGCAATACAGGTTATTTTAAAAGACCAGGGGTAGGGCCAGACCCATAAGGCCACATCGTGTATGATTCCATTTCTACAGAACAGGAAGATCCACAGAGACAGGAAGTAGAATAGTGGTTGCCAGGGGCTGGGGAGGGAGAATGGGGAGTGACTGCTAGCAGGTACAAGGTTTCTGTTTGGGAAGATGAAAGTGTTCTGATGGTTGCACAGCACTGCGAATATTATTCTAGAACCACTAGATTATATATTTTTAAATGGTTAAAATAGTAAATCTTATGTTATATGAATTATATGTCAAAAAAAAAAAAGAGGCCAGGGGCAGCAATTTGGATGCTTACAGGAACCAGGGGGAGACAGAAATGAGTGATGCCATCTGGGGGTTTGCAAATTAAGACTCCTCTCTAAGCCACCAGGTCACACACACTCTTCCTCTCACAGGCCCTCTCTGCCTGGCTGTCCTAGATTAACTTGTGATAGGGCCAAGAATGCAGAGAAATATATTTCAGCTAAAATAAGACAACAGAGTACAATGATGAAGGATCCCAGGTGGGGGTCAGTGGAGATGGTGGGACTGGGAAAGAGCACACGGCCCCTGCCCAGGGCCCTTGGCGCACACCCACGGGGCCCGGAGGGAAAGCAGCACAGGCCTGTGCTGCCAGGGGTCCTGATTTCTCACCGAGTTATAAACCCTCTTAAATATTAACTAAATTTGTTCTATTTGTTTTGTGACACTGTGTGAGAAAAACAGCGTATCATGTGCCCAACAAAGCCTGTGGCTGGCAGTTCTGATCTGCTCAGTTCATGAAGGTCCCGGATGCACAGTAGGCTCTGATGAGAGGTTGTGTACCCATCTCTCAGGACAACCCAGTACCGCCTTTTCCAGGATGCCTGTCCTGTTGCACCAGGCTGAGTCAATGACCCCCAGGGCCCCTCCATGCCCTCACTGTCCCAGCTGCTTCAGGACCCATTGCCCCATGCTGTGCCTGCTTCCCACGCCTGACCTGGCAAGGCAGGAGGGCAAGCTGGCCTGGTCCAAGACTGCCCCATCCTGAGCCCACCTGAGATGGACATGGGCCAGCAGAAAATATCTGCTGAAGAAATGTGGTGTGAGCAGCAACCTGTGGGCAGGAGCCTGGCTGCCTGGTGGCCGTGGCAGGAGGTGGGGCTCTCCAAACTTCTGCCAGCACAGCAGTGCATCACTTAGCATGTGCCAGGCCCACGCTGGGTTCAAATTTGATGGGGTCTAACCCTCCCCACAGCCCTACCAGCTGGAAATCCCTTATCTCAATTTTTTTGGATGAGGAAACAGAGGCACAGAGAGTAGAGGGAGAAGCCAAGACCTCAGAGTTTGTGCTGGAGCTATCATGTCCTGCCCCGGTCCCTGGAGCCCCAGCACAGCCACCCAGCCTTGGGGCCAGGCAGCCCCACTCTGACGAGCTTCCTGGAGCTCACCCCAACCAGGGCAACATCAGCTGCTCAAGCCTCGGGCCTCTCTAGGATATCAACAGCACTTGTCATTGCTCGTCCTCTTGTCTGCATCTGTCCCAGCCAGGACTTCTCAGGGGCAGAAACTAGATTGTGGACACTCAACGCCCAGCACAGGCCTTGCAAATACTTACTGGATGGATGGATGAATGAGTGAGTGAGTGAGTGAACAAACAAATGACCTAACGATGGACTCTGACACTGGAAAGTAAATACTTCATGTCTATGGCAACTGAGCAAGGCAACAAAATCAGGGACAAGGGCAGTGGCAGTGCCATTTCTAGGCACTATTAGGGTACAATTGGTCAGGCTTACCCACAGATCAGCTCTAGAGAGTGAGGAAAGAGCTGAAGATAACAGCCCAGGTTTCTGGGCCGGACACCTTTCTTCAGGGATGAGCAATGCCAAGGCCAGTCACTGAAGCAGGACAGAAGGAGCCCGCTGTAAGCGAGGGGGAGATTCAAACCTGAAATAAGCTGGCAGGCACCCAGCGTATCCCAGGCCTGCAGAGCGACAAGGCAGGCCATCACCAGCACCTGAGGAGGGAGCAAGGAACTGCTCAAAGGCTCAGAACCAGGGCTCGGGTGAAGCCTGAGGGTGTCTGACCCAGGACCAGAGCACCCGGCCACCTGTAAAAGCCTCTAGGGTGACATCAGGATGTGGGGACAGGGGACAGGGCAGGGGCAGCCAATGCGGCCTCTGCACTTGAGAATAAACTGGGTTTAGATCATTCTTTTCCCACATCTTCCCTTTGTCTCGCCAGCAGTGAGGTCAAGCCCTATCCACCATTCCACCTTGGGGTCCCCACACTTCTGCGCCCTCTCTTGAGAGCCAGTCAGTGTCTGGCTCAAAGGTGCATCAGCAAAGCCCTGAGGCAGGGCCAGCTCCCAAGATTTTGGGATGGGGCCCACCCACTTTTGAGGAGCAGCAGGTGGGAAAATCGTGTTCCCCTAGAATTGGCCCTCGGACACTGCTGGAGCCATGCATGACACAAACGCTGATGACATAAGAGGCCAGGCTCTGTCTCGCCTGTTGTCAGCATCCATGGGGAGCAGGTGTGGGGCCAGGATGCAAGGGCCCAGGCGCAGAGCATAGCCACGGCCCCGCTGAGCCCCTCTGCACAGATGTGGCAGGTCTGGGAACTGGCTGCTATCCCACCAGCTGATCTGGTAGGGCCTGGGAGCTGCCCACACCCCACACCTAGCCTTTGGCAAGTTGCCCGCCAATTTTCCCTCACTGTCCCCCAGCCTCTCCCAAAGCTTAGCTTGTGCCCACCAGGGTGAGTGCTCTCTGAGGCTGCCCTTCCTCCAGAAGATGGTAGCACTGCAACCCCGCGGCCCCTGCAGGTAGGAGCGCAGGTGCCTTTTGCCCAGATTGTCTGGTCTTGTGACCTCTTACTTGGACCATAGGTGCCCAAAGAGGAAGGGTCCTAGGACCCACTGATAAGGACTGCAGTATCAGGGCTGCCATGGAGGTCTCTAAGCCGAGCCCACCGTCGAGGCCCAGGGGACAGAACTTGTCCAAGGCATGTCCAGGGCTTCGCCCAGCCCAGGGAAACCTCTCAGGGCCCCACAGCTCATTCCATGAAGACGTCAATGTGTCTGCTCTGTATACACATGTGCACATGGACATGCATGTGCATGGGTGTGCATATGTGTATCTGCACGTGTGTGAGAGAGAGAGAGACAGAGAGAAATGGAGAGAGACAGAGTATGTGTGTTGGGAGCTACCCACTGGAAGTCATCTTTGTCCAGGAGTCTCACTCCATGGCCAGCTGGGCAGAGGGGCCAGAGTGAGTGGGTATTCAGATGAGAAGCAGCAGGGAGAGGGGTTTTGGTGCCCCACATAGAACAGGCACCCACCTCTGATCACTGTCTGCAGGGCAGGCCACAACCGTCAGGCCTTCTGATCTCCCCAAGAAATTGAAAATTGAAATTTTAATGTGAATCCTCTTGACTTTTAAGTGCACACTCAGTTTTTGAAGACACAGTGCAAGTCAAATAAAACATGTGTGGTGGTGGTTGTGGGGATACAACCCGGGAGCCTCAGGTTAAGCCCTGGCTTTGGTCCAGCACCTTTGCTTTTACAAATAGAGAAACTGAGGCTGGGCTAGAGCAGAGACCAGCAAGCCAGGGCCATGCAGAGCCCCCCGGCTCCCTCACCCCCTCCTGAGTGACTACAGCCCTTGGGCAGCACCCACATGTTCCAGGCACCAAGGACACCAAGAAAGGGAGACGCGGCCTGGCCCCCGGACTGTCCATCACCAAGGGCCCAAACTGAGTTTTCTGAAGTGGCCCAAGGTGGATCCTGCAAGGTTGGCCTCTTCTCAGCATATGAAGACCCTGTGCCCCTCCCAGTCCAAGGTCCCAGGACAAGACGTGCCCCATTTTGCCCTACTGATGATGAAGGCCAAGAATGTAAGTAGCTCTTGAGACATCACCCAGGACAAGGAGCTCAGTCATCTGACCAGATCCTTTTGCACCTGCACTGACCATTTGCTCCCTACGCTGCAGGGGCCCTGAGGACAGCAGAGCCTCAGGGCCCTGGGGCTCAGTGCCGGATGCCACAGCCACAGAGTCTGTCCACGCCAGCACCGTCCAGCCTGGCCAGTGGGGTTGGGCCACCCCAGTGCTTGGTGGGCAGGAAGGCCGTTTCCAGGGGCCTGAGGGGGCTGATCCCAACCAAACAGCCACCCCACCAGGGTTCTGTCTGGGGGCCTGGAAGCAGCCTCCTGCCGCACCCCTTCCCGCTAATGCTGTGCAGATGGGCTGCCCCGCTGGCTTCCAAGAACAACATGCCGACCACAGATTTCATCTCACAGAAACCGAACCAATGGGAAGCTCTCTTGTTCCCGAAATGAAAATAAAAATTCCTCCGAAGTGCATTTCCATTCCGGGGCAGTGCCAGCCACATCAAGAGCCCTGTCTGGCCACCACGGGAATGCTGTGGGCTTGGGTTTCCGGGCACTGAAGCCACCTGTGACCCTCTTGCTCCCACTGTCACCAGGGGTCTGCTTGGCCCATACATGGTTTTTGAAAATTTTGATTTTGTTGCCAACATTTGAAAATGAAGAGGTTTTATATAAAATCTCAATTTCCAGCTTCTCTTGAGAAATGGGAAGCCCTCCTGCCAATGAACCCATGTTGGCCTGCACCCCACGACACAGGCATCAGAGACCCTGGAGAGATGTGCCCCTCACTGCTCTCCATGGACTCCTGACCCCCAGGTTCTAGACAAAGTTACAGGAACACAAGCTCCCATCCTTGGGGGCTCTAACCCCCCTAGGGTCCATGTCACTGCTCCTCCCGAGCCTGGGCATTGGGCACAGGTCCCCACACCCTACGCACATGCTCCAGCCTGTGGCCACCCACAACTGTGGCTCTGAGCTGGGTGGGCAGGATCAAACAGGCCATCAGTCCCCTTGTCCTCAACCTGAGCCCCCTGGAGTCCTGGACCTAAATGGCCCCCTGAGTCCTGCTCTCCATAGCCCACTAGGGGCTCGAGCCTGTGGTCATGGGATCTCAGGCAGCACTTGGTCCTTCACCCTGTTGGACATAGCCTGGCCAGACCAGCCTGGTGCCTCAACTCTTCATTCTGCTAAGGTGATTCCATCACCTGCTAAGCCCACTTGTCCTCCCAAGTCTGGCCAGCCTGGCCCTGGCCCATGAACTGTCAAAGTACTGAGGATAAAAAGGATAATACCGGCCCCTGTGACACACCCCAGAGGCCACCAGGCCACCCTACTTCTCCACTTACAGCGGGGTGCTGGCCCCACTCTTAGACTGAGCCCACGACGCCCACCGCCATCTGTCCCTTGGGTCCCTCCTGCTCAAGACCCCCAAACCAGGCCAAGTCCACTCCCCTCAGGACCCTCATCCCTGCTTTCCCACCTCTCCTTCTCTCCTGTGGAATAAACTGCAACCCACACTTCAGATCTCAAGTTCAACTTCCAGGTACTATGGTCGCTTGCTGGCATTTCCCACCATTTCTAACTGCAGGCATTTGTGGGCTGACCAGTCACTGTGAGCTATATGTGGCCAGGGGTGGGGGGCTGTGTCTGTCAGGTTCCTGGGGTCCCAGAGCCCGGCTACATGCCAGGCTCTGTGTGTACGATCCGTGACTATCTGGTGAATGAACTGAACAAGTGAGTAAGTGAACAAAGGGTATAGTTTCCATGGACACTTTATATTCAAAGATCATGCTCAGTGAACGGGAGTCAGAGCGAGCTGGGAGCAAGTCTGGGCTTCCCAGGTCCCGGGGACTGCTGCCCCATCCTGTCCCCAGTTCAGCAGTAAAGGCTCCAGGAGGCCTGTGGCCCCAGCAACATCCCACCTGCACAAACCCAGGAATTGCAGCCAGCAGTGTAGAAGCGTTTACAACAATAAAAGTGAGCTTCCGTGGTAAGCCCTCCAACGCCAACCAGGGACACTGCTTCTCCAGGAATGCGGTCCATGTGGCCCTGCTTACCAGGTAAGCGGCATTCACTCTTCCTTGCCATGGATATTTAAGTGCCAACTGTGGCGGACACTCTACCTGATGCTGGGAATTCCACAGCAAAAGATTTCCCCCCGTAGCTAATGTGCTAAGTGGCCTGAGACACTTCCTCACACCCTCTCTGGGCCTCAGTTTTTGCACCTAGTAAGCCGAACCTCGGTGCTCAGAAAACCCCGTGTGTGCGCAGGATGGGCAGCCTTCAGGTGAGGTCTGAGATGGCCAGCCTCATCAGCCCAGGCTCTGGGGGTGGACAGGGGGTTGTGCAGCCCTGGGTCCTGGCTTGCTCCTCCCTCCGCCAACTTACTAACTGTGACCTGTCAGCACCTCAGTTTCCTCATCCGTGAAACGGGCACAGTGACAGTGCCAACCAAGTCCACGGGGTCTTCACAAGAACCCATGGATGGTGTGCCTGGGGAACACCTGCAGGGGTGCACTCTGCTCCCCTGGACTCTCATTACTGCTCCTGGGCCGAGGTTCTCTGCTGCAGGCAGATGAAGAACACTCGGAGGCAGAGCGCCGTCCTCATGCAGGACCTCAATAAGCGCACTTGTCCTCAAGCCACCAATGCAGCTCCAAGGGCAACAGGAGAATCACCCACAGGCTAGGCTACAGAGAGAGTGGCTTTTGTGCAACAAAAATGAACAAAGCTGAAGAGAAAAGGGGATTGACAGCCTGGGGAAATGCTGGTATCAAACGTGACAGAAAGTCAATACCTAATGCAGCTAAAGGCCTTATCCCGATATATGGGACCCCAGGAGATGAGCAGGCGAAGGACTTAAATGGAGAGAGGGCACATACAAAGTAATCAAATGCGGGCAGATCACTCATTCTCGCCAGCAAAGATGCATACATTAAATAAAAAAGCAGCACTGCTTCTTCACTGCTGGATCAGCCAAATATCAGCGGGTGGGGCCCTTGCTGGTGAGAGTTTGCAGGCTTCCAGAGCCGCATGGGGAGCTGGTCAGGCTCTGCCCCAGAGCTGAGTTTGTCTTGCCCTCTTTCCTTCTCTCAGCAAGTGCTTCCTGACAGCTGTTCAGAGCCAGGGCTCGAGGGCATCTGGCCTGCTCAGGCCGCAGCCTGCAGGGTCAGCACCAGGACAAGAACCCGAGGGCCCCTGCCAGGAGGTCCCCAAACCCAAATTCCAAAAGACTTTGCACTAGGGGCAAGAACATTACTGCACCCCCAGGCAGCAGCTGAGAGGACAGCCCACGCCCTGCATGCTCTCACACGCTTCCACCCATCTTAGCAGGTCCGGGCTGTTCCCTAAAGTGCAGACCAGGGAAGGAGGACCTGGCTTGATAGAGAGGTGAGGACACACACACGTCTGCAGGGAACCTCACTGTCCTCATCAACCCTATTCCACAGGGCAGGGCCTCTGCCTCCCAGTTCAAGAGGAGCTGCCAGTGCTCCCCAGAGCCTGCCCACCTGTGGGGCCACATCTGGGGTCCTTGTCACCCTGAAAGCCTGGAAGCCAAAGGGCTTGGCTGTGGCCGGCGTCGTCTTTCCTGGGCAAGCTTGTTCTCTGAGCCGGGGCAGCCAGAAGAAGGGGATAGGGTACAGCTCAAACCATAAAAAAAAAGGCCTTAATTCTGGCTGCTGCACTTGGCCTGGCTCCCAGGTCTCCAGCCACATCCCCACCTGTCTTCATCACAGCCACCCCGAATTTCCCCAGTTGTTCAGGCCTTTCAAAAGCCAGTTGTCCTTGACTCCCTCCCTCACACCCATGTCCTGTGAGCTCTACCTCCAAACACATCCTGAACCCATCCACACGCCATCTGTCACCGACCACCAGGACCACCCAGGGCCCTTCACAGTCTCCCTGCTGCCTCTCCCTCCACTGAGAGCCCCCCCCAGGCTTCCCCTTGCTGGGAGAACAAGGCCCTGCCTCCCGCCACAATTCCACACGAATCAGACCCTCCCCACCGCTCCTGCCAGCAGCTGTCCCCTCTGCCTGGGGCCTTCTCACCAGCCAGGCTCCTGTCACCTCAAACCTGGAGCAGCTCCCTCCCTTACCTGCCCTGTCGCTCTACCTTTTCCCCAGACTTTGCTTTGCTCATGGATTTACCCCCTCTCGGCAGCATCTGTTCATGTGCCCCCCAATAGCCAGTGAGCTCCAAAAGACAGGGACTCCATCTGGCCCATTCCCGGCTGTGTCCCCATCCGGTCCAGACCCAGACATGGTGGTGGTGGGGAGGATGAAGTAAGAATGTGTTGCATGAGTGAGTGAGTAAATGAGAGAAGAAAGCTGCCTGCTCTGAGCCTGTGTCCCTTGTTTTTATTACTCCCTTATGACTGGGAAGCATCAACAGGCACCTGGTCCCTTCTAGCCCAGATCAGCACCACCCACCTCCCGGCCCCAGGCTCCTTATATCCCATGAGCTGCCCTGCAAGCTCTCCCCTGAACCCTGACCTGATCCCAAGTGTGCCATCACCCTGCCTGGACATTCCTTGGGAGGCACTCTGGCTGGACTCCGCTGCCAGGTTTTGCCATCAACTCCAGATACATTCTCTGAGGCTTTGCCCTGGGCTACCCCACAGCCCAGGACTGAGCCCAGGCCAATGCAGCTATGTTGAGAGCTCTGGGAAAGGCTCCCCAAGTCAAGAATCCAGCCCAAGTTCCAGCCTGTGTGCATGTGTGCATGTGTGCATGTGTGTGTGTATGCGTGTGCGTTTGCATGTGTGCATTTGCATGTGTGCGTTTGCATGTGTGTGTGTGTGTGTGTGTATGTAAGAGAAAGGGTGAAACTGAGGGAGAGGAAAGTAAAGCCTGAGAGTGCGAGCAGATACCAGCATTTCCACGTAATTGTGTGACCTTTTCCCAGCCCTGAGTTCTTTCAGGGCCAAGTGCACAGTGCTGCTTGGTATTCATTTCAAAGAGAAATAGGTCAAGGAAGATTGGAAATTTTTATAGAAAACACTTCAGGCTTGGAGCTGGCTGGGGTGTTTGCCAGCCTGCAAAAAATTCTGAGAGGAAAAGGGGCCTGTAGTCACAAGCCTCTACTGGTACAAATTCACAGAGTTCAAACCTCAGGCCCAAGCCCAGTTTCTGCTTCTGAAGAAGGGCATATCTGAATCACAAATGCCAGACGTGTAAAGTTGCCCCTGGAACTAGCATACTTTTCCCAGAAACATCCCAGTCTACTGTGCTGGGCACCCCCAAAGAGCAGGCGTTCGGAGCCCATGGCAAACACGATGGCTGCGCACACTGGAAAACAGCGTGGTTTCGATCCCAGGCCACCTGTTACCTGGAGCCAGGCGTGGGTTCCGCGTGCCAACAGAAAGCTCTTTTGGGGGACATTCACAACTGAAATCCAAGGGAAGGAAAAACAGAGCTTCAGTTAATTGTGTCTGTGGAAGAGAAAGCCATGGAGAAGGAGTGGCCAGGGTGAAGAGGACTCAGAACCCCGACCACAACGATGTGTGACAACAGCAGGCATGGAGCCAGCACTGAGCCTGGGACGAGAGGGCGATGCGCTTGTCTAATTCTCCCAGCCCCTGTGATGCTACACCCACTTTACAGATGAGAAAAGTGAGACACCGCAGGGTTGGAGCAGCTGCCAGGCAGGCACACTGGCCCCCTCCACCAAACTTCCCCCCCACCCCCACCCCATGCTGGGAGAGACTGCTGACTGCTGAGGCAGCTCCTTTGAGAACCACTGGCCCAACTCACAGAACTGTCTCTTGCATCTGAGTTGGGGCTGCAGCAAGGCCAGGGCCAGGCCCCCTCCCAGCATCATATCTGTCATCTGTTTGCAGTGCTCCAGTAAAGATCCAGTCCTTCCTAGGCTATGTTCACCTGGCCTGCTTCACTCCCTGAACCAGATCCCACACAAACGCAGGAAGAGAGAGAAAGGGGGCGAGCAGGCCTGAGACACAGGAACAGCTCAGTTTAGGTCTGAGGAGGGAGCTGAGCACATAGGCTGTCAGAACCGGCCAGGCGGAGTGCCAGGAGGAATACCAGGGGGAGTGCCAGTCCCGGGCTGCATCAAGGGGGACATGCCCATGGCATCGCCCCTGCCACCCGAGCCACAGATCCCAGGCAGAAAGCCCCCAGCTCGGCCAACAGCTCTGTAGCACTCTCCCAAGTCTGGACCCAGACAACTCCAGGCCTCAGAGAATGTGCAGGGGCCCCACCTGGCTGGCATCTGCAACCGCTGTCTAGGGGGCCGACTACAGAGCGGGAATGCTGAGCCCCTGCCCAGGGTGCGCACAGCTCTGACACATACCTCCCAGAGCCTGCCAGCTGCCTCAGGTTTCACAATCAGTGCTTCTCCATGGGATTCTTCTGGTCCTTGAGCTGTAGGCACTGCCCTCGGGGTGGAATGAGGGGGAGGAGCTGAGAGGGCCCACAGAATCGAGCCCATAGGCGCCCAGGCTTTCAGCTGCAACTCTGAGCTGGCAGCTGCCAGCTGGGCTGGGCTGGGCTAGGCACAGGGCCTAGTCTGGTATGAGAGCTCTGGTCACCACCCGAGTGGGCCAGGCCAGGCCCTGGGGCATCAGTGAGTGGATCAGGAATGCCTGGGTTCGGGACTCACTCAGACACTGGTCTAGGGCTCCAGATACAAAGGCAGCCAAGGGCCCCTCTCTCCTTCTCCAGGACCTCAGGCTTCAACACTTAGATACCATATAGGCTGCATCGTGGCCCGCAGCATGTCCACGGCCCAATCCCCAAAATATGTGTCACCTTACATGACAAAAGTGACTTTGTGGATGTGATTAAGTTAAGGATCTTGAGATGGGGGATAATGCTGTTATCCCAGGGGGGCAAATGTAACCCCAAAGGCCCTTTTAGGTGAGAGACTGAAGGAGGTTTGCTTACAGAGGAGGAGAGGTCACTGTGACGATGGAGCAGACATCAGAGTGACGTGGCCATGAGCCAAGGGACGTCAGCAGCCACCAGGAGCTGAGAGAGGTGAGGAAGGGCTTCTCCCTTGGAGCCTCCAGAGGGAACTAGTGCTGCTGACATCTTAAGTTTAGCCCCTTAAAATCCATTTTGAATTTCTGATGTCTGGAACTATAAAAGAACAAACCTGAGTTGTTTTAAGCCACTGAGTTTGTGGCAAGTTGTTACAGGGGCCATAGTGACATCAGCCACTTCAGGACCAAGAGCCTCCCTGATCTGGCTTCCAGCATATTCGTGCCTGCTCTCCACCCCCCACCCCATGGCTGACCCCACACTCCCACCAGGGCTCACCCTCTGCTGGACCCGCTCTGGTACACGTCTCAGCACCGCATCACCAAGGCCTGGCCATCTGCCTGCCCCCTTCCCATCCGTGGCCTGTCCTCATAGGATGCCATTCTCTCCCCAATCCATTGCTTTGGCCCCCCTGCCTCCAGCCTGGACCAGAGCCACTGGCTAAAATGCAGAACTAGCTGTCAGGCCCCTTTCCTCTGGGGGCTGCCCACTGCCTGCAGGATGCCATCCTGGCTCTGGAACATTCCAGGCTGCAGCCCCTGAACGCTCCCAGCGTCTGCTCTGGCTCCTGGCCCTGCTTACTCCTGAGGCGGCCCTGCAGAAGCCTGGAAAATGTACAGCGGGGCAGCAGGGGGACAAAGGGCTTGGGCCGTTGAGTTAAGACTTTGCAGCGCCCAGTGCCCTGTCTGCTCTCTCACAGGCTTTCCTTGGCAACGGCTGGGCAGAGTGCTCCCCAGGGTGGCGTGTTCCCTTTGCCAGCCAGGGAGGACGCTGCAGCCTGACAGCAGCAGGCAGAGGCTTGGCACTGGCTGCTTACCCGGAGGAGGCAGCCAAGGTCACGGGCCCTGAGCTGTCTGACTGCTCTTCCTTTAGCCAGGGCCCAATGCAAGGTGGGGCTGGAGGGCATGCTGGCTCAGCAGCAGATCCATGGGACAAGAGCCACCTGCCTAGCAGGAGCTCACAGCCCCTTCTCTGTCCCAAGACCCAGAAGAGCAGTCCCAGAGGGTGCAGAGGACCTCTGCGTCTCATAAGCACGGGTGGCCAATGGAAGCCGTGTTTTATTTGGTCCATATGGTGCTTTTCAGAAATTTGAAGCAGCATTTTAAAATCAGGAAAGTTCACATAAAACTTCTGATGTCTGCATCCTCTTAACAGTAAGAGGATAGCTGTTCCAGGCCCACACTCCCACCAGGTCATGGTCAGAAGCCAAGGAGGGGTCTCTGCTCTGTCCTGCACCCACAGTGAGGCCAGGCTGGATGCCATGTGCTGCTGCATTCACACTGCTGTTTTCCTTTGAGCAAAGGCATATTCTCTGTGTCCAAGTTTATATCAAAAGCAGGGAAATGAAAGCCAGGCCAAGGGTGGGTGTAACTATTTTTCTTACTCCTGCTGCCGTTCTCACTGGCATTGCCTGCTGGGCCCGGCAGGCCTGTGCATCTGCAGCCCTTCTCTTGGGATGGTAGGACTTTCCGCAAAGGGCACCATGTGTCTGACAGAGAGACCATATGCAGCACAGGACCCAGGGATCTTTCCCACCCTGTGGGGACCCTTCCCAGAACCTCAAGTTCAGTCCCCCTCAGACAGCCAGGCCCTTGCCGTCAACAGCAAGGCCAGCTTCTCTGTATTCATGGTCTTGGGGCCAGCCCAGCCATAGCATAGCCCAGTCTCAGCTCAACCCAGCCTCTCCTGGCCCCACAGCCTAGCTGAGACTGGACGAGGGTCCAGCAGAGGCAGAAGGTCAAGGGGCCTGCCTGGGCTGTACCTGAGCACTATCCTCTAAGAAGGAATGAGGGAGGACTACAGCATCATTCCTCCACAGATGTGCACCCTCTTCACTGCACAGCCAGCCTGTAGGGGAGCACTGACTCACTTCCTGTATAAGCTTAATGGTGGCCCCAAAAGATACATGATCTGAATCTCTGGGACTGGATGTTACCTTATATGACAAAAAAGGACTTTGCAGATGTGATGAGATCACGGATCCTGAGATGGAACAATCGCCCTGGATGGTCTGGGTGGGCCCAAATGCACTCACAAGCATCCTTATAAGAGGGAGGGAGACCAAGGGAGAGGAAGAGGCCATGTGACCACAGAGGCAGACATCAGAATGATGTGGCACAAGCCAAGGGATGCCGGCAGCCACCAGGAGATGGGAATGGGTTCTCCCCCCACCCCCCACCAGGGGCTCTGGAAGGAGCATGGCCCTGTCAACACCTTTATTTGGCCCATTAATACTCATTTTGGATTCTTCCCTCTAGAAGTATGAGAATAAACTGCTGTTGTTTTAAGCCACCTGGATAGTGGTACAATGTCACACTGGCTTGAGACTAGGAGGGAGTGACAGGTCAGGATCACCAGGCTGGGGCTCCTCTTCCCACAGCCACTAGCCCCGGCTTCCCCTCAACAACCCCAGATGACAAGGCTGACGGAAGGCAGCCAGGAAAGGGCTCAGGCAGGAGCCCAGGACTCAGAGTGGGGCCCTCTGCATGTATGTGTGCAGGCGCCAGCATACACGTACACACACATGCACACATACATGTGTGTGCGCACACACAAATGTGCATGCCTGCAAGGCCAGTGAGGAGAGAAACGCCCTTCCCCTCCCCCTCAGCCTCTTGCCCATCTTGAGGGTAACACCAGCAACACTAAGCTGCTAAGTGCACACACCGGACAGGGGCCTGAATCTATGACGTCATGTTAAAGCCTTCACTTTCCATCGGTTTCTGTGGGCAATCTGAAACCCTGCAACTGACCTCAGATGAGGGAGACTATTAGTGATGATGACTCTCTGAGGCTTGGCCAGCCTGAGACACTCCAGGAAGCCTGCTGGCTGCTCAGGGAACATAGGACAATGTGTCTCAGCATCACAGAGGACCCGTGTGGGATACCCTCCCAGCCAGACCAAGAGCGGAGGTGCTCCCCTTCTCCAGAAGACCCATCACCCACTGCCCATCAATAGCTGAGGGGTTCAAACCCACTTCCAGAAGTTGCTTGGGGATGGGGGTGGGAGGCAGGAAGGAGTCTCTGGATGCTTCAGCCTGGGCCACATCAGTATGGCAGGGTCTCCATCAGAATTCACCAGGGAAAAGTAACCCCTACTGCGCATGTATACACTGAGGTCCTGGGCTCTGTGTCGTCTTACAGGAAAGCACAAGGAACAAATGTGCCCAGCCAAGGACACTGCTTTTCTATATCTCCCAGCTGCACTGTGGGCCCTAACTGGGCCCAGGCTGATGAAGGGCTGGACTGTCTGAGGTCACCTCGGGCCCTCAGCCCAGCCACAGCATAACATGCGTCTGGGCTCCCTCCAGCCAGAGAGTGGGCCTCAGCCCAGGCCAAGTGGGAACAATCAGGCACGTCCAGAGAGAAATGTGCTTTCCATGGACCAAGTCACCCACACAGGGTCATGCTGACACTGGGCAGGGACATGAAGGAAGGAGGACTTGACCTCAGACCCTGGGCCTGTGGCCTGGAGCCTATACACCCACCGTTCCGGGCTGAAGCCCAGAGCTCAGCCTAGACAGGCTCCCCCTGCCCCCTTATACGGCAGCCTCAGCCCCCAAATGGTGCGATTGACCTAAGCCAAAGGTTTTTAGGCTTATTCTGAGTTTGAAATTCCTTTCTTAAGTTCTGAGTTCTAAGCTGTCGCCAAAGTAGGTGGAAAGAGGGCAGGGGGAGGGGAGGAGTTAATAGAAGACGCCAAAGACCGGCAGAAGCCCCGCAAATAAGGCCAGGCCAGGCCAGCCAAGACGGCGGTGGAGGCTGTCGTTCAAGAAGGTAGCCCCCACGTGGAACTGGGCTCAGAAAATGCGCCCAGGGCACCTGGCAGCCCCTCACCTCACCCAGCTTGAGCCAGGCCCCGGGGACCACCTTGAATCTGCCAATTGAGGCCAGCCCAGAAGCACCAGGCCCAAAGCACAAAGTGGCAGGCCCTCGGCTCTCCGAGACACAGGGTTTTCTAATCCCACTGGACAGATGAGAAGACAGAGGCAGGAGGTCCAAACTTGCCCAAGGGCAGCTGGCCATCGAGGAGCAAAGCCAGGGACCGGGTCCCTGGTCTGGGGTCATTAACCTTGCTAAATTTTCACTCGCAGCCACACCCTATGGGAGTGAAACATACTCTTCATGCCTCCCCCTGCAGACAGGTCCAAGGGTGGGACAGAGCCAGGATGGGTTGCGGCTGGGGAAAGCCAGGCTGCCCAGACCCCACTGTTGGCAGCCCAGGCGGACAGCAATTCATCACCTGGGACGAAGGGGCTGCCGAAAGTATTGATCAGCTCCAGAGAGCTCTGGGCTTCCTGGTGAAACAATTCCTTTGCAAAGATATCTGACACCACTCCTTGAAATCAGAATGGTGCCCTGCCAGGCTGCACCCAATTTATCTGTCAAGCTGGGAAGACAGAGACCTAAGATAAATGAGCCAGGGCTGCTTGGGGTGATGGGAGAGTCTCTGCAAATCCCAGCTGGGCCTCGGAGCTCACTGTAAACATGCACACGAGTCTGGCCCAGGACCCAGGCTTCCTGCCATCTGCCACTAGCCAGGAGTCTAGGACCAGAGGTTGAGAGCAGAGCCCACCCTACAAGAGCCAGGCTTGGGCAAGGTGGCCTCATCTGGACCCTGGGGCCCTGGGGCCTATGAGGCCTGCTAGGCACAGTCAGACCCTGACCTGGCCTCACTGTAACCCCTGATAGAGATTCCAAGAACCCTGGAATGGTTTGGGCTGGCCTGTGAGCCTGGCCTCCTGGGGGGCTCTGAGAGGCTGTGGCCAGGGGCTGTCCCCATGCCTGCCTAGCAGCTCTGTCCATGCTCCAGAGCTCAGAGTGCACTTTGATTCTTAGTTGAAAAAGACAAAACCTCACAGCCTGCTCACCTGCAGTAGCCTTACCTGTGTCCAGGGCCTGCGGTCCCCCCAGAGGAGGGACCCTGGGGGTGGGCGGCCGGCGATACAGCACATGCACACGGCCCTGTTCAGCCTCCCTTGCTGCCAGCCCCTTTTGCAGAGGCTCGATGAAGAACTCCTCGTCCTGCATTCGGATCAGTCCAGCCTGCCGGGCAAAGATGAGACGGTTCAGATTCCCAGAGCAAAACAGACCCAGTCTGGGAGCAGCGAGGAGGGCCTGAGGGCAGAACCTCCCACCTAGCAGAGCTAGGTGCTAGGCTTGAACCCTGGGCCAAGGAGGGCACAAGACAGGTGACCCAAGGAGTTCCATCTGCCCAGAGCCTCCACTGCCCCCACTGTATGTTCCTTTATGCACATCGTCACCAGCCCAGATTCTACAGCAACTGAGCCACTGCCTCCCCCAAGACCACCATGGCCCTCCTGCTGCGAAACCCTCACTGAACCCCCATCTTCATCACATTCAGGCTGCTCTGCACTCTGGAATCCAAGTCTCTCATCTTGCCACGGCCCTGCCTCGCCCTGCCCCGCCCTGCCTCACCGTGCCACCGCCCTGCCTGCCCCGGTTCACACACCTCACACCAGTACCTGGAACAGCCCTCTCCTCCATACATGCCGTGCACAGCCAGGCCTTCCTCCCCGTGAACTGACCTGACCCTCAGCTTGTGAGGCCCTGCTCCTGCCCCCCATTTTGACCATCTGTTAAACTCTGATTCTCCCTCAATGCCTGGCCCAGACTCCCTGCAACTGCCACGCCCCGCCTCCATGGCCCTGCCCTTTCCTTGGCTATCCTTGGTCACTGCCCCATCCAGCTCCCACACTTTTGATTTTTTGGTTCATTATCCATAAACCAGTGGTCTGGCACTGGGCTCCCACAGTGTTACCCTGCAGATATGTTTCTTTTAGATCACACACTTATGACCCCTGAGGAGTATGTTTTGTTTTTTTTTAAACCACTTTATTGAGGTATTATTGACATGTAAAAAACTGCACGTATGTAGTATGTACAACTCAATGATTTGAGAATAAGTTTCCACTTGTGAAACCATGACCACTATCAAGGCCATAAACATATCCATCACCTCTCAAAGTTTCCTCCTACCCTGTTATTATTATCATTTTTTTGGCAAGAACACTTAACATGAAATGGACCCTCTTAGCAAATTTTAAGCGTACAATAGAGTATTGTTAGTTATAGGCACTATATTGTTAGTTATAGGCACTATACTAAAACTGAAATTTTGCATACTCTGACCATTACTTCCCATTTTGCTCTCCCCCCAGCGACTGGCAATTACCACTCTGCTCTCTGCCTTTATGAGTTTGACTTTTTTAGATTCTATATGTAAGTGAGATTCTACAGTATTTGGCTTTCTGTAGCTAATGTAATTCACATAGCATAGTGTCCCCCACTTTCATCCATGCTGTCACAAATGATAAGATTCCTTTCTTTATAAAGTCTGAATAATATTCTATTGTACATGTGTACCACATTTCTTTATTAATTTGTTGTCCTTAGGTGGACATTTAAGTTGCTTCCATGTCCATTGTGAAAAATTGTACAATGAACATGGGAGGGCAGGTATCTCTTTGATATCCTGATTTCATTTTCTTTAAATATATACCCAGAAGTGGGATTGCTGGGCCAAAAGGTAGTTCTGTTTATAAGGTTTTGAGGAACTTCCATATTATTTTCCATAGTGACTTAACCAATTTACATTTCCACCAACATTGCACAAGTGTTCCCTTTTCTCCACATCTTCGTCAGCACGTTACTGCTTGTCTTTTTATTATTATTATTATTATTATTATTATTATTATTATTATTATTAGTTTCGGGGTTACAAAACAATGTAATAGTTAGACATTTACTCCCCTCACAAAGTGATAACCCCTCCCCAACAATCTACTACCCGCCTGACATCGTGTATAGCTGTTACAATTCCATTGACTCTATTCCCTATGCTGTATTCCAGTCACCTCTTCTTGTTTTTTTTTATGATAGCCATTCTGACAGGTGTGAGGTGATAGCTTATGATTTTGATTTGCATTTCCCTGATGATTAGTGATGCTAAGTACCCTTTCCAGGTACTTGGTCATTTGTATCTCTTCTTTGCAAAAAATGTCTATTTCAGGTCCTTTGCCCATTTTTTAATCAGATTATTTGGGGGTATTTTGCTATTTAGTTAAATAAGTTCCTTGCATGTTTTGAATATTAACTCTTTATTCAATATATGTCTTGAAACATTTTCTCCCATTCTATAGGTTGCCTATTCATTTTGTTGATTATTTCTTTTGCTGTGCAGAAGCTTTTTAATTTAATATAGTCCCACTTGTTGATTTTTGCTTTTGTTGCTTGTGTTATTGGTGTCACATCCAAAAAATCATCACCGAGGCTCATGTCAAGGAGTTTTTTCCCTATATTTTCTTCCAGGAGTTTTATGGTGTCAGGTCTTACATTTAAGTCTTTAATTCATTTCAAGTTAACTTTTGTGAGTGGTATGAGACAGGGATCCGATTTCATTCTTTTGCTTGTGAATATCCAGTTTTTCCAACACCAGTTATTGAAGAGACCATCCTTTCTCCTCTGAGTATTCTTGATTCCCTTATCAAATATACATTGACCATATATATGCATGGGTTCATTGCTGTGCTCTCAATTGTTTCACTGGCTGTTTTTATTTCAGTACCATACTGTTTTGATTCCTGTAGCTTGTAATATAGTTTGAAATTGAAAAGTGTGATGCCTCAGCTTTGTTCTTTCTCAGGATTGCCTAGGCTATTCGGGGTCTTCTGTAGTTTCATATGAATTTTAGGATCATGTCATCAGGAAACAGAGACCATTTTACTTCTTCCTTTCCAATTCTGATGCCTTTTACTTCTTTTTCTTGCCTGATTTCCCTGGCTAAGACTTCCAGTACTATGTTAAATAGAAGTTGTGAGAATGTGCACACTTGTCTTATTCCTGATCTTAGGGGAAAACTTTCCACATTTCACCATTGAGTGATGTTAGCTGTGGGCTTGTCATGTGTGGCCTTTATTATGGTGAGGTATGTTCCTTCTATACCCACTCTGTTGAGAGTTATTAGCATGAAAGGAGGTTGTATTTTATCAAATGCTTTTTCAGCCTCTATTGTGATTATTGTATGATTTTTATCTTTCATTCTATTAATGTGGTGTATCACATTTATTGATTTGCATATGTTGACCCATCCTTGGATCCCAGGGGTAAATCCCACTTGATCATGGTGTATGATCCTTTTAATTCTGTTAAATCCTGTTAAATTCTGTAAATCCTGTTGAATTCAGTTTGATATTTTTTGCTGAGAATTTTCGTATCTATATTTATCAAGGATATTGGCCTGTAGTTTTCATTTCTTGTAGCATCCTTACTTGGCTTTAGTATCAGGGTAATGCTGGCCTTGTTGAATGAATTTGGAAGTCTTCCCTCCTCTTTAATTTTTTGAAATAGTTTGAGAAAGACTGGCGTTAATTCTTCTTTAAATGTTTGGTAGACTTCACCTGTGAAGCTTTCGGGGCCTGGGCTTTGTTTTGTTGGGAGACTGATGACTGATTCAATCTCCTTATTCATTATTGGTCTGTTCCGATTTTCTATTTTTTCAAGATTCAGTCTTGGTAGGTTGTATGATTCTAGGAATTTATCCATTTCTTCTGTGTTGTCCAATATCTTGGTGTATAATTGCTTATAGTAGTCTCTTATGAGCCCTTGTATTTCTGTGGTATCAGTTGTAATATCTCTTCTTTCATTTATAATTTTATTTATTTGAGTCCTCTCTTTTTTTTTTCTTGCTAAATCTAGCAAGAGGTTTCTCAATTTTGTTTATCTTTTCAAAAAAACACCTCTTAATTTCATTGGTCTTTTGTTTTCTGGCCTCTATTTCATTTATTTCTCCTCTGATCTTTGTTACCTACTTCCATCTTCTAAATTTGGGCATAGTCTGTTCTTCTTTTCTAACTCTTTGAGCTGTAAGGTTAGATTGTTTACTTGAGATCTTTCCTTTTTATTATGGACATTTATCACTATGAACTACCCTGTTAGAACTGCTTTTGCTGTATCACATAAGTTTTGGTATGCTGTGTTTCCATTTTTGTTTGTTTTAAGATATTTTTTATTTCCTTTTTTATTTCTTATTATTTGACCCATTGGTTGTTCAAGAGAGTGTTGTTTAATTTCTACATATTTGTGAATTTTCTAGTTTTCCTCCTGCTATTGATTTCTAATTTCATACTACTGTAGTTAGAAAAGACAACTGGTACAATTTTACTCTTTTACATTTGCTAATACTTGTTTTTTGACCTAACATGTTATTGATCCTGGAGATCATTTCATGTACACTTGAGAAGAATATGTATTCTGCTTCTATTGAATGGAATGCTCTGTATATGTCTGTTAGGTCCATTTAGTCTAAAGTACAGTTCAAATCCAATGTTTCCTTGTTGATTTTCTGTCTGGATGATCTGTTCACTGTTGAAAGTCCCCTACTATTATTGTATTGTGTCTATTTCTCCCTTCAGATCTGTTACATTTGATTAATATACTTAGGTGCTCTGATGTTGGGTGCATAGATGTTTACAATTGTTATATTGTCTTGATGAATTGATCACTTTATCATTTATATAATGACATTTTTTGTTTCTTGGTACAGCTTTTGACTTAAAGTTAATTTTGTCTGATAGAGAATGGCTACCCTTTTTCTCTTTTGGTTTCCATTTGTGTGGAATACCTTTTCCATCCCTTCATTTTGAGCCCATGTGTATCCTTAAAGCTGAAGTGAGTCTCTTATAGGCAACATACAGTTGGACCTTGTGTTTTAATTCATTCAGCCACTCTATGCCTTTGATTGGAGAATTTAACCCATTTACACTTAAAGTGGTTGAATAGGTAAGGACTTACAAATTCCATTGTGTTCATTGCTTTCTGTTTGGTGGTTCCTTTGTTCTTTTCTTCTTCTCTTGTTGTCTTCCTTGTGAGTTGATGATTTTCTGTAGTGGCATACTATGATTCCTTTCTGTTTATCTTGTATGTACCTACTACAGGTTTTTGTTTTGTGGTACCCTGAGGCTTACTTGAAATATCTTATAGATATAACAGTCTATTTTAAATTGATAACAACTTAACTTTGATCACATATAAAAACTCTATCCTTTTATTCTCCCCATACATTTTATGTTTTTGGTGTCACAATCACATCTTTTTATATTATGTATCTATTAACATATTATTATAGCTATAACTATTTTTTTATTGTTAGTTTCAGGTGTACAGAACAATGCAATAGTTATCCTTTCACCCTCACAAAATAACAACCCCCCCTCCCCCATCTACTGCCCTCCCACCCCCGATATCATGCTTATCTATTACAATTCCATTGACTCCATTCCCACTCTCTATTCCATGTCCCATGACTATATGTATATATAATTATAGTTGACATACAATATCAACTTCAGAAATACAGTGCAGTGGTCAGGCCTCTACACTGACTATGACGTGGTCTCCCTAACAAGACATGAGTCCATCTGGCCCCCTAAGAAATATTTACAACATTATTGATTATATTCCCCAGAATGTCTTTTTTATCCCTGAGGCCATATTCTTGTTACCAATTTGTATTGTCTCATCCCTTCCCCTTCTCCTTCATCCCCACCGTCTCCCAACTAGCAACCCTCAGTTTTTCCTCTGTGTCTCTGAGATTATTTCTGTTTACATTTCTCATTGGTTCAGTTTTTTAGAATCCACGTATAAGTGAGATCATATTGAATACGTCTTTCTCTGACTGACTTATTTCACTTAGCATAATGTTCTCTAGTTCCATCCATATTGTTGCAAATGATACTAGTTTAGCTATAACTATTTTTAATACTTCTGTCTTTAATCTTTATGCCAGAGTTAAGTGGTTAACAGACCACCATATTACAATATTAGAGTATTCTGAATTTGACTGTATACTTACCTTTACCAATGTTTTGTATATTTCATGTTTTCATGTTACTAATTAGCATCCTTTTGTTTCAGCTTGAAGAACTAATTTCATCATTTCTTGTAAGGCAGGTCTAACTCTCAGCCTTTGTATGGGAAAGTTCTTAATCTACTCTAATTTCTGAAGGAGAGGTAGGCCAGGTAAAGTATTCTTGGCTGGCACTTTGAATATATCATTCCTCTCTCTCCTGGCCTGCAAGGTTTCTCCTTAGAAAAACACAGTTATTCTTATGGGGGTTCCCTTGTAGAAGACAATGATTTTTTCTCTTGCTGCTTTTAACATTATCTGTTTGTTTTTTATTTTAGCCAGTTTTATTATAGCGTATCTTGGAGAAGATCATTTTGGATTAAAATTTTGGAGTGACCTTTTATTATAGCTTTACAAACTTGGATGTTCAAATCTCTCCTCTGGTTTGGGAAATTCTCAATCATTATCTCTTTAAATATGCTCTCTGCCCCTTTATCTCTCTCTTCTCCTTCTGGGATTCCAATAACGCATAGATTGTTTCTCTTAATGATGTCCCATAAGTCTCATGGGCTTTCTTCACTCCTTTTCATTCTTTTTTTTTATTATTATTCCTCTAACCGTATAGTTTAAAATAATCTGTCTTTGAGTTCATTGATTTTTTTTTCTGTTTGGTCCAGTTTGATGTTGAATATCTTTACTGAATTCTTCAGTTCAATGATTGTATTCTTCAGCTCCAAATTTTCTGTCTGGTTCTTTTTTATGTTTTCTATCTCTGTTGAACTTCTCATTTTGTTATTGAATTGTTTTCCTGGTTTTGTGAACTTGCTTATCTGTGTTCTCTTGTAGCTCTCTGAGCATCTTTGGAACAATTATTTTGAATTTTTTGTCAGGCAATTCATGTATTTCCGTTTCTTTGGAGTCGTTACTGGAAGTTTTCTGTGTTCTTTTGGTGGTGTCATATTTCCCTGATTCTTCATGGTCCCTGAAACCTTACATAGGTGTCTGCACATTTCCAGACTTCATGTACTGACTTCTATAAGGAAAGACCTTCACCAGCAGCTGGAGGCACACTGGAGCATGCTGTGATCCTGGGTTTAGTGGTGCAGAGCACATATGTGGCAGCTCTGGGTATGCGTTGAGGTAAAGCATGATGGCTCATTAAGTCAGGCTGCTAGGGTCTACGATATTAATAAATGTGTGGTCCTTATAATGTTGCAGGGGGTTCACAGTGACTGCAAGGGCTGTTGGGGTTCTTAGTGGTGCCTCCAGGTCCAGCAGCTAGGGACTAGGGCAAGCAGTAGTGGTGGCCAGACCTGGTGGTGTGCACACACTCAGTTGTGGTGGCCAGCTGCAGGTGTCTGTGTAGTGGCAGGAGCCAGTTGCAGATACACATGTAGTGATGATGGACAGGGCCAGCAGTAAGAACTGGGGCCAATGGTGGCCACAGAGGCAGTCACAGAGGTCTTAGATGTCAGTGTGCACTGCTATAGCTGCAGGGTCTCACCACAGGCATGCACACAGCAGTGGAAGCTGGTGACAAGAGTCAGGTTGGTGGCACATGTGCACAACTGGAGGGACTAGCTCTGGGCACATGCACCATGGTGAGGGTCAGCCACAGGGGTCTAAGCTGGCATTTTGTACTCACACAGCCACAGAGGTCAGTGGGGGGGGGAGGGGCAGTGGATGGAGCGGGTGGGATTCAGGCATGTGGTTTCTGGGAAGGTGAAAACCTATGGGGAGAAAACCTCAGCAATGAAATCTGCAGCAGAGGTGGTGGCCATTGGTTTCTTTAGCGGTGAAAGCTCCTGAGGTCTCCTGCAAAGCAAACCATGGGGAACCATGGTCATGCCCTCTGTGTGTCTGATACTAGTGGCCTCTACTCTTGTTCCTTGTCTCCAGCCATCTCTATATGTCTTAGCTTTGCTTATCTATGGTGGAGTGAAACTAGGAAAGGTCCTTTGTGTGGTGCCCCAAAGGGCTGGGAAAGCTTGTCACTCACCCTGCTCTTTCCCAGAGAAGGGAACACTTTCTGGATGGGGAGCCCCCTCTTGGTGCTGAGCAGTGCCAGCCTGGGGGTGGGATGATGCAGGCAAAGTGAAGCCGTTCTTCTTTCCCTTTTGGTAAGGTTACTCTCAGGTGTTTTTGTTCTATTGCAATGCCGAAGTTTCTTAAGTGGCCTCCTGAGCTCTCCAGAGCTATTTTTGCTCATGGATAGCTGCCTAATTGTTGATCCTTGTTGAAGGACAGGGTCTTCTACTCTGCAAACTCAGTGACCTGACTCGGGTTTTTAAAAAGCTTGAATTAGTTGCTCTGACTTAAGCATCAGGAGATTTTAGATAAATGATCAGATTTCCAGACTCCTTGGAACATCAGAAAAGCTGGCATTTCCTGTTGCTCATTCTACATGCCAGGTTTCCCTCTAGGGTTCTGCCCTCAAGCCTCCAAAGGCAGTACAGCCCTGCCAACACCTTGACTTTGGCCTCCGGGCCTGTGAGAGAACACGTTTCTGTTGTTTTCAGTCATTTGTTACAGCAGCTGCAAGAAACTAATACAGGGTCTTGGTGGGTGTGGGGTGAAGAAGGCAAGCCATTCCCTGAGGGATGAGGAGCAGGGGTGGCAGACCTCCTAAGGACACGGGTTTGCAGCATCTTGAACTTCTGGGGAAGAGAAAAGGGCAAGCACCAGAGCTATGGGGGTGAGCTCACTGGGCTGTGGGGGCAGAGAGGAGCGGAGAGGCCCATGGGAACTCTGCAGGCTCCCACACTCTGACTCCCCCTGCATCCCAGGGTCCCACCAGGCCTGGGAGGAAGTGAGAAAATGCTTGCTGAATGGATGAATGAATGACCCCGAAACAGCAGGACCTCTGAGAGAGACACAGAGGGGGAGGGTGGGGACACTGTGGGCTGTCCCCTTCCACCAGCACATGGGTGAGAGTGTTTACAACAGCAAGAGTTACTTCCTCTACGCTGCCATTGACGTTCCGTGTTTGTGGTTTGGGGGCAGGCTGGTGTCTCTAACCCATCTTATTAATAGAACCCATTCAAAAACATGTGGGAATTAACCGCAGGGCAGCAGTGGGCAAGCAGTCCCTGAGTCTGCTATTCTGGGTTCCCGGCACCATTTCTGTCTGGATGGGTGACCTCGGCCAGGTGCCAAGTCTCCCTGGGCCTCTGTTACTCGTCTACCCCAGGTGGAAGGAGCATCTGTGGGGTGGGCCCCTGGGCCTATTGTAGCAGAACACTGGGGTATCAGGGCCCAGTGGGGAACCCCCTTTTCTGGATGGACTGTTATACTCCAGACTGGGAGCCATCTATGTCCCAGGCCTGGCACCCTGAGGTCATTCTGAAAGGACCCAGCATGACAATGAGCAGAACCTGACTTGAGGAGGAACAGCCCCCTCTGGCCTGAGAGACCCTAAGAGACAGTTTGGGATCTCCCTACACACACGGGATCGGGCTCTCCTCCTCAGCTGGCTTTCTGGTGAAGCTTGCCGGGTGACCCAAGGGGACTGAATCTGCTTGATGCTGCCCTGGGCTTTGCTGTGGTCAGGAAGCCAGGGCCCAAGCTGACCACGCTGCCTGCAGGGACCCTCCCAGGTCCCATCTGAAGGGCACAGGAGTGCACTGAGATAAATCAGAAGTATGGCGCCAGTTTACTTGGGTTTGCTCATGCAACCAGAGACCTAACTGACAGTCTCTCACATGGGGAAGCTAGACATAGTCTCCAGAGCATCAGCCCAATTCTGACAGGCACAGTGAAACGCACATATGGACGCTGCATTGATGGACACGGTGGCACCTGCCCCAAGACTGGAGGCTGACCACCTGAGACCAATGGGTGATCACTCCCAGACTAGCATTTGGTCACCCTGAGACCAGAGACTGCCCATCTCAAGACCAGCTCTGACCGCCCCAGGACCAATACACAAGCACCTGAGTCCAGCAACTGATCACCACCCCAAAACCAGAACAGTGCTTGGTGTGGGGCTCTCTACCAAGCCTATTTTCAAGTATGTTAGTATGCACCCCAGGAACAATCTATCTAAAAATCTGCAAAAGAAAATTGACAAGAAAACAAGGTACAGAACGTGGGCTATGCTTTTGCTGAGTTTTTTTCAGGACTTTGATTTTTCTGCTGCCAATGGCATGTGTATCTGTTTTTACATGTAATTAATAAGAATCAGCTTCCTCTCCCCACTCTATAAATATTAAAGAAATCCCTGAAGCACACTGGTCTGAAAGGGCATGATCGGGAGTGTCTGAACAGCCTGGTGTCCCTCAGTGAGGGATCCTGTGACTGTACCCAACCCCACCAGAACAGAGGCTCGTGGAAAGGGCTCTGTCCCCGACCCCAGGTGCCACCACAGGAGCCCAGAACCTGACAGTTCTCTGGCCATTGGATCGAGTTGCCGGCTATCAGGTGTTGGGGAGTTATAAGATGCCTGTCTACTTCTTTCTTTGTCTGGGCCCTGTCCCTTTGCTGTTTGGTTTATGATGAAATAGTTGCTACAAGCAGAAACAAAAAGTCAAAAATCTCTAAAACATCCAAAGGCTTAACAGCTATCTTCTGTTGTTTGAATTTTAAAGTGTTCAAAACGCTGGCACTCTCAGAGTTGGGGTCTCACAGGAAAGCAAGGGTCGTCCTGTTCCCATCTGTAGGTGCCCAGTTTGCTGTGTTCACCGGCTCCTTCTGTGGAAGCCACAGGCTCCAGCACGCAGGCTCCCTTGGGTGTGTAACCGGCACCAGGTCTGTCACTCAGCCTTGCCATTTTTGCAACTTCTGGCACGAGGTGTCTGTCAAAGTAGCAGTGGTGAAAATCGAGAATAAAAAGAAAATAGGACGCTAGTGAAGAAACAGAAGAATCCAGACTTTGACAGGGGACACGGCAGCATGCATCTGCTCTGCTCGCTGTCGCCCAAACTCAGCCTTGCGCTGAAACACATACACACGCCATGTGCCACAGGAATCCCCAAGCACACTGGCATCTGGTAGGATTCCAGTTCCCAGAGCTATTTTAGCTCCGAGAGAAATGTACGCTTTCATCCCTTCTTCCTTTTGGTGTGAGATTCGGTTGGGCCATAGGGCAAAGGGCAGCAGCCCGCCCTGCAGGGGAACATGCCATGTGACCAGACTGATCTAATGGTGGTCTCATGGCTGCACTGACACAGCGGGGTCTGCCACTTCTAGAGCATCTCCCAGCAGCCTGCTCCTTTCACTCCCAGCTCCCTGGAGAAGACCAGGGCAACCCTGGAAACTTCACAGTGAGGGGCTGGACCCAACCGTTGAAGTCACAGGCGTGAGAACCACTGTCCCATCTGACTGAATAGGAGGCATGTGTCTTCTCCCTGCGTCTCCATCAGCTTCTGCTTCCCACCTTCCAGAGCACTCCCTTCTGGAGGGGTCTGTCTATGGACACCCTTGTGCAGAGCCCCTGCCTGCCCTGCCCTCTGCTTTATTTGAGTGGACACGTGTCATCCTTGCCACATGCCATCTACACCCCCCTTCCTCTTGGGGAGCCGCCTATCCTCTTGGTGTGTAGTGCTTGTCCGCCCAGGTTGGGAGGGGAGGCTGTGGCAGGAGCCGAGGGACCACAGACAGGGCTGTCCCTGAGTGCCACAGAGCACCGATGAGTTCACCTCGCAGGCCTTACCCCTTCTTGGCCAGTTTCAGGCCCTCTAGATCTTTTGCTCCAGAAAGTCCCTCTTTTGCCCTAAGCTGCCCAGAATCAGTTTCTGAGGCTCGAAACTATGATGCCCCAACTGACACATGCCCTTAGCACTGAGCCCCATGCCCAGACAGGAGCTAAGGAAAGCTGGACACCACTTGGGTAAGCAGGGTGGAGGGAGAGACTGTGTCAGGGCGAGCCTGATGCAGAGGCAGGCCTGGCTTCAAATCCTGGCATTGGGCCACTCCTGTTCCCTCTGCAGCCCCCAGTTCCCTCACCTGCAAAGTGAGGGGCCAGGTGACTTGTGAATTAGGTATCAGTTATCTATCCTTCTATAATTCCAGTGGGACCAAAGAGAACTCTAGTATAAAGAGCCCAAACAAACTACAAGCAGCAAGTCCACTCCTCCCTGGACCATCACCTCTGCCTGCAAAATAAAGGCTAAGGCCTCCTTGGGGCCACAGCAGCCCACTCTGGGCTCAGCTCCTTTTGTGCCTCTATCTACAGACTCTGGCCTCCACTCCCAAGAGACTTAGTGGCACCTGGGGGAGCCCTGGGCTTGAGTCCCCACTGTCAGCCAGGTATTATACAGAGGCCTTCAAATATGGTATAAATTCAAACTCCCCTAAAATGCTATATGGCAGAATGATCCATTTCCAGAGGACTCTAAGGGTCAAACAAGTTAAGCTGCTAGCTCAGACTTCCCAGCTGGACAGGTAGCTGGGAAACACAGCCCAGCCCAGGAGAGCCGGCGTGACGCACCAAACTCGAGCACTCTACACCACTGTCACAATTTTTGCCTTACCTGGTTTTGGTAAATTCTAGCTGGATACTCTTGTCTGCTAAGACACTGGGCCTGAATCCTAATCTCTCTCTTATAAAAATCACAAAGGTGTAAATGATCTGTTAGTATCAAACTGAGACTCTTCGACTAAGTCAGAAAGTTTAAAATAGAATTGAAAGGGGAATTGTTTTCTCACTATGAGATTCATGCTTTTTTATATATAACAGCTTTACTGAGCTATAATTTGCATATCATACAATTCACCCACTTAACAGTGTACAATTCACCCATTACCACAATCAACTAGCGAACATTTTCATTGCCCCAAAGGGTAAGCCCGTACACATTAGCAGTCACTCCCCATTTTTTCCCAACCACCCCACGTACATGTCAGCCCCTGCAAAACACTAATCTCCTTTTTGTCTCCATGGATTTGCTTATTCTGGACATTTAGAAATAGAATCATACAGTGTGTGAACTTTTACAATTGACTTTATTCACCTGGTATAATGTTTTCAAGATGCCTATGGTGTAGAATATGCTAATACTTAAATTCCTTTTTTAGTGTCACATAATAGTTCGTTGTCAGGGTATATACCACACTTTATTTATCCATTCACTGGTTGATGGACATTTGGGTTGTTTCCACTTTTTGGCTCTTATGAATAATGCTGCTTTGAACATTCACGTACAAGTTTTTGTGTGGACATGTTTTCATTTCTAGGAGTGAAATTTCTGGGTCCTATGGTAACTCCATGCCAGACTGTTTCCCACGGCAGCTGTACCATTTTACGTTCCCACCAGCAGTGTATGAGGGTTCCAGTTTCTCCACAGCCTCTCCAACACTTGTTATTCTCTGTCCTTTTTTTCTAGCCATCCTCACGTGTGTGGCGTGGTATCCCATTGTGGTATTGATTTGAATTTCCCTCATGACTGAGGATGTTGGGCATCTTTTCATGTGCTTATTGTTTCTGTTTTTTTTTGAAAAGTGACTATCAGGCCCATTGTTAATTTTATTTTTTTAAGATTTTTATTGGGGAATTGGGGGATGGGAACAGTGCTGGGGAATTGGGGGAAGGGGAACAGACAAGTTGCTGTCCTTTTGTTCTTCAGTCTAGTTGTGGAGGACGTTGCTTCACTGGCCCAAGTTGGCACCATCATTGCGCTCTTCCTGGGCGAGGCAGATCAGTCGCTGGCTTCTGGACGGCCGCTCACTGCAGCTGCTGGCCGCTCACTCTGGCTGCTGGCTACACACGGTAGCCCATGGCAACCCACTGCCACAGGGACTGCAGCCTACGCCGTCGCCAGCGAATCACAGCAGCCCAGCTCCAGATTGAGCTGTTGTTCAGCATCTTAGCTGTGGAGGGCAGTGTCACTGGCCCTCATATGTAGGATCCAAACCGGGGCCCTCTGGCATCCCAAGCCAGTTCTTAACCATCGCGCCACTCAGCCGGCCCTTGTTTATTTTGTAATTGGATTATTTTCATTTTTTATTGAGTTGTAAGAGTTCTTTATATATTCTAGATACAAGTCCTTATTAGATATATAAATTGTAAACATTTTCTCTCATTCTGCAGGTTGTCTTTTCACTTTCTTGATGTAGCTCTTTGATGTTATAAAGAACTTTCATGAAGTCCAACTTGTCTATTCTTTCTTTTGCCATTTGTGCTTTTGGTGTCACATCTAAGGCTTTGCTTAAACCAAGATAATGAATATTCACTCCTATATTTTAAAGTTTTTTATAGTTTTAGCTCTTATATTTAGATCTATGGTCCATTTTGAGTTAATTTTTTATATAGTGCGAAGTAAGGGTCCAACTTCATTCTTTTGCATGTGGATATCCAGTTGTCCTAGCACCATTTGTTGAAAAGACTGTTCTTTCCTCCATTGAATTATCTTTGTACTCTTGTCAAAAATCAATGTGAGGATTTATTTCCAGATCCTCAGTTTTAGTTCGCTAATCTGTGTCTATACTTCTGCCAGTATCACACAGTCTTGATTACTGCAGCTTTAGTAAGTTTTCAGATCAGAAATTGTGAGTCCTCTAACTTTGTCCTTCTTTTTTTCAACATTGCTTTGGCTATTCTGGGTCTCTTGTATTTCCATATGAATTTTAGGATCAGCTTGTCACTTTCTGCCAAGAAGCCACCTGAGGTTTTGATAAGATTCAATGCTTTTTAATGTCATGTTTAGTGCCACATTAATTCACCTCTTATGCCAACTGAGAACACCACATTAGAAACCCAGAGATTGGAATAGGAACCCTAACTCTGCAAACTAACCCAGGGTGTGTCTTTGAACAAGTCGGGGCCTTGGAGAGCAGGTGCTGTGCCCCACCTCTGCGGCTAGAGGATGCTCTCAACAACACTGCCTCAGCCCTGCTTTACATCTCTCTCTATCATTCCTCACCTGCCGTTTATGCAGCCCAGAACTGAGTCCCCACAAATGGGGAAATCACAGGTTGAGAGTACAGAATTGGTCTCTACATCCATTCTACTGTGATAATTATGATTATAAACCAGAAGTCATTCACATATATCCTGGAAAGAAAGGCTATGCAATGTAAAAATAATTCATAATTTAGCTTTAATAAATTGTGGCAAAACTTGTCTGAATAGTCAATAAAAATGAAAAGGATGAAAGAGGGACGAAAGAAGTAATTTAATTATATTGATTTCTTAATCTTCCACAGAAGGATCAACAATTACTGATAAGCTGCTAAAGTTGATGGATGTAAATTTAAGCATACTATTTGAAGTTATAAAAGATGCAACTAGTAAAAGTAACTGAAGATGTAGGAGGACAGATCGTATAGTAAACATAGAAAACTAGAAAAACAACAAAAAAGCATAATAACAAATGTAAGTGACAAATAACAACAAATATGTCTGTTATAACAAAAAATGTAAATGGTGAGATTGCCTTCAAAACTCTCTGTGACTTGCAAAAAACTGACAAAATTTACAAATTTATGCGAGGCCAGAGAGTTTTATAGGCTAGACTTTTCATCACGTAAGGAACAAATATGGCCGTGACATTACTGACTAAGGAAGGCAGGTCAGCTCCAGTAGGATGTCCCTATGTAGATGGATACATCTGTACCCGATGTCAGCAGAGCCTAACCATTCAGGGCATAGCCACCGAGTCACTGCTTTCATTCACATGCTGACTGCAGTGCTGACCTGTACACACTCTGAGCCTCGTCATTGCCAGCGTAAAACAAGAATAATACAGAGCATGCACAGTTGGTTCACATGAGGTTTAAACAAGATGGAGCGCTCGGTGCCGTGCCTGATAAGCCAGCCCATTCACACTATGATCGTATTAGTAATGTGAAATGAAAGCTGTCTAGAAACATGTAACAAAGAGTTAACAGAATTAAGGTTTGGGGTGAGTTTTGCTTTGTTATTAGTGTTTTATGTATTTTTTGAGATTTTTACAAAGGGCATGTATCAAAACAGACAATTTTTTTGGAGAAAGGACCAGGGAAGAGGGTGGAGGCAGACAGAGAAAGATAAGGGAGAAAAATTAAATAAACAAGATGCCGACAAGATGCCTCAAGGGTCAGGTAGGGTCCAGCAAGTCATTCTTCCCACTAAGTCAGGCAGCGCCAGGATGGCTCTGGCGGGAGTTGGCCTGTCCAGCATGAGAGGGTCCAGACTGTCCCACACTCAGTCCCTGAGCATGCCAGCACCCAGGAGGGTCTCCAGGAAATGAAGCTGGCCTCCCAGCATGGCCAGGACAGGGGTCAGTGGACCAGGCCCCGACTCCAGGCTCAGGACGGGCCTGCTCATCTATCACCAGAACTGACCCTGGTCCCTGCCAGTTGCTTCTGCTGACATTTTCCAGGTCTTGTTCAGTGCAAAGACTATGTCACAAATTAACATTCACATAAATAACAGGGCATTCTCGACTGAAGAAGAAAAATGACTCTTGCTGCAGGAACATTTGCCAAAACATCACAAAGTGGGATTTTCTTTCTGAGCTCCCGTCTCACCATCTGGGCCCCAGCAAACTGTGGCCTTGACATGTGAGGTGGAGGAGAGCTCACAGAGTCAAGTCCAAGTCTCTCATTCCAGGTCTTGCTGACAGTCCCTTCCCTGGGCTGGCACCAGCCCTGGAGCAGCCCAGCCTGTACGACACACATACCAGCTGGAACCCAAGAGTTGTGTGACCTGTCCCACAGGCCTCCCTGACCCCCAGAGGCCATGCGCAACCCACATGTCCTTCCGTCCTCTGACATGGCTGGGCCAGCCCATCTGAGTCCCCCCAGCCCAGCGTGATCCAGACAGAATCTACATAGTTTGGTCAAGAAGCTGAGGTGGCAGGAGCACTTGTCTAGGAGTGTCATTGTGCAATTTTCCCCCTAGATGTGTTCTTTTGGGGTGCTGAAGACTATTATGAGGGGGCTAATACCCCCATAAGCAATGTCACTGGAAACAGGGAACTTGGGTCAAGATGTCACCAGCCACCTGCACCCACAGAGCCCCAGGCCCCACAGACATTGCCACCCAGCCACCCCTGGCCCCCAGGGGACTCATCCTGGTGAGCAAAGCCCTTGATATCGCATTGCAGGGCCCACAAGCCTGGTAACCCCAGGACCATCCCTTGACATTCACGTAGCCTTGTCCCATGTCTGCCAGCTCCAAAGTTCTGACAAGAAGCCACCAACACATCTACCCACAAGATGCTGGGCCAGCACCTCCTCCAGGCCTCTCTTAGTCAGCTCGGGAGGCCATAACCAAGTGCCACAGACTAGGGACTTCAACAACTGGGGACTTCTTCACAGTCCTGGAGGCTGGACATTCAAGATCAAGTTGTCAGCAGGGTTGGTTTCTTCTGAGGCCCCTCTCCTCAGCTTGTGGATGGTCCTCTCTTCCTGTGTCCCCACATGGCCACCCTTCTGTACATGTCTATGTCTTAATCTCTTTTTTTTTTTTAAGATTTTATTGGGGAATTGGGAGAGGGAACAGCGTTGGGGAATCAGAGAAGGGGAACAGCCAAGTTGTTGTCCTTTTGTTCTTCAGTCTAGTTGTGGAGGACGTCGCTTCACTGGCTCATGTTGGTATTGTGATCATTACGCTCTTCCTGGCTGAGCCAGTTGGTTGCCAGCCATTGGATGGCCACTCACGGCCGCTCATGCCGGCTGCTGGCCACGCACGGTAGCGTACGGCAGCCCTCTGCAGCCCAGCCTACGCCATTGCTGGAGACTCACAGCAGCCCAGTCCAAGTTGAGCTGTTGTTCACCATCTTAACTATAGAGGGCGAAGCTTCACTGGCCTATGTGGGATCCAAACTGGTGGCCCTGTTGCTCAGAGCTCACGTTCCCAAGTCAACTCAATCAACGAGCCATTCAGCTGGCCCTTAATCTCTTCTTATAAGGACACCAATCACATTGGATTAGGATCCCATCCATATAATCTCATTTTAAATTAATCTCTGGAGGGGCTGGCCGAGAGGCTCAGTTGGTTAAGAGCGTGAGCCACATGGAAACTGTTCGATTCCCACATGGGCCAGTGAGCTGCACCCAAGCTGAGCTGCCACTGAGCTGCCAACAGGTGGCAGGATGGTTCAGCTGGTGAGAGCACATGCTCCTAACAACAGGGTTGCTGGTTCAACTCCTGCATGGGATGGTGGGCTACTCCCACCAGCAACTAAGATTGAACATGGCATCTTGAGCTGAGAGACCGTGAGCTGCCGATAGGCAGCTGGATGGCGACTGGACTTGGAGCTGAGCTAGCTGCGCCTTCCACAACTAAGATTGAAAGACAACAACTTCCCTTTCCCCAATTCCCCAACACTGTTCCCCTTCCCCAATAAAATCTTTTTAAAAATAATGATAAGTTAGCCTCTGGAAAGACCCTATCTCCAAATAAAGTCACATTCTGAGATACTGGGGGTCAGGACATGGACATATGAATGGGGGAAGTGGGGGCACAATTCAGCCTCAAACAGCCTCCATATTCCAACAGCTCTGGATTCAGAGCTGGTTGTTGGCAGATTGCCAGGTGGTCCCTGGGCCCAGAATGACAGAGCTGGGTGGAGCTGCTGTTCAAGGAGAACCTTTGGACAGCAGGGAGGAGGGGTATCACCTAGGCAGGTCACCCCCTGAATTACACCCTAGTGGTCTGGAATTCAGGCAGGATAAAGGCTGTGACTCCAGTGACATTGGAGCACACGAGAGCTGGAACATGGGACTCCCCACACTCCTTCCTTCTACAGTAGGCATCCCCGCTCCCATTACAGCAATGAGCGCAAGCCTGGGGGACAGGAATGCTGCATAGCCAGCCAACAAGGAGTAGGTGTGAGGACCTGCTTTCCAATCTACCCTTCTCTCTGAGTACCAACTGCAGAGAGCCCCACTGGGGGCAGCTCCAGGCTGGTGTCTATCCGCCATTCCTGGGGAGAGACTGACTATACCCCAGAGGTCTGCTAGGGCTCCTGCCACTGGGCTCCCTACATGCCCAATGCACCCCAGAATTTTCTGGGGATCCCAAGGCTGAGCTTTTACAGCTGCTGGAAGACAGGGGACACAATTCCACATGGGCAGCACATCTGAAGCAGGATACCATGCCTTTTCCAGAAAGGAAACCCAGGTCCAGATCCCCAGGAGATCGTGTCCTGCTCCCCATGTCGGATGTTCCTCCAGGAGGGTCCACAAGGCCAGACAGGAGGCACGGGCTCAATCAGGGTTCAGCAGCTTGGCTTGTGGGCAGGGTTGCTGCCCAAGGAGCCGTGCAGCACCTTGACCCATAACACCCTTAATGCAGGTCTGGTGGGGGCAGGGTGGGGCCAGTCTAGGCCACAGCAGGAAATGGGGATGCCAGGCCATGCTGCCAACAGTGAGGGGAAGAGTGCAGTCCAGTGGATGTGCCCTTCAGAGGCAGGGCAGACTCAAACACCCTGACGGGGAAAGTATAGGCCCCGACACAGTCCACCCGCATCCCTGCGTAACACTGGCTCAGCCTTCCTCTCCTTAAGCCTGTTTCCCCAGAGGTAGAATGAAGTGTTGACAAGGTAAGACTGTGGTGGATGGAGGAAAGGGTCCTCTGTGCCCACATGTGCTGGGCCCAGGTCTGGAAGTTCCCAGGCAAAGGCACCTGGCTTTCATCTCTCACCATGGGCCTCACCTCCCTGGGTTCCTGGGCCACCACCCCTCTCTGGGTATCTCAGGTCTAAGGTGCCCCACCTGACTTTGGTTTCCTTCAAATCTGGCTTCTTTTCCTGCTCATATCTCTGGGGCCCTCCGTAGTATCCAGGACAGGCTGACCGCCGACTGTCCTCGGCCCAGTGGGCTGCCCTGCCAGGGCCTGAGGCCCTCTGCTACACCTTCTCGTCCAGATTTCCCCAAACAAAAATCAGGCCACACCATCTGATGAAGGATCTCGTCTGGTTTATTTTGGGGAAGAGACAGACCTAAAAGGGCCAGGTTCTCTGAGCCATGGCCAGGCTGCTTGGCAGGCCTTCAGACACTGTCCCTGTTGTGTCCTCACATGCCGAACATTAACCAGGGTGAGGGGCTGGGCCCCACCACCAACAACCTTGGATGGTTATTAATTCCAGAGTCCGATGGCAGTCCGCATGGCCCTGGGCAGCTGTATGGGCCATCGAAGCCTAGACAGGGAGTTGGAGCAGCAAAGCCAGCAATGAAGGAAGGCATCGCATCCAGAATGAGTGCAGGTGTGGCAGCCCCATGTCACTGGATGCTGCAGGACATTCCGGTGCCCCCTGGGATCCTGTTTCCCATAGGAAGCCGGGCTATCAGGTGTCACCCCGGGTAAGTGTCAGAGTCCCAGGGTAAAGTGACATCAGGCAACTGTCCAGCAGCCCTCCGTACTCCAAATCACCCCATGGCATGGCATCTGTGCTTGGTCCAGCACGCCCACCAACAGTGCCAGCCTGGACTCGCTGGGCCTTCCCTGGAAGCCAGGCAGATGCAGACCCCGGCTGCCTCCAGCTGTCCCTGAGAGAAGGCTACAGCCATGGCCAGCTGTCACCACAAGGACTGTCTCCCTCCTTCAGGCCTTCACTGGCAGCCCCTCCCTCTGCAGAAGCAGCTGGCCTCACCACCGCATGTGACATAGAGCCACCGCTGTGGAAAACAGTATGGCAGCCCCTCAGAAAACTAAACATAGAATTCCCATATGAACCATCAATTCCACTTCTGGGTATCTACCTAAAGAACTGAAAGCAGGGTCTCAAAGAGATATTTGTACCGTCATGTTCACAGTACCATTCATCACAAAATCTAAAACATGGAAGTAACCCAAGTGTCCATCAATGGATGAATGGATATGCAAAACATGGTATAGAATATTATTCAGCTTTAAAACAAAATATTCTACAATATGCTACAACATGGATTAACTTTGAGGACATTAGGCTAAGTGAAATAAACCAATGACAAAAAGACAAATACTGTGTGATTCCACTTAATATGAGGTACCTACAGCAGTCAAGCTCATAGAGACAGAAAGTAAAACAAGGGTTCCCAGAGGCTGGGGGAGGGCAGTGGGGAGTGACTGTTTAATGGGGACGAAGTGTCAGTTTTGCAAAGTAAAGAGTTCTAGAGATGGATAGAGGTGATCGCTGCACAACAGTGTGAATGTACTTAATACCACTGAACTGTGTGCTTAGAAATGGTTAAGATGCATGGTAAACTTTATGTAAAGTGGCATTTCACCACAATGAAAAAAATTTTTTAATCACATTCAAGCATGACAAAAAAAAAAGCACAGAGGATTCAACTTGAAGTTGTTCTCATTTGCCAAATCTGGGATAACTTGAACAAAATAATAAATAATGATTGTAATGGATTATAACCGTTAGTCTGTACTGGTATAAATACATAATAGAATAATAAATAAATGGGGCAGGAGGAGCAACTCTTCCTCACAGTGGATGGAATTCAATTAATAAATGTAGAAGAAATGATGGAGAAAATCACCAAGATAAACAGCACAGTCAGAATTGTAGCAGATAAGAATCATCCCCAGAATGTAAAATCAGTGGGCTCAAGTATGACAAGAAACAGAATGTTTGCATAATCTCAAAGTGTCTCCCCACAAGATACTTAAGAAGGAAAAAGGGAAAAACAGGGGAGAGCCCCAGCAGATGAGGGGCATTTCTCACCCCACAGAGGGTTATCACCGCCAAGAGCAAGACAATTCTACCTCACAGACGCCGACATGGTGTGCTGTGGAGGGCACACCACTTCTATGCTACTCCTGTCTGAAATGCACAGACTCCACCTCACCTGAGCAGACATCAGACAGACCCATGTAAGGGCAATTCTACAAAATAACTGACCAGTGCTCCTCCAAAGTGCTGGGTCAGGAAAGACAGACAGAGGAGCTATGTCCAACTGGAGGACTTTAAAGAGACCCAACAACTAAATGCCATGTGGGAGCCTGCAGGGATCCTGAACCAGAAAAAGGACAGGAGTCGGAAAACGGGCAAAATTCACATGCCATCTGGGGTCTAAGCAACAGTATAACAGCCTATAAGGTGACTTTCCACAGGTCACAGGATGTTAATTCTATGGGAAGCCGAGTGAAGGGCACACTGGAAATCTCTGTGTTGGTTTCACAACTTTGCTCTAGGTCTAAAGTTATTTTAAGATAAAAAGTTTAAACACATAAAATTAAAATTGCACCCCAGGCTGCTCTCATCGCCATCTGGCCAGTTTATTCTTCATCGTTCACTGGTCACCCGTTGAGCACGTGTTGGCTGCCTCCCCCTGCCATGACACCCTGGGCACGCTGGGTTTCCCAGGGGCAGGCCCTGCATGAACAGGCATTCCAGGGAAAAGAGCAGCAAGTGCAAAGGTCCTGAGGAGGAAGTGAGCTCAGCACGTTCCAGGAACACCAAGGAGAGCAGTGCGGCCAAGAAAGAGCTCTGGGCAGAGGCTCATGCCTGAGCAGTACCCATGTTACTGTCCTTGGCGTACTCTCCAACCCTCTGCCCTGCACTGTGGCCCATCCAATGCCCCACAGCTCCAGGACTCATGCCTGCAAGGCTGTCCCATGTCCTGGGCAAGCAAGCCACTCCTGCTCAGTGGAGGGGTACTTCCTTCATGGACATGCATGGGACTGAGCCACCAGAGCTATGATGACATCTTGGCTTTAGCGACTCTCACTCACATCACAGACAGAATGAGTTAAGGGCTCTGGGCTCTGATGGCCACAGCCCAGTTTTGAGCTTAAGTCACATGTGTGGTCTCATACGTTGGCTCTTGTCCATCCATGCTCTCACTGCAATGTTGTCCTGCCTACTGTTCTCGGGGCTGAGCAGACAACACCACGAGTGCTTTGCCTTGTGTGCCCAGGACAGTGGCCCCACACCCTCGAGGCTCCAGGCCACCAAAGGGCCATCTGCAGGGCTGGCCAGACCCCTCGGCTCTCAGGGCTCCCAGAGCTGAGGCCGTGTCCTCGCTTGCCTCTGAGGGATGCTGGACGTCACTCTCCTCCCGGCCAGTCTGCTGAGGGATGGCCAAATGGTCTGCTCTTCACACTGCCTGCTAGTGGCAGCATGCAGAAGGCAAGGCTGTGCTCAGTATCGAAGGAGCCCATGTTCTGGAGTGCAAAGGACCAGAGGAAGACAGAGCTGGAAGATGTGTGGTTCCTCACTTACACCAAAAAGCTCCGAACAGTTAGTTTAACGTGACTGGAAACGAACTATGGTTCACATTTTCCTGCACACTGCGGGTCAGAGCTGCATGATCTTGTGGTCATCGGCGTGAAGCATGGTCACAGACTTTGAGAGAGCCATCGGAGCAGGCATTGCGGGCAGAGAAAAACAGCGACCAGCACTGAACTCAGAGCATTAAGAAATGCGGACAAGCGCATTGCTAGCCTTTCCCCACTGTGGGAGATGAAATATGAAGTGAGCCTGGAACAGCACATTGACGATGAAGAACACAGAGACGGATCCTGGCCCTGAGCAGGAAGATGCAAAGCGCACGCTCAGCAGGATCTTTGCATGCATTGCTCTCACAGACAGTGAGCAAACCAGTCAGCATCCTTCCCCATTCCTCTAAGCCTACATCATGATGCCCCACGTGGGCTCATGGCTCTTGTAATACATAGTGAATCAGACTGTTTATACAGACAGAGGCCCTGCACACCATAGGGACAGCCCTGACTCCGGGAATAGTCTGGAAGGATTGTTAAGAAGGAGCCTGTGTGGGGAAGGGTGGGGGTCAGCTCACCCACTGTGACACTCTCTTCCTGGAATGTACATCTGAGACAGAACAAAACTTGGCCAGTCTGAGCCCCCCATCCTGACCCGAGCCATGACCCCGGCCCACACAGCTTCCTGAGGCTCCAGCCCGGGCCTCCAGGTGCCCCATTTCCAAGTCTCCATCTCAGCGGCCCAGCGCTGTCCCTGTCTTCCTAGAGTTTGTCAGTAGCTGTGCCTGTATGTCTCCTGGGCTGTCTTTCCTGCAATCTCAGGCACCATGACCTCCCCAGGATGGAGCCTTCTGGGTCACACACCAGGAGTAAGTGCCAACCCACAGCCTCCCTCCTTGTTTATATGGGCTGGGTGCAGAAGGCAGCCTGGCCCCGAATCCCTCTGCCCTCCCAAAAGGCACAATGTCTGTTGCTTAGCCCTGGCAGACTCACATTTCCCCCACAAGTGCTAATCTTCCCACAGGAGGCTGGAATGCTACGTGTTCCTCTAAGTAAGTCAGAGGGACGAGCAATCTCTTACTCTTGCAGGCTTTGTTACAGGTCAGAAATTAGACTTGAAGTAAAAACTGACATCTCAGTGTAAAGAGTGTTTTCCCCTTTAACTACAGTGACTCAGGACACTACTCCCTTCTGTTCACCGTGAACCGGAAGGTGTCGATGGCCGGCAGATGGCAGCCCAGGACATGCGTGCCATCAGTGTGCTGTGGCCATGCAGTGGAAGGCAGCCATGGCTGGATAGGACCCCAGCCCAGACATGCACTGGGATTTGCCTTCCATGGTGTCTCTGTTTTGCTTTGTTGTTTGCTTTTTCAGGTGTTGGCGTGTCCTGAATGCTCAGCTTAATGCGTGGGACCTGGGCGTGTTATGCTGGTGAAAGGTGTGCAGCTTGCAGCCAGAATCACAGTATCCAGCCAGTCAGTTTCAACTAATTTCCTTTCCTTAGCAACTCGATCCCATGAACAGAGACAATGTAAGCCTGGCTAGAAGCGCCACTTAGGTATTGAGCACTGTCCCAGCGGTCTCACCCCTGGGTGCTATGCCCAGCCTGACCCACAGTACCAAGCAGCCCCAGCTGGGCTGACCCACCAGGCATGGCCTAAGCATGGCCTTGGGCAGGCAGCCTGTGAAGCTCAGGAGTGGCAACCCTGAGACCCCACACCCTCAGAACCACAGGCTCTGGAAAGCAGCAGGCTACCCCAGCCTGGCCCGGTCCATACCCGCAGCATTACTGCAGGGCCCAGCAAACTCACAGGGTGATCTCAGGACGCCATCCCAGCTCCAAGACGGGCTGCCTGTTGGCCAAGTGGGAAGGGGCCAGTTTCTAGAGTCTGCAGGAAATGTCGAGATTATGTCTGAAGTCCCTCACTTCCCCCATCAGGTTGAGTAGATATGGGTTTTGTGGACACCCAATATGATAACTTTTCCACACCAAATGTGGACACCCACCAAGGCAATCCAAAGAAGGAAGAAAAGGAAGACCATGTGCACACATCAGGGGCCAAGACCCTCTCTGTCTACCCGTCACTGCGGCCCCCTGGGTGAGCGGGGTGGAAGCTTGGGAGGTTCCTGCTGCGTGGTCCGTTGGTTTCTGCTCCACACCCAGGCCCCTAGCACCCTCCTGGAGGCTATTGGTTGGTTTGTCGCCCTCATGATATGACAGGACGCAGCACATAGCCCGACACCTACAAGAGATGAATAAATAGGCTTGGAGTTGGGAAGGAAAGCTGGCTTTGAAAAGACACAGAGAAGAAGGTGGCCTCTGCTTCTCTCCTTTCCAGTTGACACTCGGTGCTGGTTGCTATCCATCCCGCCCCCAGTCCCCTTCACCTCTACCCTGCCTTGCACTAGAGACTGACCAGGCTGGCCACCTTTCTCTGCTGTCTCAGCAAAGGGAGGCGCTGACAGGAAGCCAGAGACTGGACAGGCTTTTCTCTCTCTGCTCGGCCCTGTGGGTTCCCTTGTCCTGCTCGCAGCTCAGTAAGGTGTGCCTTCATGCCACTCCTTCCCATGGACCCCAAGTGGACCCCAGGGGCCTCCAGGACCCTGACTGATGGGAGCTGCCCACCAAGCAGCACCCACTTTCACGGCCTGGGTGATGGTCCCATCGGTCAGGTTCAGGACTGGACTTCCACACTTCTGCCTGATTCTCACCCTATAGCACACGGGGTCAGCCTGCTCCCTACAACCATGACTCAGGCAAACGAAATAGAAGACCCGCACAGAACATTCGGAGCCAGGACACGGCTCCTCTCCCTGTTGCTGTGGGCAGTCCCAAACAGGAGGAGAGGCAGTGCAAGATGGATGGACCCTCTGGGAGGAATCTAAGAACAGCCCACTGAGGCCGCCCTCCATACATACTTCCCTTCCATACCCCAAACTTCCCTTCCAACTGCAACAACTCAGTGGGTCTATGCTGGGAATGAGGCGGTATGCAGGTCTCAGACTTTGAAAGGGGGCTTCCCATGAAGAGGGGAGGGCCCTCCAACCCAGGACACCCCATCTGGGAGCAAAGACCCTGGGTCACAGTTTCACGACCATGCATGCAGCCCACAGGCCTGCTGAGGCCCCTCCTGCTGAGGGTACCACACCAGGCAGACAGGATTTCTGTCTCTGCTACGTGAGTTGATATCTCTGAGAGTGATGAGGCCACCAGAGCATCTTCAGGGGGAAGGTGTGGTCTCATGTCTGCTATGGAAGGCCTGGCTTCCAGGGCCCTCTCAGGCAGCATGAGGATACTCGCTGAGGACCAGGAAGGGCATGGAGGGTGGAGATCAAGACCAAGGCCAAGCTCCCCAAAATACAGCCCTGCATGGGGGGTGCCCTTTACCAAGATGGTGAAAGCTCCGAGGTTGGAAGTAGGACAGAGGTCCTGTTTTGTTTTGATTTGGGGGGCTGGGTGGGAGGAGCTAAGACTTTCATTTTGGAGTTATTGGCCTTGAATCAGGTGGGAGTGGGCTAAGCAGGTGGTGGAGAGAAAACCTGGATCACAGGAAAAGCCACTGAGCCCTCAAGGGCTGAGGGACTGTCGTCAATGCTGCCCCCTGACCTCTCAGACTCTCGCCATGTCTAGGTGGGTAGAGAGGACTCAGTGGAGTGGGACGAAAGCCAGGAAAGCAGTGATGTGAAGGGGGACATGGGAGGCCTGAGATAGGGGACAGATGAATGACCACACCCCGATTGTTAGGCGACTTTGCCAGGACATTCAGTGACAAGAGAGAGCAGTGGAGGAAGTGGAGGATGCAGGCAATGCTTCTGAGAAAGCTGGGAATGGGCCACAGCTCCAGAAACAGGCAGGGCCCTGAGGGACAGACCAGGGCCTGACATACAGTGAGGAGGGGAATGGCCTTTGAGGAGATGTACAGGAGCAGCGTCTGGGCAGTGGGGCCTGGGCAGGGAGTGGGGAAGCTGACAGCTGGAGGAGTTTAAAGGCAGATCATTCAGCTAGGTTGGGGATTTTTTTCCTGCTCAGTGAGGGGGATGGGTTTGGCAAAGTGATTCATCAAAGAAGACAGGCTGGGGAGGTGTGAATGTGAAGATGGGCTGTGGTGTCCCCTTGGATGAGAAAGGACTAGCAGACAGGGCAGGTGGAGATGGAGCTGGGCAGGCCGGGTCTTCAGGGGGCAGCTTGCCCCCCAAGGGGCAGGACGGAAGAGAGAGGGCCAGCTTCAAAGTGAGGGCCAGGGTGCAGTGCCTGGTGAGACCAGCTCCCCCCGGGGAACCCCTGAGGATGGGCAGCAGGGGGTGGGGGACCAATTCACACATAGAGATGCAGGCCAAGAAATGATGACAACATCATGACCACGTGCATCACTAATAACTAGCAACGGGCTTAACCATATGGTTAAAGATGCATCAGTTCAAGTTTTTTTTTCAGTTTTACTGAGGAATATAATCGATGTGCAGCACTAAGTCTAAGGTGCACAGCACAACAACTCTGACATGCGCATATATTGCAAAATGATTACCACAACGTTAACAACCATCACCTCATAGATATAAAAAAAGCTTTTTCCTTGTAATGAGATTCAATTTCAGTTAAAATAAATAAATAAATAAACAGCATGCTGTTCTGAGGATAAACAAAATACCAAGAGATAGGCAGAGACAATGCATTCACAGAAAGCAGGAGGTCTTTAATATCATAAAAAGGAAATTCAGATCAAGAAGCATGAAATGACTTAAAAGACCCGTTTTATTGACAATTCATGGTGGAACTACGTAGTCACAGGGTTTGCAAACCGAGTAATGCAGCATCTGCCACTGTTACAGAAATACGAGGAGAGAGTGACCAAAAGCAGTGTTGGAGGGAGCCTCCAAGGGCCTCAGCTGATGACAGGTATCCTGATCGAACCACGAGGGCATAGGTTGTTTTCATAATGAAACAAGTGGGGCTAAATTATGGGCAGATGTGACAACTTACAACTGAAAGCACATGGGAACATTTATAAAAATTGATCCTGGCCTTTCCTGCCAGCCCAGACTGAATGCGCTGATCTTTCTCTCTGGCCCCTCAAGCCCCTCACTCTCGGCCTTGTTCCCCCCCTTCCCAGCAAAACCACAAGCTAGATCCCCGCCAGAGCTGCCTCTTAGGAGATGGGAGTTTCCCCACCTGGCCCCTCCCCTGCCCACACTCTCCAGCAGAAAGCCCCCAGCAGAGCCTGCTATGCCCGTCTCTTGACTGTGCCCTCCTCACACTCTTGCCCCAACATTTGTAGCCTAGGCTGTCTCCTAGCCACCTCCTCAAAGCCCCCTGCTTCACTTAGGCTCCAGGGGACATCATGCCCAGCTCTCCACTCCCAAGTGATGAAGCCACTGGCGGCATTACTCCTTACCTTCCTTCTCGGCAATCTCAGAGGAGGAGAAGCTCCATCACACACTGCTCCTCAACCCCCCCTCCACCCCGCACCCCTGCTGCTGCTCCACCCTGCGCTACTCCACCCTGCGCTACTCCACCACCCCAAACTGCTCAAGAGCTCACTGTGTTCTTTGTCCATTCCCCTGGCTGCAACTTCAGCCGCCTTTTCTCCAGGGCTCTTTTCTATTGGCCCAGCTTCATGTCAGGGTCTCTCTTCAATTCTAAGCAAGAAGGCCCTGCTTCTCCCTCCAGTTACCATCAAAACCTCTGCTCCCCTTCACCCCACCTTTCCTAGCAGGCAGCCCTGCACTGGCCCTCCACCTACGTCTCCTGTCCTTGCTACCCAGCATCCATGACCCCAGCCCAACCTCCCTTGGCCACCAGGGACCTTCACACCATCCTCTTTCAGCTTCTTGCTGGTCCCCTCTGGTTTCCATGGCACCAGAGGTTCATTAATTCATTAGTCTTGTTAACAGAGAACACTCATTCCCTTCAAAAGTCCCCCTAACATTTACAAAGCCAAGCAAACACCTGGAGACAAAAGCAATTTCAGACATTCCCCAAGGCTCAGAGCACCCAGGTCATTCACTGTGCCCACAACTCAATGTCTGGCCTGGACCAGGCATCCCTGTCAGTCTCCATGGAGACAGCTCTTCTTCCTCCGGAGTCTGGCAGCTGTGGAAGGGGCCCAGAGCTCCTTAGAGCCTGGGATACTGGCTGGGAGACGACAGCTGCCCAGAAGACGCACCTGACAGGAGAGGGCAGATGGGCCCTCTGGAACTAAGATAGAATCAGAGATGCCCAGAAATATTTGAGAGGGTGGGAGTGCAGGAAGGGAAGCAGGTCTTGCAGGAAACTGAGCTGGTTGGAGGTGGTGTCACTGAATGGGTAAAAGAATCCTGATTTAACCCCACAGGAGGTGAGGTCTGAAAACATTTGGGTTGGACTAGGATTTAACCTAACACCCAACCACTCAGAAGCATTTTAAACTTTCCCCTAAATAACTCTGGTTATTGGAATCAAAAGCACAAATATTTTTTTTAAAAGATTTTTGTTGGGGAATTGGGGGAGGGGAACAGTGCTGGGGAATTGGGGGAAGGGGAACAGACATGTTGCTGTCGTTTTGTTCTTTAGTCTAGTAGTGGAGGATGTTGCTTCACTGGCCCAAGTTGGCACCATCATTGCGCTCTTCCCGCGCGAGGCACATCAGTCGCC
>NW_017731697.1:742089-752633 GCF_001890085.2 Hipposideros armiger
AGAGAGAGAGAGAGAGAGAGAGAGAGAGAGAGAGAGAACGGTTCCCAAAGTATCAGGGGTGGCTGATTTGTTTCTAAGGCTACTGTATCCAATCACTGCAGGCACACATTATTTTATAGTTGTAGAGGTCAGAAGTCCAATAGGGTCTCACTGGGCTAACATCCAGGGGTTAGCAAAGCTAAGTTCTCTCCAGGCACTTTAGGAAAGCACCTGTTTCCTTGCCTTTTCCAGCTTTCAGAGGCCACCACATCCCTTGGCTTGTGGCCCCTTGCCCCATCTTCAAAGCCAGCAGCATCTTCCTATCTCTGTCTGATGTCTGGTGCCTCCCTCTTTCACATTGTAAGGTGCCTTGTGATTACATTGGGGCACTGGATAATCCAGGGTAATCGCTGTGTCATAAACTCACCTGACTAGCACGTTACTTCTACCTTAACCTTAACCCCGCCCCTTGCCATGTAACAGCACATGTCCACAGGCCCCGGGCATTTGGATGTGCACTCTTGGGGGGCCATTATTTTGCCCCTCACAATGGCTGTGTCAGAATGGTAGGATTTCATGTTTTGCATTTTCTTCCTCATACTTTTCTACACTATTGGATATTTTTGGTTTACAATGAGCATATATTTTATATGCTCAAAAGAAATTTTTAATTGTGACCATAACAGAAAACCAGAAGAAGAAGAAGATGGAGAAGGAGGAGAAAAGAAATAATAGCATCCTCTTACAGGTCCCACTGATACCGCAACACCATTTTTTGCTAGTCTTTTGTCCTCTTCCCCTAACTGTGACCCACAGGACAGGACAGGGCCCTTTCCTTCCCGTGTCCCCAGCACTGAGCAAGGCTTTTTAGCACAGCAGGCTTAAACTAATGTTTCTCCAACTTCCTTGGTCTGGGAGAATGATGTACACACTCAAAAATGCATTCTACAGTCAAGATCCAAGTAAACACAGCAATACGATTGAAAAGTCCTCAAACATGAAACTTAACTCAAAAACTGTCTGGGAAAGGCCAGCCAGCAGACAGATACAGCGTTATTGCTCAGGCTCTGCAGAAAAGCCTTCCTCTGTACAGAGACAGGAGAGATGCTAAAAGCAACGGAGGCCCTGCAGAACACAAGCCCTGGACACGGGCCCCTCCAGCCCTCTGGTCAAGACCTCCCACCTCAGCAAACACCCAACTCCTCACTATCTAAAAAAGGACAAGTTGGTCCCACTGCAAGAATGCCCCACTGTGACCTGGGACAAGGTTCTGGAGGTCTCACCTGTCCTTGCTCCCTAGGGAAAAAGCCCAGAAAGCAGAGGCCCAGCCTGGCTGCACCATCCCTGAGTCCTCTAGACTAAAGGAGAGAGAGAGAGCCAAGCCCAGCTGAGACCTGCATGAGGCTTCTAGATCAGACCCCTGCCCCTTCACTTCTAGGCTAGAAGACTTCTTCTGGCCTCAGTTTTTTTTCACCTGTAAAATGGCACCTACTTTACAGAGTTGTCAAGGGGTAAAAATAAGATGATGAAGGCAGAGGTAGTGAGCTCAGTATCATTATTCCCATTTTACTGATTGGGAAGCTGAGGCTCAACGAGGTTACACGACTCTCTCAGGGTCAGACAGCTAATGACAGGCCGACCCAGGTCTGCAGATCCCAGAGCTGGGCTCTTCCCCAACCCACGTGGCTCACAGACACCACCTGGACACAAGTGCACAGACCTCCCTCCCCAGGGCAGCACCTGGGTACCTGACGGGGAGAAGTGGATTGGAAGTGATTCCTTCACCAGTGCATTGGGTTTGAGTGTGTGGAATTCTGGATTTGATGTAGAACTTGTACCCAACCTGCTCCCTGAGAAAGGAATACAAATTAAGGCACAACCTTGCCCCATCTATCCTGCAGCCCACAGGGGTGTCCTCTCACCCAGCAGAAGCTTTAAGAGGGGGAGGGGCAGCCTGGCAGCTGTGAACAGTGGGGTACTGAGGAGAGAAGGGAGAGCAGCCCCCCACAGCCCCGGAGAAGCCAGACCTAGCTGTGGGTGCCCTTCCAGGGCAGCCTGGCTCTGGGTTCAGGGCTTCCTACAAGGAACCTGGGAAGCCAGGCTCAGTCCAGTGTGGCCCTTCAGCCATGCTCCGGGCTTTCAGAGAGGGACATGAAGAGGTAAAGAGTGAGTTGGAAGCCATGCAGGAACTGCTTGGGGCAGAGCCCTCAACAGGAGCTGTGTTGCCAGATGTCTGCTGTTCACCCAGTCATACAGTTGAAAATAGGTGAGGTGGTCATGCCAGGGCACCCCAAGCTGAAGTCACCAAGATTCTCAGCAGAGCTAGGGCTGCCTCCCACTGGGGTGCTTTGGACCAGGAAGGAGCCCTGAGGGACTGGGATCCAGAGGGTCCAGCTCCCCAAACCCACCTTGCCAGCAACAGCACACAGATGTGCCCAAACACATGCACACACATGGCCAACATCTGTGGCCTGGGGCTGGATGCAGACCATGGGACCAGAGGCACAAATGGGCAGGAAATAGGGAAATATAAGAGAGTGACAGGCCCATGAAGATAACAGTGCAGGGCAGTGATGGAGTGGAACCAGTGAGGGCTTCCCAGAGGAGGTAACATTGGACCTGAGGCCTGAATGACAAGAAGGAGACAGCTATTCAGACATCCGGGGAAGCAGGTTCCAGGCAGAGGGAACAGCAAATGCAAAGGCCCTGAGGCCAGAATGAACATGATAGGTTTGAGGAAGGGAAAGAAAGCCAATGAGGTTAGAAGAGCAAGGCGTGGGCTGGTGGAAGGACATGAGGTCAGAGAGGTTGGTGGGACAGATCGCATAGAGCTATCAGCTGTATTAGGGGTTCATTTTATCTTCTCTGTAGTAGGAAGCCCTGGAGGGTCTTAGGCAGCAGCTGATGAGATCTGATTCCCATCTCATTTGCTCTGGGCAGGTTGCAAGCACCACAGGACAGCAAGTGTGAAAGCAGGGGGGTCAGTGAGGAGGGGGCACAAGTCCTCCCATCCTTCTCTCAAATGCCCTTGTTCAGGTGGGACCTAGCTATGCCTGTGTTTCTGAGGATAAAAATCCTTCCCCAGATTATAAACTGTCCAACACCTAAAAGATACCCAAGGAGTAAGGTCCGGTTCTGGTTCCAGGTAAAATGGAGAGAGTACATTTCACCTTGTCTCTCCCAATGAATGCCGCTAGCTATAAAGTATGGACCTAATGCTGCATAATATGGAGCAATCATTGGAGGACTCTGAAAAGTAAACAGTAACATGTAGGTTGGGGAAGAATAGCAGAATTTGAAGTACCACCAAACCAGTAGTGAGTTCACTATTTTTTATCTTCCAGTATCCCTCAGCCTGGATACAAGGCAGTTCAAAGCCCAGAAGTAAGCACTGGGGTGCAGACAGAGAGCAGAGAGAAACCATCTGGTTGTGGCTCAAGGAGAGGGGAAGGATGTCCTAACACTCACAGAGTAAGGGAAATTCCCCATTTTTCTTCTCCTTTTTTCCATCCCTTCACACTCCAGTCCATGGCAACACAACAGGCATGTAAAACTCTGAGGGAAAGGAGCCTTCTGCTCTGATTGGAAGAGCTGTGGTCTCAAGAAGATGGAGCAAACACTTGTTCCTTTCTTCTCTGTGTGTCCTCTCATGCAGTTGCAGGAAATGTGCAACAGAGCAGGGTAAACAGAGCCTCAACTTTCTAGCCAGAGAGCCTTAGGAAGCTTCAGGAAACTAGAAAATACTTGAGAGATGTAGACACAGTGAAGCTTGGGAAACTGATAACATAAAGTTGTTAATAACTTCCTGGTCTCACTCCTGAAATGTGCATGCATGGATCTGACCACAAACAACACACTATAGGCTTTGGGAACAGAATTATGAGATAGACCAGTGCCTAGGTCCCAGACTGGCCACTGGGGGTACACACATGGGACTGGTCCAAAAAGCACTGCAAGGCTTTGAAAATGGACCTGACATTGAAACCAGTCTGGAGAAGGCAGGCTGGAACTTGCAACCTGAATCTAACTGGGGCAATTATCTAATAAAACAAAAATATCAACCTTGTCCATAGGTTTAAATAAGACGATAGCATTTAAACAAGACCCAAAGTCTCATAGCATAGTATCAAAATGTCCAGGATACAGTCCCAAATTACTTGGCATATAAATAACCAGGAAAATCTCAACTTCCATGGGAAAAAACAATCAACAAATATGAAAACTGGGAAAACACATATGTTGGAATTATCTGACAAGGATATTAAAAGAGTTATGATAAAAATACTCCATAAAGTAAGGGCAAAAACGTGTGCAAATAATGGAAAGATAGTGTCAATAATAAATAGAAAATATAAAAAAGAACCAAATGGAAACTTTAGGACTGAAAAATATAATAACCAAAATTTAAAAAAACTTACCAAATAGGCTCAATATCAGAATAGAGATGACAGAGGAATGAGTCAGCAAATGTGAAAATAGATCCATAGAAATTATCCAATGTGAACATCAGAGAGAGAAAAAATTATAATAAAAAGAGCCTTAGGGACCTGTGGGAAAATACCAAAAGACGTAATATTGATGTCATCAGTGTTCCAGAAGGAGAAGAAAAAGAAGAGTGCGATGATGAAAAAAATAACTGAAGAAATCATGGCTGAAAACTTCCCAAATTTGGTGAAAGATACAAAACTACAGATTTGACAGCATAGGAAATCTCAGACAGAATAAATCCAAAGAAATGTACTCCTATACATGTTATAATCAAACTGCTGAAAACTACAGACAAAAAGAAAGTCTTTAAAGTAGCCAAAGAAGACAGTGCATGACTTCTAGGGGGAAAAATGATTCAAATTAATACAAATTTCTCCTCAAAACCATGGAGTCCAAAAAGAAGTGGAAAAACATTTCCTTCTCAAAGAAAAGAATAGCCAACCCAGAATTTTATTTCCAGAAAAAAATATACTACAAGAATTATGGAGAGAGGTAAACACTGTGCTCACCTCTTCCCATGACCACATCAAAATTACAACTAAATTGTAGAGCAATCATCTGAAGTCTAGCTAAATAGAAGTCCTATAACTAAAGATATAAAGAGGAAACCACCTCAAGACTTGTAGGAAGGGCAGAGACCCTGAGTGGGCTGACCCCACACTTTTATGTGGCAGTTAAGAACTGGGAGGGATATCTCCGCAGCAGAGGTCTCCCCCTGAGGAATGAGGGAACCCAGCCTCTCACCAGGCTTCAGAGCCCAGAGCACCAGTGCCAGGAAAAGAAGTTCCCTAATTCTGGCTGTGGAAACCAGAGGGAATTCCATCTAGGTGAGACAAAGTTTTCTGGAAACCCAGACATCCTCTTAAAGAGCCCGCTTACAGACTCACATGCTCACAAACACTCACCCTAAGCTCCAGCAAAGGGACAACAGATCAAAGGGCGCCAGGGATATACAAGGAGCAACTGAATTGTGTGGCTTCAAGTCAAGGGCTGGAAGGGACTAAAGTGCTGGCAGCTGCCCTTGTTCCCATGTTCAGACCTCCTCCCACATAGCCTGCAGGTACAGATGGGCACCAAATCTGAATCTGCATTAACCTGGTTAGAAAAAAAATTTCTAACCCCACTCTGGTAACCCTCTAAGACCTTTGCCTCACCCAACTCACACTGCCTGAGTCTCTTTCAGTGGCTGTTCCTCAAGGGCAGCTATTCTCAGCCCAAGCTGCAGACCTTCTGAAAAACTCTCAAACCTCCGCAGGACACAGGAAGGCAGTGGCTGGCCTCGGCATGCCCTGTGCCTCTTGCTAAGTGGCCCCAGCCTGGCACTGGTGGCAGCCAGCATCAGTTCACACACAGCATGGGCTCTCCCAGGCACCTCTAGTCACAGCACAGGCAGCTACCAACCATGAACCATTCTGTAGCTCCTAGCAGGTAGTCCTAAGCCAGGCACAGGCAGAGGCTGGCCATGACCTGCAACAGAGCCCCTCCCAAGAGGCCTGAGTACCAACGTACCTGGTGGCTAATTTCAGACCACACCAGAGCACCACCAGATTAGCTCCACAAACACAAATCAAGGTGGTCTTGGCATCACCAAAGCCCCGCTGAGGTGAGTCCCACACTGTGGGGTCAGCCCCTGCACAGCAGCTTATCTGCTGTAGTCACAGCCAGTTCACAGAGCCAGTCAACATGACGATCAACCCCATCCACAAACGTGCCAACAGCAATCAAGGCTCAACTACAACAGGAGGGCATGCAAAACCCACACAAGAGACACTCTTGGAGCACGTGGCTCAGACCAGGGAGACTGTGCCACTGGGCCCCATAGGACACCTACTACATAAGGCCACTCTTCCAAGACTATAAGACATAACAGATCTACCTAATCCATAGAAACAAACATGGACAGGCAGCTAAAATGAGGAGACAAAGAAACGTGTCCCAAATGAAAAAACAGAACAAAACTCCAGAAAAAGAAATAAACAAAAGTGAGGCAAGAAATCTAACAGATACAGAGTTCAAAGCACTGGTTATAAGGATGCTCAATGAACTTAGGGGAAGAATAGATGAATAGCAGAAAATACCCAAATCAGAACAGAAAGAAAAAATTAGAAAATGAGGAGAGTTTAAAGGACCTCTGGGACCAACATTTGCATCATAAGTGTATAAGAAGAAGAGAGAGAGCAAGGAATTGAAAACCTATTTGAAGAAATAATGACAGAAAACTTCCCTAACCTGGTGAAGGAGATAGACATACAAATCCAAGAAGTGCAGAAAGTCCCAAACAAGATAAACCAAAGAGGCATGAAATATTCAAAATGATGAAAAGCAAGGACCCATTTCCAAGATTTCTCTACCCAGAAAAGCTATCATTTTGAATTGAAAGCAAGATAAAGAGCTTCCCAGACAAAAATAAGCTAAAGGAGTTCATTACCGCCAAACCAGTATTACAAAAAATGTTAAAGGGACTTCTTGAAGAAGAAGAAGAAGAAGAGGAAGAGGAAGAAGAAGGAGGAGGAGGAGGAGGAAGAGGAGGAGGAGGAAGAAGAAGGAGGAGAAGAAGGAGGAGGAGGAGGAAGAGGAAGAAGAAGGAGGAGAAGGAGGAGGAGGAGGAGGAGGAGGGGGAGGAGGAGGAGAAAGAAGAAAAATGATTTTAGAAATATAAATAATAAAATGGCAATAACTACATACTTTCAATAATCACTTTAAATGTAAGCTGATTAAATGCTCCAAATCAAAAGACAAAGGGTGGCTGAATGGATAAGAAAACAAGGCCCCTACATATACTGTATACAAGAGACCCACTTCAGATCAAAATACACACACACTCTGAAAGTAAAGGCATGGAAAACGATATTTCACGCAAATGGAAATGAAAAATAAAGCTGGAGTAGCAATACTTATGCCAGACAAAATGGACTTTAAAACAAAGGCTATAACAAGAAGTACAGCATAGAGAATATAGTCTGCAATGTTGCAACAACTATGTATAGTGTCAGGTGGGTACTAGACTAATTAAGGGGATCACTGCATAAGTTATATAAATGTCTAACCACTATGCTGTACACCTGAAACTAATATAAAATAATATTGACTATCAACTGTAACTGGAAAAAATTATTTTTTAAAAAAGATATCAGCATGGAAAAAAAAGGCTATAACAAGAGACAACGCTACAGAAATTCATGGACACACAAGCGAAGAGAGCAAGAGAATAAGAAAAGAACACAGAGGGATTAAAAGCAATCAGAAAACAATTAATAGCAATAACTACATACCTATCAATAATTACTTTAAATGAAAATGGATTAAATACTCCAATCAAAAGACAAATAGATCAAGAAGTTTATATATATATATATATATATATATATATATATATATACATATACATATATATATATATAACTCAGCCATGAGAAAGAATGAAATCTTCCATTTGCCACAACGTGGATGGACCTAAAGTGTATTATGCTAAGTGAAATAAGTCAGACAAAGAAAGACATGATTTCACTTATATGTGGAGCCCAAAAAACGAAACAGACTCATACATACAGAGAATAAACTGATGGTTGCCAGATGGGAGGGCGATTGGGGAACAGGGTGGAAAGGTGAAGGGATTAAGAAGTACAAATTGGTAGTAGCAAAATAGTCACAGGTATGTAAAGTACAGCATAGGAAATATAGTCAATAATATTGTAATAACTAGGCATGGTGTCTGGTGCATACTAGACTTATCAGGGGGATCATCTCATAAGTTATATAAATGTCTAACCACTATACTGAACACCTAAAATTAATATAATATTAAATGTCAACTGTAATTGAAAAAAATTTTAAACGATTATGGAGACATTAAGATATTCTCAGATAAAGAAAAACTAAGAGAATTTGGTGTCAGCAGACTTAACCCTAAAATAGTTGCTACTTTATTTAAAATTATAGAACTTCCATTAAAGTTCTTCAGACAGAAGGCAAATGATACTGGAAGGAAATTTTGAACATCAGGAATAAAGAAAGAACATCAAAAATAGTTAATATCTGGGAAAATATAATAAACTTCTTTTTAGTAGAAAATATAACATTGTCTGAAGGGGTTTTCATATAAAACACAAGTAGGGGTAAAGGGACCCATATGATGCTAAACCTTCCATATTAAAATTGAAGCTGTAAAAATATCAATTCTAAGTAGACAGTGAAAAGTTAAGTATGATTATCATAATCCCTAGAGGAACCACTAAACTATACAAAGTGTGATAGTCAAGAACAAAGATAAATTAAAATGAGATTCTAAAAAATGTTCAATGTAAGAGAAAAATAAACCCTAAAGCAAACAGAAGGAAGGAAAATTTTTTAAAGAGTAAAAATCAATGAACCTAAATACAGAAAAATATAGAGAAAAATCAATGAAACCAAAAGCAGGTTCTTTATAAAGATCAATAAAATGGATAAATCCCTATTAAGACTGACATTTTAAAAAAGGAAAGAAAATACAAAATAATATTAGGAATTTTTAAAAAGAATATCACTAAGGCATTAAAAAAATAAGGGAGAGGACAGCCAAGATGGTGGAGTAGTTAAACACTCTGTTTGCCTCATCCCATGAACACATCAAAATTACAACTAAATTATAGAGCAATCAACCTGGAGAACCATCTAAAGTCTAGCTGAACTGAATTTTTATAACTAAGGATATAAATAAGAAGCCACATCAAGACTAGTAGGAGGGACGAAGAGGAGAAACAGGCTGGTCCCACACCCACATGTGGCAGCCCCCCACACCAAGCTCCCCAGCCTGGAGTTCTGGTGCCAGGAAGAGGAGCCCCCATAACATCTGGCTGTGAAAAACAGCAAGGATTCCAACCATCCAGGTTGGATGGAAGGCTGTGGGAAACTCAGGTGTACTCTTAAAGGGCCTACACAGGCACTCATCCTGGGCTCCAGTGGAGGGATGGTGACTCTGGGGGAGTTGGAGACATATGGGGAGAGACTGAGTTCTGTAACTTCAGGGTGAGGACTGGAGGAACAGTCCTCATTTTCCTTGTGTGGGGCCCTGTTCCCGAGCAGCCAGCAGGTGGGCGCCATCTTTCCTGTGTTGAGCCTGCCCCCACAGGCCAAATCTTAATCTGATTGATCTGTGAGCTCTGCTGCTCCACCCTGCTGACTCACTGAGACCCTGCCTCACCCAAATTGCCTACAGCTGGAGGCTTTATCAGCAGCTGAACCTCATGGGAGCTGGCAGGTGGCAGCAGGCCTTGGAGTGTCCTGGCATTTTGTGGAGCTACCCCAGATCCAGTACTGGTGGAAGCCATCCTCAGTTCATAGCGTGGCCTCTCCCACACAGGTGTGGCCTCCAGGGACAGCACAGGCACAACCAACTGTGGATCACTTTGTAGCTCCTACCAGGTATTCGCCAGCCAGTCACAGGCAGTGACTGACCTGGGCCTTCACTGGAGCCCCTTCTAAGAGGCCACAAACCAACATGCTTGGAGGATGACTTCAGACCACAGCAGAGCACCACCTAATTAGCCCCATAAGCAGCATACACAAAGGGTGGTCTCAACAGGCACCAGAGCTCACAGGAGTGTATCTCACTCAGTGAGGTAAGCCCCCCTACACAGCAGCCCATAAGCTGTGGACATGGCCAACCCCACAGCCAGTCAGCCTGAGTGTCAATACCACCCACTGACATGCCAATACCACTCAAGGCTCAAATATAACAGCAGGTCACACACACGCAGTTCAGGTGACCGGGGAGACTGTGCTGGGACTCCACAGGGCACCTACTACATAAGTCCACCAGGCAAGACTAGAAGACATAGAAGCCCTACCTAATACATAGAAACAAACACAGAGAGGCAGTCAAAATGAGGAAACAAAGAAATGCGTCCCAAATGACAGAACAGAAGAAAACTCTAGAAAAAGAACTAAACAAAATGGAGGCAAGCAAACTACCAAATATGGAGTTTAAAACATTGGTTATGGGCCGGCCGAGTGGCGCGTTGGTTAAGAGCTGGCTTGGGACGCCAGAGGGCCCCGGTTCAGATCCCACATATGAGGGCCAGTGACACTGCCCTCCACAG
>NW_017731697.1:753743-759714 GCF_001890085.2 Hipposideros armiger
TCAGCACTTCCAAATAGTAAACTTGGTTAACTGTTTGTCCAGTTGGTACAAATTCATAATGAATAATCCCTCTGATATCAAAAAAGGTTAGCAACATGGTTTTAATTCTTGATTTGGACTGATGGAACTTTTTTGGTCATGGAGAACTGGCTGACTTCCATTGTGCACTTTGATGTTTTGTTTCAAGGTCGTATTGGTACACCCATGTTTCATCACCAGTGAAAACACGGCCCAAAACATCATCTTGCCTCTCCAAAAGGTCTTGGCAATTTTTTACTCTCCTTTGCTTTTGTTCATTGGTGAGTTCCTTCAGGACCATTTTTGCACATACCTTTCTCATGCCAAGATTTTCAGTTAAGATTTTCCTAACTGTTTCTCATCGATGTTTACTTGGTCTGCTATGCTTCTCACAGTCAGCTGACAACTTTGATGCACAATTCAATTATTTTTTGCAATGTTTTCATCAGTTCTGTCCGTTACTGGCCACCCTGACCTCTCTTCATCACTGACGCATTCTCCCTCCTCAGGAAATCCATTTGTACTCTGCCATTTTCTTCATGGCATTATCCCCATAAACTTGGACTAACATGTCCATGATTTTACTTCCACTCTTGCCAAGTTTAACAAGAAATGGAATGTTTGTTCATTGCTCTGATTCAAGCTCAGACATTCTCTCAACAGCACACAAAACCACACAACAATAATGAATGACACTCAGTAAGACACCATCACAAGTCAACACAAACACAGCTGTAAGACACTAATATACCAAAGTTTGAAAACTTACCAAGCTGTTTGTACAGTGCTGCCAATATAAGTGCAGAGTGGCAAGTCTGTATTTGAAGAAATAATGACTGAAAACTTCCCTAACCCGGTAAAGGAAACAGACATACAAGTCCAGGAAGCACAGAAAGTCCCAAATAAGATGAACCCAAAGAGGCCCATACCAAGACACATTATAATTAAAATGGCAAAGGTTAAAGACAAAGAGAGAATTCTAAAAGCAGCAAGAGAAAGTTAACTAGTAACGTATAAGAGAGACCCCATAAGATTGTCAGCTGACTTCTCAACAGAAACTTTGCATGCCAGAAGTGATGGGCACAAAATATTCAACATGATGAAAAAAAGGTCCTACAACCAAGACTACTCTACCCAGCCTATCATTTAAAACCAGAGGACAGATAAAAAGCCTCCCAGACAAAAAAAAGAAAGAAAGAAAGAAAGAAAGCTAAAGGAGTTCATCGCCACCAAACCAGTATTACAAAGAATTTTAGAAGGACTTCTTTAGGATGAAAAAAAAAAGATAAAAAACATGAATAATAAAATGGCAATAGCTACATATCTATCAACAATTACTTTCAATGTAAATGGATTAAATGTTCCAATCAAAAGACATAGGAGGGATGAATGGATAAGAAAACAAAACCCTTATATGCTGCCTACAAGAGACTCACTTCTGATTGAAAGACACACAGAGATGGAAAGTAAAAGGATGGAAAAAGTTATTTCATGAAAATGGAAACAAACAAATAAGCTGGGGTAGCAATACTTACACCAGACAAAATGGACTTTAAAACAAAGGCTATAACAAGAGACAAGGAAAGATCCAGTAATCCCACTTCCTGGTGTTTATCCAAGAAACCCAAAATGCTACTTTGAGGGGACATGTGCATCCATATGTTTATGGCAGCATTGTTTACAATGGTCAAGATGTGGAGGCAGCCTGGGCATCTGTCGATAAAAGAATGAATAAAGAGGAGGTGGTACCTATATACAATGGAATATTGCTGGGCCAGAGAAGGGAATGGGTTCTTGCCACCTGTGGCTGCATGGATGGACCTGGAGGGTATTGTGCTGAGTGAAAGATGTTAAACAGTGAAAGACAAATGCAATGTGATTTTGCTTATATGTGGAAACTAAAGAACAAAACAAACAAACAAAACAGAAACAAACTCATAGATACAGAGAATATTTTGATGGTTGCCAGATTTGGGCATGAGTGGTGGTAAAGGGGTGGGTGAAAAAAGGGAAAGGATTAAGAATTCAAATTGGTTGTTACAAAGTATTCATGGGGATGTAGGCTATAGCATAATATAGTCAATAATATTGTAATAACTACATATGGTGTCAGATGGGTACTAGACTTATCGGGTTAATAGATGGGAGGGGGGTTGGGAGGCAGGGTGAAAAAGGTAAAGGGATTAAGATACAAAATGGTGGCTACAAAATAATCATGGAGATGTAGAGTAAAACATAGGGAATATAGTCAATAATATGGCAATAACTATGTATAGTGCCAGGTGGGTACTAAACTAGTCAGGAGAGTCACTTTTTAAATTATATAAATGTCTAACCATATGCTGTACATCTGAAATTAATATAAAATCATATTGAATGTCAACTGTAACTGAAAATTTTAAAAGGGGAGAAGGCGAAGGGCAATAAGAAGTTCACATTTCCTGGTATGAAACAATTAAGTCTTGGGGATGTTATGTACAGCATGGGGAATATAGTCAATAATATTGTGATAGTGTGGTACGGTGTCAGATGGTTGCTGTACTTATCATGGTGATCACTTCTTTAGGTATATAAATGTTGAATAACTATTGTGTTCACCTGAAACTAATATAATATGGTATGCTAACTATATTTTTAATAAAAATCTTTTTTAAAAAAGAAAATTGGTAAATAAAAGGAAAATAGATAAGGAAACACTACAAACAATTCTATGAACATAAATTAAACTGTGATGAAATGTATGATTTTCTCAAAAACCACAAACTATCAAAATTCACCCCAAGATGAAGTAGACAGCCTAAAATTTCTATAATTATCAAAGACATTTAATTAACAGTTAAAAAGATTCCAAAAAAGAAAGCTCTGGGCCCAGACAGTTTTACTGGTAAATTCTACCAAATATTTAAGGAAGAAATAACACCAATTCTACACCATCTCTTTTAGAAAAGATAAGAGGAGGGAACACTTCTCGAACTCATTTTATGAAGCCAACATTACCCTGGTACTAAAACCAGAAAAAGACTGTTCCAGGGAAAAACTATACACCAATAGAATATAGATGCAAAAATCTTCAATAAAATATTGGCAAATCTATTCCAGCCATGCATAAAAAGTATAATATACCACAAACAAGTGGAATTCATTCTGGAATGCAGGCTGGCACAATATTCAAAAGCCAATGTAATCTATCATAATAACAGACTAAATAAGAAAAAACAAATAATTATATCAAATGATGCAGGAAAAGTACACAGTAAAATTCAACATGTATTCATGGGTAAAAATAAAAAACTTTCAACTATTACAGAAAGGAATTTTCTTACCCCAATAAAAAGTATCTACAAAAAACCTAATGATACAAAAAACTTTATGATAATCATAAAAGATTGGATGTTTCCCCCCTAAGGTAGGGAATATTCTCACTTTTCCTATTCTACATTGAACTGGAAGTCCTAGACAATGCAATAAGGCAAGAAAAATAAATGCAAGACACACAGATTGGAAAGGAAGAAATACACTGTCCCTATTCACAGACAACACGATTGTCTATGTGAAAACTCCTAAGTTATCTATTAAAGGAGATCCTAAAAATAGCCAATAAGTTTAGTAAAGTCACAGGATACAAGGTCAAAACAGAATAAGCCAATTATATTTCTACATTTTGGCAACAAACCCTTAGAACCCCCCCCCCAAAAAAAAATTTAAGTATGCCACTTACAATATTTAAACAAGATCAAAATACTTAGATATAAATCTAAAAAACATATGCAGGATTTGTATCCTGAAAACTAAAAAGTGCTGATAAAAAGAAATTTTTAAAGGCCTAAATAAATGGAGAGATATGCAGTCTGACAATTAAGTTCACAAGCTTGTTGCAATGATGTTGCTAACCTTTTTTTGGTATTTGAGGGATTATTCATTATGAATTTGTACCAACTGAACAAACAGTTAACCAAGTTTACTATTTGGAAGTGCTGAAAATGCTGCATGAAAAAGACCAAAACGACCTGAACTTTTCGCCAACAATTCATTGCTCTTGAATCAAGACAATGCACCAACTCACATAGCACTGTCTGTGAGGGAGTTTTTAGCCAGGAAACAAATAACTGTATTTGAACACCCTCCCTACTTACCTGATCTGACCCCCACTGACTTTTTTCTTTACCCGAAGATAAAGGAAATATTGAAAGAACGACGTTTTGATAACATTCAGGACATCAAGGGTAATACGACGACAGCTATGATGGCCAGTCCAGAAAAAGAGTTCCAAAATTGCTTTGAAGGGTAAACTAGGTGCTGACATCGGTGCATAGCTTCCCAAGGGGAGTACTTCGAAGATGACGGTAGTGGTATTCAGCAATGAGGCCTTTCTCTAGGATGAGTTCACAAACTTCATTGTCTGACCTGGTATATTATGTTCATGGATTGAAAAGCTAAACATAGTAAAGATGTAAATCCTCCAAAGATTGGTGCATAGCTTCAAGGCCATCCCAATCAAAATATGAGCAGGATTTTTTATAGAGATAGATAAGGTTATTGTAAAATTTATATGGAAAAACAAAGGAACTAGAATTAACTATGACAATTTTGAAAAAGAAGAATAAAGTGGGGGCAACCATTCTGCCCAATATCAAAACCTAATATAAGCTACAGTAATCAAGACAGTGAGGTTTTGGCATAATGATAGATACAGATCAACGCAGCTGAGGTTGACGGGTCTCTGCAGACAGTAAATATGCCCAGGGCACAGGTTTGTATCCCCAGAGAGCTCCAACCATGCCTCTCAGCCTAGAGCACGACACCCAAGGTGATGTGGTCGATAGTGAAAGGCATGGCACCAGGCAGGCGGTGCTGACTTTGAGCCAACCCACAGCAGATGTCCCTGAAATGCTACCACACTTGCTGGCTTTCTCAGGAGCTGTCCTAAATAAGGCCAGGGAGGATAAAGTTTGTGCCCACAAGTGTCCATGAGTGGGCCTGGCCCGTGAGCTACACTGGTGTCCTAAGGAGAGACAGGATGTTGAGAACCACTGCGTGGCAGGGCCAAGTCTCCCTCAGCTCTCACCCAGGGCCTATGTTCCTGGCCTCTACTTCTTGAGCCCCATCCCACTCTGAAGCCCTCCACACATGGGTCCAGAAAGTCAAAATTCTGGCTGCCCTTGCACAGCTTTTGGAATACCTTGAACCTCTTCCCCACTTGGCAAACTCCTACTCAACCTTCAGGGCCCAACTCCAATGTCCCTTTCTCTTTCCACAGACACAACCTTGGGCCTAGTTGGAAGGTAGCAGGGAAGGGAAGGGCAAGGAGGGCAGTAATGAGAAAATTCAGTCAGTAAATAACACACTGTGGGGGAGGCTTGGGACAGCCCTGTCATGCCCCCACTGCCCATGCACAGGGAAGCCAGGCTTGTGGGAACCAGCCCACCACACCAAACCTATTATCATTAAAAAGCCCACGTGCTCTGTTCCAGCAGTTCTGCTCATAGTATCCACCCCCCAGACACCACCACTTCATAAGAGCACTGGGAGATGGGTTCACTGAGCTTTACTTTTAATGGCAAAGAGCTGGAAATGACCCAAGTTCCCAGCATAGCAGCCCGTTAAATATTCTGTGAAGCACCCACATGATATAATGCTGGGCAGGGGTTATGAAATGAGCTCAATCTCTGCACATCAACATGGCTGGGTCCCCAGTATATACTTTTAGGTGAAAAATGCAAATCATAGGATGGCAATTATACAATGTGTTTTAAATATATACGTAATATTTTTTCTTATTCGTTTCAGGTGTACAAAACAATGTAATAGTTAGACACAAATAGCCCTCACAAAGCGATAACCCCCCTCCCCCAATCTACTACCCCTCTGACATCATATATAGCTGTTACAATTCCACTGACTCTATTCCTTATGCTGCACTCCACATCCTGTGAATATATATATATATATATAT
>NW_017731697.1:759738-777745 GCF_001890085.2 Hipposideros armiger
TATATATATATATATATATAAATAGTCATAGTTGACATCATTATTATTCAGCTTCAGGTGTACACTGCAGTGGTCAGGCACCTACACCGTCCATGATATTTTTAAACGGAAGAAGAGAAATAAACAAACAAATCTATATATTTTCTTGAAGTACATTTAGGTATGTGCAAACACATAGAAGAAGGTCTAGGATATCTCCCCAAAGCCCCCCTTCCCTCGTAGGGGTGATGGCAAAGAGAGACGGGGCAGAGCCAGCCAGTGCTCTCCTCTATCTGCATGGCTGCAGGTTTTACAAGCACACATTCAAATGACTTGGGTGGTTAAAATATAACAAAAGTAGATGAATTCACTGAAATTAGAATTTTTTCAAAACAGAAGACCCTGCTGCAAAATCTCCAAGGATGACCCTGGTGTCCAGGGGCCCGTGGGTGATGCTGGCATGACACTCAGGACCCTAGTCCCTGCCCTCAACTGTAACGGGACTGCGCCAGCTATGAGCGAGACGGGCTCGGTGCAGATGGCCCGCCTCAGACCACCACGCACAAGTGGAGCTGTCTGGGAGCCAGCCTGTCAGGTGGCTTCGAACACACACATTCACACACTCACATGTGCATACACAATCACACTCACATGCATATACATATACACACAAACACACACATCATCATAATCACACTCACAAGTACACACACAATCACACAAACACACACACACACACAAACCCCACTCAAATACATATGCTCACATGGACACACAAACAAAATACACCCATACCATTCATACAGACACCTTCACGGTGCACACACTCACACACCACTCACATGGACATACACACACAAATGCACATTCACACCCACTACTCACCCACACAGACACCCAAGTATACATCCGCAAACACCACTCAAACACATGCTGCACGCTCTCCCAGGGCACATCACATGTGCTCATCACTCAGACCCCCAGGCCAGGGCAGCCTGTGGGTAGGAAGAGGCCCCAGAGAGCACCCCAAAGCCTGTGTTCCTGGGGGAAGGCCCAGCAAGGGGTTTCTGGACCCCGTGGTTTGCAGTGAGGGCAAGGGGCCCTGCTCTGACCACCAGCCTTGCTGAACCTCTAGCCTAGCACCAGGCCTCACTGGCAGACAGCCAGGCAGAAAGCTGACCTCAGCGCTGACACCCCAAAAGGAAGCAAACTGTGAGATCAGCTCCCGCAGTGTCAAATGCTCCACAGGCACTGGGACAGCAGTCTGAGATAAGAGCTCTCACGAAAGGCCCCTCTGAGGACACAGCACTTGTCCCACGACAAGGGCCCACAGGAGCAGGGACCCAAAGGGCTGGGGGAGCAAGCCTGGGCTAGAGGCTCAGAGGGAGATGGGTCAGCCAGCTGCTGGATGGGGATGGGCCACCGGAGGTCAGTCCCACCTTTGTTATGACCCCAGAAGCTTCAACCCTGGGCCTGAGTCTGCGGAGGTGAGCCCAGCACCTAGCAGAAGATGAACACTCACCAGGGACATGCAAGATGAGCCCAGGGCCAGCTGGCCTGAGTCCAGCAGACCCATGCCCACACTGCCTCCCTGCCCCCAGCCCTGCCTCTGACATGCACTACCCTCCACCCCCAGCAGATGCTGTGAGGGCCTCACTACCCTCCACAGAGCCCGTCAGCCGACCCTGGTGGGCATTGCTCCTCCTGTGAGGATAGGTCTGTGGCACAGTGGAACCTCTGCCCACAAGGGTTCAATAGCATAAGCAGCCATTCCTGGGAGCCCACAACTCTACAGGGGCTTCCTGGGCCAGGCTGCATGGGTTGCTGACAGTGCCAGGGAGAACTGGGAGCTGGGGCAATCTGAGCTCGTGTGACCTCCATTCTCCACACAGTTGCCCAATATAATCTCTGAAACATGAGTCAGACCTCTCACCCTCCTGCTCCAAGCCCTCCAGCAGCTTCCTACCACTTGACTGCCTGTCACCTGACTTCTCTTTCACTCAAAGCTCCTGCCACAGAGATCTTCTTTCTGTCCTTGGCACACTTCAACTTAGTTCCTGCCCCAGGGCCTTTGCACCTGCTGTACCTTCCACCTGGAAGTCCAGGTCTCGACTCAAATGTCTCCTCCTTAGAAGGGCCTTGGCTAAAAGTGTCTCTTCCCCAACACGCCCTACTGTGCCATCCTGCTCTATTTTTTCTATTAAACCATTTCCCAATAACCGAAGTGTAGGTTCTTTACTGAGTCACTATCTGCCCTCCAACCAGCTCTCAGGACAAGTGGAGTTTTCCTCGCTGGACCCCCAGGCCTCAGACTAGTGCCTGGCACCTCACAGGCCCTCAATAAATATGGGAAAGTCACTTCGCTGTTGGAGCCTCTGACTGTAGGATGGGATGGGGCTTCCTGCTCATGGTCACTATCTCACACAAGGGTCAAGTTCACTGCCTTCTGTTGTTAGCAGGGTACATACAAGAAGAAGTGTAAAAGAAGTGTTTATATTGAGGATTCTGGCACTTGGATTTCTCTCTGGTTTATAAAACACTTGAGTTGCTCACGTGGTGATGGGGAGTTGTCTGACACGAATTGTTTTAGCAGCAGGAGAATCTGAAGAGATGTCAGGAGTCTCCGGGGCCATCTGACAAATGACTGCCTCAGGGATCTGCAGAACTCAGTGGCCCAGGAGAGAACACTTGAAATGCCAGCTGGAAGAGGAGCTGTGTAAACCCAAGGGCTGGTGGAAGTCGGGCACAGGCAGCTGCCACTGCTCCCAAAGCCAGGGTGCAGGTGGGCGAGAGGCTGCAGGGACCCCTGCAAAGTGATAACCACCCCTGCAGTCCCCATATAACATATCGCTGCATTTTCTTTCCCTAGACAAACACTTTGGGAGGAATTCTTTTTAACTGTATTCATGGACTAAATTCTCCCAAAATGACATTCGTGTGCACAGATGAGAGTGGGTGGGGTGAGGGTCACCCCCAAGCCCTTCCAGAGAAGCCCCTCCTCCTTGGGATGGTGGCCCAGCGGGCACGTCCAGTGTCCTCACCAGCTTCCTAAGCAGCCTCAGACCACGTGTATCACCTGGGTGCTTGTTTGAAATGTGGAATCCAGACCCGAGACCCAGAACCTGCATTTTGTGAAAGTTCCCAGGTGATCTGATGCTTGTTGAAGTCTGGCACATAGTTACATGTGTGTGCATGTGTTGAGAGCACCTGAAATCCACTCTCTTAGCCAATTTCCAGTACTCAATACAGTATGATTAACTATAATGTACACATATTCGTCCCACATAACTGAAACTCTGTACCTCTGACCAACATCTCCCCATCCCCCACTTCCCCACCCGTAGTCACCACTGTTCTCTCTGCTTCTATGTATTCAACTTTTTTAGCTTCCACACATCAGGGAGATTGTGCAGTATTTGTCTTTCTATGTCTGGCTCATCTCACTGACCATTACATCCTCCAGGTTCAACATTGTTGTCACAAATGGCAGAATCACTTTCTGTTTTTTAATCGAATAGTATTCTGTTGTATATACATACCAGAATTCTTTATCCACCCATCCATCCACAGACACTGTAGGAACCATTTGTATATCAAACCATCATGTTGTCTACCTTAAGTATATACAATTTTTACTTTAAAAACTAAAAGGTAAGGGCCGGCCGAGTGGCACGTTGGTTAAGAGCTGGCTTGGGACGCCAGCTTTGAACAGCAGGGCCCCGGTTCGGACACCACATGAGGGCCAGTGACACTGCCCTCTACAGCTAAGATGGTGAACAACAGCTTGACCTGGAGTTGGGCTGCCATGAGTCGCAGGTGACGGCCTAAGCTGCAGCCCCTGCTGCAGTGGGCTGCCATAAGCTACCGTGTGTGGCCGGCAGCCAGTGTGAGTGGCCTGGCAGCTGGCGTGAGCTGCCAAGAGCCACAGTGAGCGGCCGTCCAGAGACTGGCGACCGATCTGTCTCACCCAGGAAGAGCACAATGATAATACCAACATGGGCCAGTGAAGCGATGTCCTCCACAACTAGTCTGAAGAACAAAACAACAGCAACTTGTCTGTTCCCCTTCCTTGACTCCGCAACACTGTTCTCCTCCTCCAATTCCCCAATAAAATCTTTTAAAAAACAACAAAAACTAAAAGATAATCTAAAATAAGTCTGGGAGGTGCTGCTCTAGACCCTCCAGGGCCACTTGAAGGTCAGCAGAGGACCCCTGGAGGAGCCTGGGTGACTGCTCCATCCCCCAACCCTCACCCCCATCCCCAGCTGTGTGGCCTGAGTAGTGACGGTTTTTTCCTGCTCACTGAACCTCACTTCCTCCTGCTATAAAATGGGAAGAGTAGCTCAGCATGGCAAAAGCATTAGGAGGACCAAAGAGAGGAGGCTGGGAAGCCCTGGGGGCGTGGGGGCTCCAGGACCTTGGTGATTTCCCCTGTGACAGTGAGAGGGCCACCACATCACACCACAGCCACACTGTGGGGTCAGGAAGACCCTGTCCAGACAGGCTGCCCAGTCCACCACAGAGCATCCAGGGCATAGCCCCTCACCTGCGGGCTGGTTCCTCCCGGTCCTTGGCACCTCTCTACCACCTCAGGGTGGGCCCAGGACCCCTGGAGGGCAGAGCAGAGACTTTACATCTACCATCTCAACCACAACAGTAAATCATTTTCCCAAACCAGGTTATATGAGGGAAAGGTGCATACGTTCAACAGATGTTTGCTCGGATGCCGTCCTCCCCAGGCCTTCCAAGCAGGAAAGCTGGCCTCTGGGCTGCACACTTCTCTCTCTGGAACAGCCTGGTTCCACTCTGTCCTGAGCCCTGAGAGCCCAGCCCCTCCTGGGTGCGAGGGGAGCTCAGCTCAGAGGCATGGGAATCAGCCATGGTCTGTGAGCAGCACCCAGAGAATCGGAGGAACAGAAACCTGATGGCAGTGGCCCAGCCACCACTGAGAATGTGAATAGTGGACACCTGGCCATGTGGAAGAGAAGGTAGAGCTGACGGAAGTGGGGAGGGAGAGGAGCGGCACTAGGACCCTATCTCTCTAAGAGAGGTCTCCAGACCCACTGCCCTGGGCTGATGGAAGAAGCAGCAAAGGGGCAAATATGATATTTAAAGGTCCGTAGGGTCGGCTAAAAAGTGGCCTCCAAAGATATGTCCTGGTCCTAAGCCCAGAACCTGTGAATGCTACCTCCTATGGTAAAAAAGGACCTTGTCGGTGGGATTAAGTTAAGGGTCCTGAGATGGCTGATAATCCTGAATTATCAGCTGGGGGCCCTCAACACAATCACATGTCCACTTCCTCATAAGAGGGAAGCAGAGAGAGACTAGACACAGAGAGGCGAAGACCACGACAGCAGACAGACTGAAGATGCTGGCCTGGGAGATGGAGTGATGTGGCCATAAGCCCAGGGCGCCAGGAGCCACCAGAAGAGGCGAGGAAGTGATTCTCCCCAGAGCAGCAGTTCTCAACCTGCGGGTTGCAACCCCTTTGGGGGTTGAATGACCCTTTCACAGGGGTCGCCTAAACCATCGGAAAACACATATTTTTGATGGCCTTAGGAACCGAGACACCGCTCCTCTATCTGTCTCCAGGTGGGTCCACCCACATGCAGGTACACCCACATATGAGTACCAGGCGTGATGACATCATCGCGCCAACCCCATCACATACACCCCGTACAAATACTAGTGTATGTGGCGGGGTTGGCACCATAATGTACTTATGCGGACCAGTCACACATGTGTAGAGAGCAGCTACTGTGTAGAAAGCAGCTGCTGTGTTGAAAGCAGCAGTATTGGAGGTAAAATGACACTTCATGAATTATAAATATTTCACAATATATAATTACATATTGTTTTTGTGATTAATCACTATGCTTTAATTATGTTCAATTTGTAACAATGAAAATACATCCTGCATATCAGATATTTACCTTACGATTCATAACAGTAGCAAAATTACATTTATAGAGTAGCAACAAAAATAATTTTATGGTTGGGGGTCACCACAACATGAGGAACTGTATTAAGGGGTCGCGGCATTAGGAAGGTTGAGACCCACTGCCCCAGAGCCTCTGGAGGGAGCGTGGCCGTGAAACACCTTGATTTCCACCTCCAGAACTGGGAGAGAATACATTTCTGTTGTTTAAGCCAGTAAATTTATAGTAATTTGTTACATCAGCCACAGGAAATTGATAAAGCAGGAACCATGTTATGGACGAAAGTGGTGACAGAGGTATTCTAGGAGAATGGGGCAGTGGAGGGCAGCAGGGCATCAGTCAGCTAAATCCTCATCTTCCATGGCAGGAAGTCAATAGATAATGTCAAAACTTGACACATCAAGAAACAGCACTAGGGCAATATTTCAAGATGGAAGGGTAAATTGCCAAAAACCAATGGCCTAAACCCTGCAAGGGCCCCCAGCCCAGGAAAGGCCTGTGCGGAAGGTGCACACACACACGCTCAAACACACTCACACACGCTGTCACACTCACACATGTACTGATGCATAAACATGCCTGCATATCTGAATGCACATGCTCATACACACATACACTTAGACACATGCATGTGTGCATGCTCTCAGACACTCACACTCACACTGTGTGCATCCTTACATTCCCACACACTCACACCCACATGTATTCACACACATGCATATGAGCACACACTTACACATGGACACACTCACACACTGAGTGAGTATGCATGCACATTCACTCAGCATTACACTCACACATTCAAAATACATCCTCACACTTGTATGTATCCTCACATCCATTCACACACTCCCCCCCACACACACACACACTCATGCATACATACACACTCATACAGAACCGGGGGAAGGGTTCTGGCCAAATTTAGGGTGTTAACTCTGGGACCAGGGGTTCCCAACCAGAATCTGATGAGGGCTCCCCACACGCCACACACACACTGCCCCCCGTGGCCCAGACCCCAAGCCTTGTGTTCCTGCATCCACTCAGAGCTTCTGGTGGGGTGCAGCCTCAGCGCAGGCAGGGTTGTACCAAGCCGGGACAGAGAGGGCACTTCCTGGGCTCCCAGCCCCGCCCTGTCCCATCCCCACCAGATCGGCCACTGTTCTGGTCTTGCTCTCCTCTCGAGAAACACCTCTCATCAGCCAGCTGGGGCTTGGCTGGGCCGCTGCCTTCTGGCTGCCACGTCTCATTCAGAGCTGGGCAGGCGCCAACTCTGAGCTAAGTGAGTGTGGGGAGGGCGGACTGGAGGTGCAGGGAGCTGAGCAGGGACAGGGTTCGTCCCCTCCCGCATTGTAAGGAGCAGACACTGGTTTCCCCTTTCCTTTTGAAATAAGAGTAGTATATCCATCATGCTTTACTCAGAGCCCCCTCCCTGCCCGCTACTCCTGCCTTCTTGCCCCTTGGCAGCCTCCAGGTGGTGCCCCTCCTCTCACTGGCATATACACTGCTGTGTCCCCACTGGACTAAGCCCCTATTTTACAGATGAGGGAGACAGGGCCTGCAGAAGCCAGGTCACAGAACCCACTGGGAGGGACCCCGGCTCCATCCAACCCTCTGGTTCTGGGGGGCTGCCCTTTTCCACCAGGTGCTCATGGCCTCCGTGCATCCAGGTGGTGTCCTGCCTCAGCCTCCATGCAGCAGACTCTCTACCCCTCAGGGGTCCCCACACCTCCCTGTGCCAAGGCCAAGAGCTGCAGGGACATAGGGACACCCCCTCAGCACGGCCCTGGGAGCCTCAAGCCCAGCCTCTCCAGACCCGAGCTGCCCTCTTCTCCCCACCCTGCTCCTCCCTCTCTGGGCGCCTGATCACAGTCAGCCACGTACCTCCTCCCGGCCTCACAGGCCAGAAGCCTGGAGGTCATCCTGGCTTCCTCCTCCTTCCCACCCACATCCCCAAGCCTCAGCCCCTCCACTTCCCTAGTATCTCCCGCCGCCACCACCACCACCCTGCCTCCGCCTCTCCTTCCCCTCTCCCTGCCTCAGCACGGGCCTCACATTTCTCTCTTCTTTTCCTACGGGTGCCCTGGACTCAGGGCCTCCCCCTCTAGCACAGCCTCTACCCCACCCCAGGGAGCTCTAAGATACACGCCCCAAGGCAATCAGCAACAAGACTAAATGTCTTGCCTTCTGGAATGCACTGAGACTAGATCACTGTGTGAGGGTCATGTCAAGGTCCTGGGGACAGCCAACTGCATTCCTCTCGGTGCAGTGGGGCTGCCCCCAATTCACATTCATTTCCCACCATCATTAACCCAGGGAGCCAGGACCTTGGGTCAGGAAATGGGAACTGGGGTCAGTGGGCACACAAAGCAATGGGAGGAAAGCCAGCTCCAGGACTTTCGTCCCCACCCCCCGGCCCTGCGCACTAGGAGTGGCACAAGCCATCTCCCCAAATAACTGGCCACAGCCACCTACATCCCCTGAGGAATAAGAGGGTACATCTGAGCAGCACTTGGGCTATAAAAGAAAGACCACACCCAGAACAGTCTGTCACAGAGAAGAAGAAATGAAAGAACAGAATATGTATTCCCAGAGAGATAAAGAAAGCGCTGGGAACAGCGAGCAGGGATGAGCAGCTACAAGAACTGGTCGGGGCAAACATTTGTAATTGGGAAAAGGACCCATGCTGAACTGAAGAGCAGAGTAGATGAGCCAAGCAAGCAACTCAGAAGCTGAGAGATTTGGTTGGAGCTTTCGCTCTGGATGCTTAGGGAACCAGAGAGAAGGCATGAGAGAAAAGTTAAGCGATATGGATAAACCCCAGAAGTAGAAAAGGAGGTGGGGAAGACAAGAAATATTTGAAGAAATGATGGCCAAGAATTTCTCAAAATTAGATAAAAGATTTCAATTTAAATGGATTCACAGAGAGCCTATCAAGACATAAAAAAAATAAAAAAATTTTTTAAAAAGTTTAAAAACCCACCCCTAGACATATTATAATGAAATCCAAGAACTTCAAAGACAAAGAGAAAGTTCTGACAGGTCCCACAGAGAGAGGTAACTACAGAGGAAAGCTCAGAGGGCCAGCTAACTCTGGGATCAGGAAACAGCAGACAAGACAAGGGCACCAGGAAGTCACATTTGCAGAATTCCAGACAAGGATCTCACCTAGAGAAATGACAGAGTGACAGCAGCTGGAGGGTGGGCAGCAGCTGAGGCCACATCAGAAAGAAGAAACCCAGCAACCCAGTGGGGCAGCACCTTCAGGTGGGCACATCAGCCTCCTGCCTAAGTCCTTTGGGGCTCCCCACCCACAGAGCACCTTCCCTTCCTGGGATGGCATTTCAGACCCTCTGATGTGTCCCTGCAGCCGGGAAGGACCCTGTGTGCTCCTAGACAACGGAGTTGGGCTCAGGCTTCATGGTGTGTCCACACAGCCTGGGCACAGGAAGGATGGAGGAACACCATCGAATGAAAGAGTGGGGACAAAGGAAGGAAAGAGAAAGAAGGAATGGAAGGAAGGCAAAAGGAATGATGGAAAGAAGAACCCAAGAAAGGAAGGAAAGAAATTTCAGCTAATTCTAGGTATCACACAAGTGCAGGAATGCTGGGACACAGGCATAGCCGCAGCCCTGTGGCTGTGGAGGCCCCACTGTCTCAGCCGTCCTGCCAGCTCTGCCGGGGGCACTTGTGGGCCCTGGAGACAGTCCACAGCTGGCATGGGGCCAGCTCCTCTGGGCCGCCCTTTCCCCCAGCAGCTTGGTGTCTTTCCTCCCAGTGGCTTCCTAGACATTCCTCACAAATCTGTGCTTGGACTCTGGCTGGAGCCGTCCTTGTCCCTGAAGACTGGCCCAGCTTGCAGGGCAGCTGATACTACACTGCGCGGCCAGCTGACCCCAATTTCTGTCACCAACACAACAAGGAAAGAGCATAAAGACCCCAGAAGCCCATAGCACAGCCTCACATAGAGGGAGAGAGACACAAACAGGGGGTGTCCAGGAAGGCAATGACTGGTCAGCAGTGACCTGCGTATGTGGGGACACACAGGAGCTGAGCCTACGTCACCCCCTACTGTCCTCACATCACCCTGCTGCTGTCACCCAACTGTCCACGGGAAAACTCTTTCAGCCCAATTGAGGGAAGGTGACAGTTTCTCACACCCCTGAGCTGAGAACTCTGTGGCCCTCAGGGACCACTGGATAGGCTGGCTGGACACCCATGCTGGGGGCTCACTGGGAATGTACTTGGCACTGGACACCACATGGGCCCCAAGAATTACAGGGGCAGTTCACTTACTTTCTTGTATTAATCACACCAGTATTATGTAAATATATTCTCAAGAAATTGAAATGACACCATTCCTGGTCCGATCTGCACACCGTGCCACGCAAACCCTGGGCCAGGACAGTGTGTGCAGAAGCAGGGCCCTGCATGGCCATGGCCATGACCTTGTCCCTTCTGCGTCTACCTGTCCCCTCATCCACCCGTGTGCCTGTGTCTCCACCTCGCTCCTCAAAACTGCTCTGTCTACTCCTGAGTGTGTAGTGCATTTACCTTGGTCCCCTGGACAGATGCAGGGGTGCTTTCAGAGGCCCTATCTTGCAGGACATAGTCCTGCATATTCATGCCTAGAAGAGGCCCGCGGCCTGGAGCAGCGCAGTTCAAACTTCCACCAGCGCCCACCTAGGGGTGCTCCTTACCCCGCACACCACAGACCAGCCTCTTCACTGCTGCCCACCCGTGGGTGACCAGCAGCATCACAGTGAGGGGGTTACTGGTGTTGCCCTAACAGCAAGTGCACACGGGACTATGTCTGTTGGGGAACCATCTCAACAGCCATCCAGCTGAGGACCCGCTGTGCAGCCAGCACCTCTTGGGCACCTTGGCAGGTAAGGAGACTGGTGCAGGCATGCAGGGTGGAGATGGTGCTGGGCCACAGTGAGTGGGGAGGCAGGTGTGGACTGGGCTAGGGGAAGCTTCTGGACTCCAGCCTGAGGCCTTCTGGGGTCCCTGGGGACCTCGCCCAGGGCTGGCACAGAGCTGGGATGTGAGGAACAGGCCACAGCAAGTCCAAGGCCTTGCCCTCAGCAGAATGCCCGCCTGCAAGCCCTCCTGAGGTCAGGGCTAGCTGAGCCTGGGACAGATGGCTGTCTTGGCCTCTAGCAAACGGGCCCTACCCAGACCAGGCAGGGGCAGGCTCTCCTTTCTGCCCTCTCCGCCCAGCGCCCAGCCCAACACGGAGATCCCAACAGAGATCTCGGGCCAAGAAAGGGCCATTCATCTAGAGCTTAACTGGCCTGTTCCAATTAGTGAAGAATAAAATGGCAGCATTTACTCTGAAGAACTGCAGTGTAAGATTATTAATTAAATGCACTGCTGCTGAGCAGAGCACACAGGAGGCCAAGCCCTCATTAAAAAGGCATGAGACAGGCCAGAGTGGGAGGAGAGGCCGAGTGGGAGCCAGACACGAGATGGGGGACAAAGAGACGAGCAGGTGGGTGAGACGGCGTGCAGCGGCCCTGCCAGGGGCTCGAGCCCCCTGTAACGGTTTTTGGAGATTGTGCCTGTTACAGCTGCTTCAAGCCCTTTGTCAACAAGGTTGGGAAGTAGAAATACATCAAATGTCCACAGTAAATGTTGCAGCAGACACTGGGTCTCCTCTTTTTGAAATCTTGATAGCGAAAGACAAGGGGCACAGCCTAGCAGCTGGCGTTAGTCCCCATGAGGCAGAGGACAGCTCCTGCCCTGTACCTGGGATGGGGGTGGGGGGTGGGAGGCAGCACCAAGACCCCCTTGGCTCAGGGTAGAGCTGAGCTACCCCAGGCACTTCCAGGAGGGACCACTGATGTTACTCCCGTGGACGCTGAGATGGTGAGGCCTGGCCTCTTATGAGGGTAGGCCTGAACGGGCCATCCGGGAAGAGCAGACCCCAACTCAAAGCATCAGGTCACAGAAAGAGCCAGCCACTGGGCAGGCAGCCCTATTTAACTGGGCACTCGAGGAAAAGGGTATCACTTGCCATATTGACTTTGCTTATCCTCCTGCGTGGTATTTCTCTTCTCTTTTCCTCCAGCCATGAGTGAGGTCTTGTGAAAGATTACAGTTATGGCTGTGGGTGCCTGGCAGCTATGCCCTTGACACACACACATGCCCATGTCCACCACACACGTGCACATACCCCCATGTGCATTCCCACACATGTCATGCATGCATCAACATGTACTATGTGTGCACTTATACACATGCACACACATGCATTACACATACATGTATGCATAAATCACTCGTGCATATGTGTTACACACATGTGCACGTACTCGTGTGCACATTACACACATGTGCACACATCCATCACAATATACATGCATTATATATACACGTGCCGGTATACACGTGTTGGGTGCTGTTCACACACACACGTCTCACATGCTCACACACTCACGCACCTGAGAGCTGCTCTTGACCTCGTTATCTGCTTACTTATTTTCACGGTTCTTACCACTGTCTGAAATGATGTTTATTTCCATCCCCCCCATCCCACCCTGCCCACTTTCATCCAGTAAAACAGACCCCCACACACACCCTCTGCTGAGCAGGGTTGTGACCCTCTCTTCACCCAGAGGCCACACGCATTTGCAGGCCACACAAAGCATGTCTGCAGGCTACATTTAGCCCCCATGAACCTCTGGGTGGTCATCACACCTGGCTCTCTGCTGGCCAGCACCTTCCTACCCCAGAGCACCACACCTCTGGTGCGCCCTGACAAGTCCTGGTCCTGGCTCCCGAGGTTGGAGAATGGCTCTGCTTGGCCCTGGTGCTTGCTTTTCTGCATTCAGGCTACTCAGACTGCCTGGCCTTGTTCCCATGGCAGTCAGTGGTCAGTCAACCTCCCCAGGCTGATGCTGTCCTTCCAGGGGTGGCCAACTCCCAAGAGAACTGCAGAGCCTGCTCAGCACCCTCAGGGTCCCTGCCCTGCCCTGCCCAGTGAGCTGAGAGAGGTCACAGAGGAAGCACCCTCCTGCCTCATATGTGCCTCTATATCCTTCGCTTCCCTTCTGTCCTAAGCACAGCAGCTCCTTCCTCTAGCTACCCAGGGCTCCCAATCCTGGCCCAGCCTCTTCCTCGAAGACCTTGGGCCTGCCTGGAGTCCACTGCCCTCTTTCTGAAAACACAGTCCCTGTGTTCCTCAGCCACCCCTCCTCTCCCAGGTCACAAGGGGTCAAAGGCGCACATGACCCAGGCCAGGCCAACCTGACCACAGTGAACACAACTAGGGGTTGAGGACTCGCCACGAGTTAGTTCATCAGATTAAGTCCAGAAACTATGACTGGAACCATTAGAAAAGAAATACTGTTTCCCCTAAGCTAGAGGGAATATGAGGTGGCAGCTGCCTGCTGCCATTTTTCTTCCTCATGGGAAGAGCATGAGTGAAATCAACACAAAGGAGAGGAGAGCAAAGATCTGAAGAAAGTAAAAGAAAGACTGAAATTTTATTTGGGTACCTGGATACAGCCATACCTGAAGCTAAATAGCCCTGGATTTTTCTTTGTTTTTCAGATTTATTAACCAATGAATTCTTTTTGGCTTAAGCCAGTTTCATTTGGGTTTCTGACACAGAATAACTCCTAGCTAATACACCCAACCCTTTCTCTTCCCTATCTTCAACTTTCCCTCTCTCCTAGATCCTTGTCTTCAATCAATGAACAAAATTGAACCAACTAAAATCCTCTGTGCAAAGAGGCAGAGTTCAAACATGCATGTATGTGTATATATGTATATCTATATATATACACACACATATATATACATGCGGTCTGATAATTAAGTTCATGAACTCATCCTAGAAAAAGTGCTACATACCTCATTGCTGAATATCACTACAGTCACCTTCAAAGTACTCCCCTTGGGAAGCTATGCACTGATGCCAGCACCTAGTTCACCCTTCAAGAAGTTTTGGAACTCTTTCTGGAATGGCCATCAGAGCTGTTGTCATATTACCCTTGATGTCCTGAATGTCATCAAAATGTCTTCCTTTCAATATGTCCTTTATCTTCGGGTAAAGAAAGAAGTCATTGGGGCCAGATCAGGTGAGTAGGGAGGGTGTTCCAATACAGTTATTTGTTTACTTGCCGAAAACTCCCTTTTCTTTTGTTCATCTGTGAGCTCCTTTGGGACCATTTTTGCACACAGCTTTCTCATGCCAAGATTTTCAGTTAACGTTTTCCTGTTTCTCTATTGATGTTTACTTGGTCTGCTATGCTTTTCACAGTCAGTTGACGATTTTGATGCAGAATTCGACGAATTTTTGCAATGTTTTCATTAGTTTTGCTCATTACTGGCAGCCCTAACATCTTTTCATCAGTGACGAGTTCTCTCCCCTCAGAAAAACGTTTAATCCATTTGTACACTGCCGTTTTCTTCATGGCATTATCCGCATAAACTTGGCTAACATGTCCCTGATTTCACCTCTATTCTTGCCAAGTTTAACAAGAAATTTAATGTTTGTTCGTTGCTCTAATTCAAGTTCAGACATTCTCATGGCGGCACAGAAAAACATGCAACAATAATGAATGCCACTCAGCAAGACTACCGCCACACATCGACACAAGCACAGTCGTGAGACACTGATATACCAAGGTTATAAAACCTTACCGACCTGTTTGTACAGTGCTGCCAATGTAGGCACACAGTGGTAAGTTCACGAACTTAATTGTCATACCATGTATACACACATGAATAATATATGCATATGTGTATGCTCATATCTTCCCAAGGGGAAAAGTCCTCTTTAACTGGACATCTCCCCCACCACAGGATTTGTCCCCACTCTGTACCTTCTTTCCTCCACTTTCTTGCCTCTCATTGGCCCCTTACCTCATTCGTCCAGCTTCCACCTATACCCCACAGCCCTGGGCCTGATGGCGGCCAAAGCACCTGTCAGATGTTGGACCCACACACACTGTTGCCCCTGCTTCCATGAGCCTCCTGAGTCCTTCTCATCCCCTGCCTCCTCCACTTGTTCCCGACGTGGTGGGGGACCAAGGAGCATTGTCTTCCTCCTTCCACCTCTGTCTTGCTTTGGTGCCACCCTCCCCAGGCAGTGGCACCCACAGCCCTCGGCACAGGATGCTCCCCACTTGAGCTCCACCCAGACCCTGCCCCTGCACACAGAGCCTGCCTCGGGACATATCCCAGAGGCTGTCCAGTAACGCAGCCTGCCCCAAGTTGCTCCTCCCTCCAGGCCAGCACATGACCCCTCCAGCCCTCCCACACACCCACGTCAGTGGCCTGGGGGTGTTCCTCCTCCATCTCGCCCTTGCCCCTGGGTGCATGGACTCCTAGTGCCCAGAGAGCCTGGTCTCTCCACAGTTCCTGAGTTGATTCTGCTGCCTCTGGTCAAAGACATTAAAGTAGACTATTAAATGACTCAGAAATATGTCTGTTATATATACAGTAAAAAAAGGCAGGTCAGAGAGAATGTACAGCATGGCCCTTCTTTGTATGTTTGTACACATGTGCATACATGTGAAAGACACACAGGAGAATGTTGACGGGATGACAGGGGATTTCAATTCCCTTCCTTTGGTTTATTTATGCATTCTGTTATATTCAGTACATAGGCATTCTGGGATTTAAGACAGCCAGAACAAAACATTGTCAACCATTGTAAACTGTCCCAGGACTTCTGGTGCCAGGCAGCCCAAGATCTGATGGGACCCAGCACTGGTGGTGCAAGTGCCTGTAGCTGTGTCCTCGCCATTGCTACCTCAGATTGTCCCCACTTACAACGGCATGGCTGAGGCCCTGGAGGCTCCGAGAAGTGAAGGGACATGCCCAAGGTCACACAGGAGGAGCATGAAGTCCTGTTCTCACGCACCAGCCAGGTCCCCACTACAGGCTGAGATCCAGCCCCTCGATTCAGGGCAACCCTGGAGCACTCCCAGGCATTTCCACAGCTCTGAAATGAGCTGCGTTGTCACATAAGACACCCAGGAGACATAAGGAGGCCAGGAGCCAGTTTTAGATGGCTCGGCAGGGCCACCGCCAGCCACGAAGTCAGGGCAGCCTCTGATTGCCTCTGAAATACAAGAAGCAGGACAGGAGACCCCTCTGGGAGGGCACCAGACAAGGACCTTGGCAGCTCCACGGGCAGGTGGGGCCCAGGCCAGACAGAGCAATAACCCAAGTGTAGCAGATGAGAGAGCTGGAGAGTGTGCAGCTGCTTCAGGACGGGCCTGGAAAGGAGCACCAGGGGAACAGATTGGAGCCCAGCCCTCAACTGCAGGTGTCCCCATGGAAGGGCACCTGGCAAGGCGTCGCCCAGCCGTGGGTGCTTTTCCTCCCAAGTGCCCACATGGGCCCCTAGACAGAGACAGGCAACAGGCAGGACCCAAGCCTCCTTGGGCTGAGACCACAACAGAGTCAGGACCATGGCCTCCACACAGCCCAGGAGCCCTCAGCAGCCCCATAGCTGGCAGGGGCTGCACAGGAAATAACAGGGGCCTGGAGTCCTCCAGAGACAAGCACTGACCCGGCTGGTGGCAAGGAGCCGCCTGTGTCTGAGGTAAATCCACAGGGCCCCTGCTGACAGGCCTCTGGCTGCCTTCCCTCCTAAGTAGCTGTGAAGGGAAATGGCCTGGCAGGAGGAAGGACCATGTGGGGAGGGGGTCGGTCCCAGCAGTGCAGGAGGGCCTGGGCCCCCCACCCTCCAGCTGCGGGACTCCCAAGCCAGGGATGCAGAGAGTGCTGGGAGAAGAAACGCAGTGGGACATCACCCTTCACGGCAGGCAGTGTGGCACAGCAGAGAGCAAGGCAGGCAAGCCACCACCTCTCTGGACATCTTGTCTTGCCACAGCCACAGCATTCAGCAGGCTCTCGGAGCATCCATGGCGAGGAGATGCCACTGCCCTCAGGGCGCTCGCTGGAGGGCTCTTAACCAGGGCTCCCTGAACTCAGAGAGGAGAGCATGTCACCCTCACTAAGAGCAGAGTGCTGGCACTTCAGTCCGCGCTGGATGGAGGCTTCAAGCCCAGCAGATTAGCAGCACCTGTGCCCAATAGACAGGGCGGGAATTTGCATCTCTCATTACTGCTGGTGCAGATGAGACCCAGTGGCACTTACACTCAGCACAACTCAAATGACAGAGGTTGTGGCACATGCTGCTAGGTCCTGTTATTTCATGCGTGTAATAATTGAAAAGCATATGAAGACTGGTACACAAATGTTCATAGTGGCATTATTTGTAAGAGCCAAAAGGTGGAAACAACCCAAATGTCCAACAACTGATGAAGGGATTTAAAAATGTTTGGTATATCCATACAATGGAATATTATTTGTCCATTAAAAGGAATGAAATTCTGATGTAGGCTACAACATAAAGGAACCTCGAAACATTACACTAACTCAGCGGTTCTCAACCTGTGGGTTGCGACCCCTTTGGGGGTCTAACGACCCTTTCACAGGGGTCACCTAAGACCATCGGAAAACAAAAAGATATTTACATCACGATTCAGAACAGTAGCAAAATTACAGTTATAGAGTAGCAACGAAAATAATTTTATGGTTGGGGGTCACCACAACATGAGGAACTGTATTAAGGGGTTGCGGCATTAGGAAGGTTGGGAACCGCTGCACTAACTGAAAGAAGTCAGACACAAAAGGGCAAATATTGTGTGATTCCATTTAAATGAAATGTCCAGGATAGGCCAGTCTATAGAGACAGAAGGTGCATTAGAGGTTGCCAGGGGCCGGGGGAATGGGCAACAGTGGTGATAGCCAAAGGGTCTCAGAGGTTTCTTTCGGGGGCGACGAACATATTCTAAAACTGATTGAATGGTGGTCACACAACTCTATAAACATACTAAAGCCATTGGATTTTACATTTTAGATGGGTAAAATGTATGGTATGCAAATTATATCTCAATAAAGCTGTTACCACAAAAAAGACATGATGATGAAAAAAATTAAAAACCACATGTATTGCTGGATTATAAATTTTTTTTGGTGTCGATAGCTTCATTTCAATAGAATTGATGTCCTTTGTAGTTCATATAATATTATGCATTAAAACCATTATTCTGAAAGCAGTC
>NW_017731697.1:778320-781403 GCF_001890085.2 Hipposideros armiger
GAGCTTTCCCCAGTGGGTGAAGGAGAGCTATTGGAAGCACTGGGGAGGGTTGGGGGTGGGGGGGGAGGGGGAGAATGGCAGGGCGGGCCAGAGTGGGAGAAAGGGGAGGTCGCAGCTGGGAGGAGACAGAGCAGGCAAGGGTGTCCACTGCTCCCCTGACAACAGCAGCCTGGCTTTCCCCTGGGCCCTCAGCCATCCCCCTCGGGGTCCCAGTACTTCAGATGACACATTCTACCCCTGGAGCTAGTGGTCCTGTGACCAGGTCCAGCCCATTGAAGCCCTGCTCCCTATCCCGGCCACAGTGATTCACTCAAAGTTTGACATGTGACCCAGCCGGAGCCAATGAGAAAAGCGTCAGAACTCCTGCTGACACCCTAACAGAAAACTGAGGTCTTCCCACTGGCCTGGCAGCTCCTGCCAGGTGAACCTGAAGCCTACCTCCGGGAGCAACCTGCTAGACCTGGTCAGGTGAAGGGAGGCCTGGGCATCCCCTTGTGGCCCAAGCCAGTTCGCACTGGGTTTCCTGTCACTTGCAGTGGCAGGAGTCTGGACATGGGGACAGAATTCCAGGAAGGACAGTGTGTTGGTAAAAGGACAGGAGCGAGGCCCCAGCAGTCTCTTGGTCACACCCTCCAGACTGACAGCCAAAGAAGAAATTAGGGGACAGGCTCCCTCTCCCAAGATGATGTGAGGAAGGGCCACATGCTCCCCTTCCCTGGCCAGCAGCTCCAGACAACAATCCACCCCAAAGGCTGCCGAGTCCACTGGCCATCCAAGCATGCCAACAAGGCTCTTTTCTCTCCTTGCAGGCTGGAAATCTTTTCCATATCCCAGCTGTGTTTCGGTGGGGAGAATTTGGTGAACGAAATGGAGCATGCGAGAGAGAGAGAGAGAGAGAGAAAGAGAGAGAGAGAGACAGAGACAGAGACAGAGACAGAGACAGAGACAGAAAGACAGAGAGACAGATCCCAGCCCTGGCAGCTGCTCCAGGAATGCTGCCTTGGCAGGAAGGGATAGAGGACTCTCAGCCTCAGCCCCCGTGTCCTGACAGGCTCTCCATGATGTCAGCGGCTCTTGGCTTTATCCAGTCAACATCTGTTCTCCTTATTCTGACCCAGGAATTCCATTTCAGAACAGTCACGGCCTCATCTGGCAGCATATCCCGGCCGGTTATGGCCCAGCCGCCCCCAGCCCTTCCTCCCCACTGCCCACACCCAGCCCCAGCCCGGTCCATGGAGAAATGAAAAGTGATTCATATCTGCCCTGCACTTTATTAGTCTCCAAGGCTTTCACACTTTGTTTCCTTCTAGCAGGACCATGAGGGAACAATTACCTCGTAGTAACAAGGACTATTTGCCACAAAACGCCAGCCACAGGCCTGCATTTAATCCTCATCAAAGCCCACCAGAGTAGTCACTGCCATCAGCCTTCACCTTTCATAGATGAGAGGAGGCTCGGCGAGTGAGGGAAGGAGCCAGATTCAAACGCACTCCGTGGAGCAGGACCATATGTGCAATCAGCGCACAGGGTCTCACATGGAGACAACCGTCCATAAACCAAAATCATAGGAAGAAGGAAGGGGCAGGAGAAATGCCTGGCACAGAGCCCCTGTGGCATCCACCTCAACATAAGAGGAAGTCTCAGGTGGGGACACAGGGACTATGCAGGAAATGAACGCCAGTGAGGCAGGCCAGGTGACCCAGGGAGCAGCAGGGACCGGAGACCAATGCGCCGGGAGCCAGGGGAGCCCTCTAGAGTGCTCTGTCTGTGCTCAGGGCTTCAGGTCTCACAGCGCTCCCAAGTTCTCAAGAGAAACTGAAAATCTGGAGCTTTGTGAGAAATTTGTCAAACACTGGGAAGGCCAAACAAAACTTGTGTGGGTGGACGTGGCACCCGGCCCGCCAGCTTGCAGACTCTGCCCTCCACCATGAGAACACAAGTCCAGAAATGATTTCATTGATAAGGGACAAGGCAGGGACTGAAACGGGGCTTTACAGCCCAAATTCACTCAAGAGTTTCAATTTATACAAGTGGATCTACCTGCCAGCCTTCTCCTGAAAGTGTCTCACTGACCCACATCCCAGCTATGACTCGGGACAGTTTTTGGAAGACAGCCACTTCCTTGCCTGCCCCGCCAGCAACCCCACACATGCCCAGTGGACTGCTTGCCCACTGTAGGGGACACGTGACAAGCCACAGGGCCTAGAGAGGCTTCTTGACCCAACAGGGGCCTGCCAGTCACTGCTAGTCATCCCCCACAACCCCGCTGCACACGCATGCCCTGTGTCAGTTCTGCCTGATGCAACAGAGCGGGAAGCAAAGATGCTGCACCAAGGGTGAGTGAAGACGGGAGACCCACTTAGGCCAAGACTGGTCCGCCTGTGGGTCTCCCGCCAGCAGCGCTCACAGAAAGGAAAGCAGGACCTGGTTCTCATTCCGTGGGGGGCCAGATGCTCAGAAGACACGGTGTGGCTCCCACACACAATTACTAAAATTCCACTATACACTCTCACCAATTCAGTAAGACATAAAATGAATAAATATTGAAAAGAAGACACACAAATATTATGAAATGCGGAAGATAATTGCATACTCCAAAAATCCTCCCCTGCCAAAGAAAAGTCCACAATAAAAGGGAAATAATAATAAGGAAGTTCATGAAAATGCCTAGATGAAAAACAAATGTAGGAACCTGATTATCTGGGAATGCAAACATGGGAAACATCCAAGTGACAGATTTATCTTAGAAGGATTTCTTGTGGTCATCCATGGTTTACATTCGGGCCACAGTGCTAATGGAAGACTAATTTTACTGAAGCGGAAGGGAAGATGGGAGTCACTGGGACCAAACAAGGAGGGACAGGTGGGGCCTGGGTGGGGCCTGGGTTTGCCAGGACAATGGGGTGGTCAGTACTTAGCTTCAATTGTGTAAATGCATATGTATGAGGTGTGATCAAAGAATACAGTGAATGTTTAAATAAAAAAATATTACAGGGCCGGCCGAGTGGCGCGATGGTTAAGAACTGGCTTGGGACGCCAGAGGGCCCCGGTTCGGATCCCACATATGAGGGCCAGTGACACTG
>NW_017731697.1:781788-786751 GCF_001890085.2 Hipposideros armiger
AAAATCTTTAAAAAAAATATTACAGTGAAAGACACATTGCTATTAATCTCTCTCACTTCAAACACACTTATCCCATGGTTCTTGCACTTTCTGAAGCAGTTCTGGAAGTCCTCTTTCGTGTCTTTAGTTGCACTGCCGTGGCTGCCTCAATGTTCTGAATCGATTCAAAATGTTTACCTTTCATGGTTATTTTGATTTTGGGGAAGAACCAGAAGTTGCACGGTGCCAGATCTCATGAATAAGGTGGATGAGGACACACCATAATGTTTTTATTTGACAGAAATTGCCATACCAGAAGCGATGTGTGACATGTACCCTTTCTGTTGTGATCACAAAATACAGTGAATGCTGCTGCCGAGTGCCATCCAACAGAAAGGCAGGGATCTTCAATGCAGGAAGTGGCATGTGGAACCTTAGTAACAGTGTGTGACAAGTTTCAACTTGGTCGTTGCAGTCAGTGGGGTGTGAGCTACGGTTGAGAGAAGATGTGTGTTAAAGTGTGTCGTAAATCATCCTCCATCGTGACATCGCTCTGTGTCACACATCACTCCTGGTATATGGCAATTTCTGTCAAATAAAAACATTACAGTCTGTCCTCATCCATCTTATTCACTGGATCTGGCACCATGTGACTTCTGGCTCTTCCTGAAAGTCAAAATGATTCAGGACATGGAGGCAACCATGACAGCACAACTAAAGACACTCACTTCCAGAACTGCTTCAGAAAGTGAACTTCCAGAACTGCTTCAGAAAGTGGCAAGAATGATGGGATAAGTGTGTTCAAAGTAAGGGGAGTATTTTGAGGGGGATTAATAGCAATGTGTCTTTTACTGTAATAATTTCTTTTTTATTTAAACATTCACTGTCTTGTATTTCACACCTCATAACTTGTACTAACATGCTGTTTTTCGCTGTTTGCTCTTTGGGAGTGAGAGCGTCTAACCTCTGAGACTATCCTTAATCTGGAAAAAATAGGTTGCAGGTATTCTGAGTAAACGGTCACCTGCTGTATCTAGATTAAGTGTTCCTAGATGTCTATAATAACTTGCTTTAAAATATAATGGAAAAGATCCTATTCACAATGGCAATGAAATTCTAAAACTATTAGTAATAAACCAACTGGGATATATTTTAAAAGATTTCAATCAATATTCTTATTTCCCTGAGAAGATAAAACATCCGGAAGATGGTCTTCTCTCGTCCAACAAAGGTTGGCTGAGGCTGCTGCATACTGGACATGGCTGGTCATGCAACACCATCCAAAACGAGGTCCTCGTGGTATGGCCTAAGATCCTAAGAAAACAAACCCAAATCCATTTGGAAAATGGACAAGACATTTTCTTAAGTCACGATGTGATACTTGCCCTATCAGGTATTAGAACATATCATTAAGCAACAAAAATTAAAGCACCTACTACTGGTGTAAAAAGCACAACAGAGAAGCCAGAAATAAACCAGATCACCCCCATGAACTTCACAGATGAGGGGATACACATCCCAAAGTCACGGGCAAAGGGTGACTTAGTAAATGCATGGTGTTGACACAACAGAGTGGCAAATTAGAAAAAATAAATACTTGAAGCCAACACCTCATACAGTAAACATACTTCACTTAAATTAAAGGAGTTAAATATTGAAAACTCTAATCCGAAAAAAATTCAAAACATATAGTGGAGTACTTCTCTGAAAGGCTGATTATTTTCTAGAGCCTGAGTAAACAGAAGGAACCAACAGGAGAGGCCTGGCAACAAGGTAAACTGCGAAGGGAACTCAGAATATAAATCCGCCCAAGCTAACAAAGGGTTAACACCTAGGCCCAGGGAGGACCAGTCAGCTAGGAGGGGGAAGAGGGAGCAGGCAACCACCAGCTATCACAGAAACTCTCAACAGAATTGAATTTCAGCAGCAATAGGATTGCACCCATCCCATATCACTAGCCCAAAGTGAATGCCCAGGACTGAGGGCTCTAGGCCAGCCCAGCTGCAGTGGTCTGCACGCTGGACGCAGGGTCCACAGGAACCAGGGGGACACCTGCAGGCCAGGAGAGAGGGTTGTGAGGGCCCTGTGCCCCAGCAGCCAATCAGGACAGGCCAATGCCAAGACAGAGCCAGTCTGCTGTCTGCCCTTTCCACCATGCCCAATCCCAGAGTGTCCACCAGGTCGCCAGCCTCCCTATGACTGCCTCTGCTTTCCTTCTTGTGCCCCAAGCCCTGGGGACCCAGGAGGTCCTCAGAGAAAAATACTGCAACATGACTTTGACAGTGGAACAAATGCCTGGCACACCCTTCCGGCCCTTGGGTGTCTACCGTTCTCCACCAGCTTTGGCCACCCTCTATCTTCCACCCCATCCACTCCCAAACACTAAACAGAGAGTGGCCTCATCTGCCCCCGTGCCACCTACTGTGCAGGATGCCACCTGCACAACCTTCCATGGCAGTCCTGGGACAGCACAGCCTGGCCCAACCAGCCTCCCCAGTAAGGACAGTCAGTGAGCTCCTGGGCACCCTGACAGGAAAGATGGCACCCCAAGGCCAGGCTGCCCTATTGGAGGTGGGGAGTACCTGGGCAGGGGTGTACGTTTTGACCTTGTTTTCTGGGACATACACCAAGAATTCAGCCGCCAAGGGGAGGAGGAGGCACTCCCCTCTGAGGACAGCAAAGCTTTGTTCTGGAGCTGCAGGGAAGGAGCCCAGGCCTGGGCTCTGTGTGACCTGTGGTAGGTTACTCCTCCTCTCTGAGCCCTGATTTCCTCCTAGTACAGGGGAGTGGTGTCATCTGTTCCCAGAGTGGGCCTGTTGGCAGTGGGAGCCTATGAGTGTCACAGGACGGGGTGTGCAAATGGGAACATGAAGGCGCAGCCTGGGCAAAGTGTGTGGCCAGAGGTGACGAGCCCACCCCCCAGGAGGGGTCACCCAAGGAAAGAAGGGAGGACAGAGAGGGGAGGGGAAGGGAGGAACAGAGGGGACCAGAAAGAAAAGAGGGAAGAGAGAAGGGGGAGGGGGGAAGAGAGAGGAAGAGAAGAAAAGGGAAGGGGGACTCTGAGCCCGCATCCAGCACCACCCCCACACCCTCCTGCCCCTCCCTGGGACAGTTATCCCTGGAGCTGCATTTGGGGGCTGCTCAGGAAGCACAGGACCTCCCCGTCAGCTGAGCGGAGCCCTGGCGGGGACCTCTCCTCACTCTGTGTGTGTGTGTCTCAGAGAAGCCACTCTGGGCTTTGACAGACCCATGCGCCCAGGAGCACAGGCCTCGGCTCGGGGTTGGTGAGCCCAGAGCCCTGGCTAGTGGTCATCCATAAGTGCAGAGGGCGGAGGGGAGTGGACATGGCCTGGGATCTGGCTGGGGTCATCCAGAAGGGTAGTGCCACTGCCTGACGGGGTCTGAAGAGTCAGTACACAATGTCCACTGAGTTCCGGGCACCCAGTGCATGAACAGCCAGCCTCAGGGACTGCCATGCAAAGGGATCACCCTCCTTCAGTCTGGCTCTGAATTTCCAGATGAGGAGCCTGAGGGCAGAGAGGATAGTCAGCAGCTTCCCTGGTCCCAGGCCGCCTTGAAGCCTGGCCAACCCTCTGGGCCAGCATCTAATTCCCCCCTCATTCTCCCATGATGTTTTTTTGGACTGAGGCCAGCCAGTCTTGTTCCCCTCCACCCCCTCAAGCACATACCCTCTGAGGCTGGCGGCATTCCAACTAGGAAAACTGAGGGTTACAGGCTGGCAAGAGGGGAGCCACGCCCCGAACCTGGTTCTGTGTGACCTCACACCTCATGACCTTTCTCGAGGTCAGTGGATGCCCATCTGCTGTGCGTAAGACTCTCCCCAGGTCCCACCCAGGTCTCATAAACCAGAATCTTTTGGGGTGGGGCCTAGGCACAGGCATTATTCAAAGCTGCCCCCAATGCCATGTCTGTCCGTGAGCAGCCAGATGGTCTGCACGATGGGCCATAGGTTTCCTCTAAGATGGCAATGGTCTTTGTTTGGGTAAAGACCTTCTAGAAGCATGTGGAAGTAAAGATAACAGTGGGACACAGGGGGCCTGTGTGGGCAGGTCCCAGGCCTCAGGAAGGGGGCATAGTCTCTGAGAGGCTCAGGAGGGGGGACTCAGGATGTTTGCCTTAGGGGAGAGACACCGCTGAGAAGAGGAGGACCTGGCTCACGGAGGTGGCAATTCCCCCACTATCAGCCACTGTCCCACGGAAGCCCTGCTCAGCTGGCAGCTGGCAGGGCAGCCTCCTTCACCTTCCTAAGCAATGCTCCCACCTCCACAAGTGCTCCCTGTGAGTGTATCTCACAGCTTTCAACGGGGGGCTGGCTTGCATTTCAGGGCCAGCAAGTGGGCAACTGAAGGGCTCTGAGGCCCGGGTCAGCAGAAGACACAGCCCCTGGGAATTGCAAAGGCGTTGGCTTTGGGGGCCAGGAGGTGGTATGGGGTGTTAGACACATTTCATCTAGATTTCAGTCCTTTGCTGATAAAAATGGGATCTTAGAAACTAGAATTCAGGGGATAATGCCTTCCCACAAAACGCATCTTAGTCCACAAGCTAGCATTAGACACATAGTAAGCAGAGAAGTGCCAGCGGCTGTCCCATCAGAGCCAGGCACAGGCCCGGAGGAGCGAGGCCACTGCTGTTACTTAACATTACTCTGAGGCTCCAGACAGTGCAAATTGGAAATGAGGCTCCAAAATGATTGTCGTCTCAGACAGTACAACTGTATACCTAGAAACCCTGAGGGGATCTACAAAGATTATACAGGAATTAATGAGTTCAATCAAACAACTTGATAAAAGATAATTATAAAAAAATCAATAGCCTTCCTGTGTACAAGCAATAGATGGAAACGATTCAATTCACAATGGCAAAAAGGAAAAAAAAATCCTTGAAATGACCCTGATTAAAAACAGTGGGTGACCGGGCCGGCCGAGTGGCGCGATGGTTAAGAGCTGGCTTGGGACGCCAGAGG
>NW_017731697.1:786961-845798 GCF_001890085.2 Hipposideros armiger
CGGGAAGAGTGCAATGATGGTGCCAACTTGGGCCAGTGAAGCAACATCCTCCACAACTAGACTGAAGAACAAAATGACAGCAACTTGTCTGTTCCCCTTGCCCCAATTCCCCAGCACTGTTCCCCTTCCCCCAATTCCCCAATAAAAATCTTTAAAAAAAAAAAGTACAATACTTCACTGAATAACATCAAAACAGAATTAAATCAATTGAAAAACATACCATGTTCCTTTTAAATACTGTAAATTATGTCAGTTCTTCCTTTAGTTGGTTTCTCAGTTTAATTTAATGTCAATCAAATTCACAAGGGATGTTTTTAACCTGACAAAACAACTCTAAAATTCAATTGAAAGAATAAACAGATGTGACCAGCCAACAAAAGAATAACAGCAAAAGGGGCAGTATCTAGACAGATGTTTCAAAGCAGAACCGCCCCACAGAAACGAGTGTGAGCCTCAGGTGCTGCCACGTTAGGAAAAAAAGAAAGAAAGAAAAGAAACAGGTGAAATTAATTTCAGCAATAGAGCTTATTTAACACAACATATCCAAAATATTATGATTTCAGACCATAATTTCAGACCGTAAAATTATCAGTGAGATATTTGGTATATTTTTTTGCACTAACTGAAATTTGGTCTGTATTTTCCACTCAGAGCACTTACTTCCCAGGTCAGACCAGCCGCATTCAGGTATGCAATAGCCTCATGTGGCTCGTAGCTACTACCATAGTGGACAGCACAGCTGTAAAGTAGCTAATATTTTAGATATCAGTGTTAAAGCTCTAACAATGAACACAATTTAGTACAGGCAGAAGGACAGACTGACAGAAAAATAGCATTTATCTATGATATCACCTAACCTGAGGTTTCATTTGCAACTGACTGGAGATAGTTTGTGGCATAATACATTTTGTGCAGACAGTTGACCCTTGAACAACATGGATCTGAACTGTGTAGGTCTTCTTATACGTGGATTTTATTTAAAATGACCCTTGCAATTCAATTGACCACAGCCCAATTGATCCATGCAGTTCAAACCTGCATTGTTCAACTGGCGGTTGGGAGTCTGCATATGCAGAGGACCCACTTAAGTTACAACTGCATGGGTGGTGGGCGCCTCTAATCCCCAAGTTGTTCAAGAGTTAACTGCATGTCCCTATTGTTCAGACTCGTGAACCACTTTTTATCATACCCTCAGAAGCTCTGTCCCAGTCGGACTGGCCTCTACTGAGCCTTAGACAAACCTTGCATGAAACAAAAATACATCTTATTTGCCATGTGGTCCCAATCCTGCTTTCAAAGGAGAAATACTCTGGTTCAGAGACAAATCCTTGAGTGTCCTGCTTCCACAGCAGGCAAGGGCTCATCTCTCTGGCATGAAGGGCGAGCTCTGTGGCCGCCCTGCTTCCTCTGCCTGGGAGCTTCATGTCAGCTCTCAGACAGGGCCCTGAAATCATTTATAACTTTATAATAACAGCAAAACTGCATCTCCAGGACTCTAAGACACACACACACATGTCATATTTACCATCTTACCACGATGAAATCAGTGGGTTTTATCTCTGCTGGCAAGCAGCAGCAGTCGCAGGGTGGCTGGCATTGCCTGGCACTGCCTGGCACACACTGGCTCAGCTGTGGCATTTCATACTGCCATCCTTTGCTTGAGTTATGTGTGGGATGGGCACTTCTTGTGTTGAGACCCTTACCACTCAAATGTCTTTGAAAAGTCATACTGTGGATGTCAAAAAGTCTGTACAGGAAGGCATGGAGGCAGTGACATGTGTGGCTTTGGCATGAGTGAGGAATGACCGTGACCCCCTGCTTCACCAAAAAGAGGAAGACACGCAGAGGCAGATGGAGCCAGTCACACACTAAGTAAGCAAAGCAAGCGAGGCAGGAGAAATGGCTCGCTGCTCCCAGCAACTAGGGCAGGGTGGCTGCTGCCCATGTGGCTAAGGCACCATGAAGCAATTTAATAGGGAGTGTCCCCTCTTTCTTGGTGTGCCTTATAATTGAGGGCACCTTAGATTGGAAGAAATACAGAACCGCCAACTTTTCCTAAACCCCAAGCCTGGGCTAAGGGCTTGTCATGCAGCCATCCTTCCAGGTAGATGGGTAGATGTGGCTGGATCCCCACTTCCCAGTGGATTCAGCCAAAGATGAGGCCCTTGTCCAGGTTGGCAGCTGTGTGGGGCAGAGCTGACAGTGTGACCATGCAGCCTCCAGCCCACACTAAGTCTGCTGCTGGCCCTTCAGTGCTAATCACTCAATTGTGCACGGCCAGGCAGGGCAGTGCTGAGCCTGACTGGTCTCTCAGCACTGCCTGGGGCCTAGGTCATGGATGCCAGTGTTTCCTCTGCCTCCACGGGCCCTGGAGTAGATGCGCAGTGTAATTGAAATTCATGCATGAGCCCGAGGAGCTGGCTCCAGGCTCGGGAATAACTTCTCCATATTAATGGCAGCACTGCAGACCCGGTGGGCAGCTGACATTTAATATAAAGCATATGCAGCACCAGGAGAGGCTCCTACCTGGGCCCTCCCATTCCAGAGTATGGCCTACCATAGGTGGCCTAAGGTCATACCAAGATTCAGAGGGCTGGGTCTTCCTCTTCCCTCAGTACCTCCACCCCACCTCAGTCCTCTCCCCTGCAGGAAACCCTGCCAAGAACACACACATGTACACACACTCACACCAGAGTGCACACACGTACACCCACACACTTACATACTTGCTCACTCAAATGCACACACTCACATGCAGACACCCACACATGAACTCACATGCACATACTCACGTCCTACATACAGATATGCATGTACATACACAAGTGTACACACTCACCTGCATACACACATCTTCACACACACACACACACACACACACACACTCCCATGTATACATGCACAAACATGCACACATGTTCATATATGCCCTGCAGCCTGATGTGTTCTGGCAGCAGCACAGAAACCCCCCCACCCATTGCCTGGGCAGGGGAGGACAGTGGGGATAACAAAGGACGTATCTGCCTGCTAGTACAGACCCAGGGTCCAGGAGGGGCCCCCCACACACCTGCCCCTATAGATCTCAGAGACCAGAGTAGGAGGCCCATGCCACAGCGCAGGTCACTATGCACCAAGGCCAGCCTCGATGCTGAGGGTTCCCGTAGCTCAGGGCAGATGAGCCCCTTGATGACGACTCTGCTCATGCTGGCTGTGGCACTTGTGGTCCTCACAGCAGGCCTGGGTGAGAGACCAGCCTTCCCCACCTCCCAACTGACGCTGGGCAAGGGTCTTCATTTGCTAAGTGCTGGGCGCCGGAGGAACCTGAAACCTGCCAACATCTGAATGAGCAGCATCGTTACACTCAGCAACCAGTTACAGAAACACACGGCCCTGCAATGGGATCAGGGCATGGGGTGGCACGGTGCCAAGGGATGGCCCCGGAAGAGCTGGCCTCCCTGGGCTCAGGTTCAGAGAGCAGTGACTAACAACACTGGCCTTCATGAGGGGCCAAGTCGGACTCCACTATGCTCCACCCTAGAGGATTCCAAGGGGAGAGGTGACCACACACAGCGAAAGCCCTACAGATCCAAGTAACTCAGAGGCACCTGGGTTTCCTCATCTGTAAAATGAGAATAGCAGGGATTGGCTTATAGGACAATTGCAGGCACAGGGCACATGTGGCAAGCAGAGGTAGAAGGTGCAGACGATGACCTCTGACCGCCTTCTCTGTAGGAACAGCGCTGGCTGCCGGGAGTCCTCAGGCGCCTCTATGCAGGGCTTTCATGGCCAATCAGCAGGGTGATCAAGGCCCTACCCCGCCTTCCCGTGTAGGATGGAGCATGTGACTCAAGTCATAACCAATCAGCACATAGCATCCATGGGCCACAGTGATTGGCTATGGAAAGGTCCTGTGACCTATGCCTGTCCAATCAGAGTGAAGCTCAGGACCCTGTTCAGGACCTCCAAAAAATAGATTGCTTTCCGTTATTACTAGGCTGTCCCTTACTAGGGTGGTAATTGGTGTGCAGGCCACCTCAGCCACTGGTCCCCCAGAGAATAAAGTCAGGCAGGGGAGAAGCTGGGCCAGGGAGGTCCACCACCCCACCCCTTAATTATCCACCCAATCCCAGGAGTCCTCAGGTGCCATGTTTTATTGTGGTAAAACATATACAAAATTTACTCTTCACCATTTTAGTGTATAGTTCAGTGGTATTAAATATGTTCATAATATTGTTCAACCGTCACCACCATCCATCTTCAGAACTCTTTTTTTCTTGTGAAACTGAAACTCTGTGCCCATTAAACATTAACTCCCCATTGCCCAGCCTCCAGCTCCCAGCCCTGGCACCCACCACTCTATTGCCTGTCTCTGATTCTCTAAGTGTCTTTAGATGCCTTATTTGTTGAGGAGATGGGTCTGGGTTTCAGACCACGGATGTGCTTACACCATTCTGAGTAGCCACCATGACACAGTTGGGGGGGGCGGGGACTTCAGGCTGCCGCTCTGCCACCTGGAGCACAAACCTCTGACAAGTCAGCCTGGATCATGGCAGCCACTGGTCAGTGCACATGCTACCACTGCCCCTGCCCCTGCAGGGAAGAGCCCCTGGAAGGTCCCTTCACTCCCACCAAATCACCCCCAGTGAGAAGTGGTGGTGAGGTCAGCCAGGAGGTTGTGGATGCCACAGAAGGGTGCATGGGGTGGCCGTGATAAAGGCTGGGCTCTCAGCGAGTTCCTGTCGATGCTAAGAATGAATGTGCCTGTTAAGAAGGACTCCTGATGGCGAACTGGGCTCAAATTTATAAACAGAGTCTAGCAGTCATTGCTACACCTGGGCCTCTCATGTTCTCCCTACTTCAGGGAAAAGCTGCACTGAGCAGTCTGCCTCCTGGCCTGTGTTTCTGCCAGCTGAGTCGACCCTTATAAAGGAGTTTCTAGGCTCATAAACCAACCAGTGGGCTGAAGATCTGCCCCGGCAAATCAGGGCTGTGAAGCTATAGCCTCGTTTGCATCTTCACCAACCAATCAGGACAGTGCTGCTTGAGCCAATCAAACTGTGAGGATTTGGACCAATTTACATAGAAATGGACCAATTAGGGATTGGAGGTGGGCACTCTTCTCTATATAAGTCAGCTTCACTGCTGCCCCAACAGAAGGTGTTTTCAGTTTCCGTAGAAGACTGTTTACCTGTAATACCAGAACCACTTCGCTTCAGCTGCCTCACTCCTGCTACTTCAACTGAGCTGTTCCACAGCTGAGCTATTTCATAATTGAGCTGATTCAGCCATGCTGTTCCACAATTAAGATGTTTTCACTGAATAAAGTCTCCTCCCAGCCCTAAGCCGCACCCCAAATTGGGGGCTCCTGTTGGCGTTGAATTGGTGACAACAGCCTTGGGTTGACATTCCCCAGTATAGTTAGTCCCTGCCTGCAGGGAGCCCTGGCCCATCTAACCATCCTGCTGTCAGCACAGCTCCAGTACTTTCACATCGGCCTCTGGAGGCCCCTTCAGGGACCTCAAGACCCACACAGGGTCTTCACACTGGGCTTACATGCCAGCATGATGTCAACAGACTCAGAAATGCAGCGTTCTGAAGAAACATCGGAGGGTCGGGCAGCAAAGAGCCCACTAGGGGCGATAATCTATCAAGGGAGGCAGGGCATGAGCTCACCAGGGTCCCTCCCTCTCCTTCTGCCAACCCTGTCCCCTCACTTGTGTCTGGTCCCCATCTGGCCCCTAAAACACTTATAGTTTCCCTGAAGAGTCCCAGAAATGGTTGGCTCCAACTTCCACTCTCCACCTGGGCAAACTGAGGTTGACGGTAGGAGGCCTTGCCCAGGGTCACATGGTGACTTGCCAGAGCCCAGTCCAATGTCTGCTCACACCCACCCAACCCTTCCCCATACAGGCCCAGGGGTGCATCCCTCCCCTACTTAGTTTTATTTAAACCAGGGATTTTGAACTAGGATTTCAGAGACCCCAGAGGGATATGCAAAACATGAAAACCACACAAAAACACATGTGTATACAAGTGCTCCCCTGTGAGAAAGGAGACGGAACTTCAGCCATTCTCCAAGGGGGCCTGCCCCACTGAATGTGGACATTCTGAAGTTGCCAGCAGAGCAGACCAGGAGAGGCAGGCCAACCCTGAGCACTGAGGGCACAGAGTCTCGGTGGTGATTCCCCCACCCTTCCCTGCACTAACTTCTGCCCCCATCTTCCCAGGCAATCACATTTCATGGCTCCCAGCTGAGCTCTTCCCAGTCAGATCTGGGTCCTGCAGACTTAGCCAGGCCCAAGTTTCCCATGGCATAAGTTACCAAGAAGCATAGAGTGCAACATGGCATGTAAATATCTGGGGCACTTCCTAGATGAAGTGCCATTTAGCTGAGACCTATGGAGTGAGCCAAGTAGAGGGAGAGACAAGAGTAGACGGGGTGAGGGCACAGCCTGTGCACAGGCCCTGAGCTGGGAGTATCCAGTGTTGGGTGAACTAAAAGCTCAGTGTGAATGGAGTGCAGGTATGAGTGACAAATGAGGCTGGAGACCACTGGGCCATGTCTTGGGGGACCTTGAATGCCAGGCCAGTGGGTTTGAATTTTTTTTGCCAGGTTTGAATTTTTTTTTTTTTAAAGAGCAATGAGAACCACTGAAAGGTCTTAAGCAAAGAAATGATGTGATTTAAAGTGTGGTTTATAAAAATCAGTCTGGCCGCTGTATGGCAAAAGAGTTGCTAGGGAGAGACCAATTAAGAGCAGCTGGGGAACACAGGAGCAAAAAGACAGGGCTTGGGGTCAGGTGTGGTGGAGAGATGGGAACTGGAATGAAGTTCGGAGATGTTTAGGATTCTGGGATCCCGGTCTAAGAAAGGAGTGAGGTCTGGGAAGAGTGGAGAGATCCACTTCCATGTCAAAAGCATGGGGTCGCCCAGGGCAGGAGCCCTGGAGGCAGCGGGGCAGGCAAGTCTGGAGGAGTTCTGGGCCAGACATGGGGACCTGGAGCCCAGATGGAGTGTGATAGCAACTGTTTCATCTGCCTTGCATGCTTGTCCTTCCTCTTGCTTTTATGATAAAACCCCAATCCATTCCAGAGCTTGGGGATCTGACCCTCACCCTCAACCCCAAAGGTGGGCAAGAGACTCAGACCAGGCCCAGATCACAGTGATTGGCTTAAAGATAGGCCTGGACCCTAAGCAGAGCCCATGAGAGCCCTCCCCACGACTCTAGCAGGGACCATCCAGAAAGGAGAGCTCTGTATTTCTGAGAGATTCCTACCATGGAAAACAAATTAAGCAGGGCTGCTGGTGCCTCCGACATGGGGAGAGCCATCCTGAGATTAACACAGAGAGTGATAGGCCTGAAAGGTAGAGAGAGCATGTCCTGAAACCAGTCCTGAGCCCCCGGATATAGCCATGCCTGAAGGATGGCTTAGGACTCCTTAGGACTCCATGATGTCCCTTCTTTGTTTCATCCATGTAAGCTGGTTTTCTGTCACTTAAACTAAATGAGTCTTAAACAACGTGTAGGAGGAGGCTGAGGCGATCCTGGACAGCTGTGTAGATTGCCAAGAGCAGGAACCAAGCACGTGCCTCTGCTCTTCTGACCTGGGGAGCCCTGACACCAAGGGAAACCGGAAGTCCCCACAGCCCCTTTTTGTTGTGCCTGAGACCTTCTCACTGCCCTCCAGGCAATGCTGAGGCAGAGTGTGAGAAGGAAGACCCTTCACAGGGCAGCTGCAAGTCCCAGACACCCCTCACCCCCAGCCCCACAGCCTAAGCCTGCCGCACCTGCCCACCCTCTCAAGCACCTGAGCCAGCTGGAGTCCAGTACGTGCCTCAAAGGCAACAGCCTTGTTAGGAAAAATGAAACGTGTTTCCATCCCTTAGGCCAGTGAATGACCTCTCTAGGGCCTTTAGTGACTCTCAATAATGTCCAACAAAACTGGACAGAGCGGGAGCCTGGCCAGGATGGCAGCCCAGCAGGGGAGCCCCAGCCCACAAGGTAGCACCCCTTTGGCCTCTCTGAACCTTGGCCTTATAATGGGAGCTCTGCTCACAGAGTTATGGGGGTGTTCACCGCCCTCCTCAGGCTCCAGGCAAAAGGCTTCAGAGGCCAGACCCTTTCCACCAGCTAACCCTTGGAGGCTTCCACCGCTGCCCCTGTTTGGCCAGAGACACCAGGCTAGAGAGGTCCCCAGAGCTGCACTGAATGGGGACAGAGGTGGGGCAGGATGCTTTCATCCTACTGGTGTCCCCACTGCCATCACCCAACCATGAGGACTCAGGCTGCCTGCAGGGAGCTGCAGCCGAGTCGGTCAGTGGCTTGTCGGCGGTCACTTAGCCACCACGCCCACTCTCAGCTCCCACTCATTCACACTAACAATGGTCAAAGCCCTTGACTAAGAAGGCCTCCAGGAGTCAAATAGGAAAGGTAGGAACGTTTTAAAGAAATCCACCTCTTCATTTTAATATTTTTTGTTGGCATGCAAAAAAGGCAATAAAACGTAATAAGCATGGTCTTGAAGTCAAACAAACACATGTTCAAATACTGGCCGTGAAGTGTGAAGCAAGCTGTCTTGACTTTGGAGCCTTAGCTTTCTCATCTGTAGAATGGGGATAATATCAGACACCCATCATAGGGCATTGTGAGACGTAAACAAGGTGATGCGGCTGGGGTGCTCAGCAGGGAGCGTGGCACGTGGTGGGGGCACAGTGACCCTGTGATGTGCTATTATTACTTTTTATGCCAACAGGCTTCTCATTGGGTTTTGAATGAGTATATAAGAATGATGTGAGATTAGCACACCTATCCTGAGGCCCGAGGGGTACTCGAAAAGTCTCCCATAGCAATGTGGTGTGTAAGAATCATTTGCTAAGCATTATTTTCTCATGTATCATGAACAGGCAAACTTTAACCTTTCCCTGTGAATGTTATGAACAACTTCCGTCGAGTGGCTTTGTGAAAAAACCTGGGAACGCTCTCTGGAAATAAAGGGCATAGCATGTCTTATGAAGCATGTCTTCTGGCATTTCTTGAGTCTGCACCTCTACCTGACTCCAGTAGAATTTGCACCTTGGCTGGCCCCGGGTCCCAATCTCATATCATTTGGGGGAGCAGCACCCCTTACACTCTCCATCTATGGGGTTCTGCAAACCCCTGGTCCTGATTCTCATGGGAACTTCTGACCCCAGCCTGGTCAGAGTGATAGCCAGGACTCAGCTGGAATGTCAGCCTGGCACTGCTTGGACCCCTCGACTCGCCACAGGACGCCACCTGAGAACAAAGCCAACAAACACAGGAAGGCAGAGGCAGGAGACAGCAAGGGTCCTATTGACCTGGGGGGGCATCTAGATCCAGCCGTGCCTAAAGACTTACCATCACGTGAGCTAATAACGTCCCATGTCTGTTTAAACTAATTTGACTTGACTTTTCTGTCACTGTAACTGACAGGATCCTGACCAATACAGTGACATAAGAACCCCTTCGTACTAAACAGTTTAGGAGACTGCTGTCCATGGTAAACAAAGCTACTATCGCCTTCCTTGAAAGTGCAGAAACAAACTCTGGGGGCCGGGCAAGTAGATGAGCAAATGCACGTCCCAGGCCAGGGGCAGGAAGACAGGCCTGAAAGGTTCTGTGGCTCTTGGGAGAGGCATGTCTTACCTAAGTATCAAACCTAGGCTAAGACCACCACTGCCTGCTACGTCCTTCTCCACGCATCCTCCACACGTCTTCCAGGAAAGCTAGTTCCACATGTTCTGCCGAGAGGGGTTTCCCTGGTCCCACCTGTGTAGGAAGTGCTGGACTCACGGAGTTCCAGAGCCTTCTTGTCTACTGAACTCAGAGATCCCCATGGGCCCCTTGAATCTACCAATGGTCCGCTGAACCCTATGTGCTCAGAGCAACTTGAGGTGCAATCTGCAGGGCTCCCTTGCAGAAATGGGGCTGTAGAACCTTGCTTCTCAGAGCGCTGTCTAAGGCCCAGGAGCATCAGCCTGGGAGCGTATTAGAAGTGTGAAGCTCGGGCCCCGCCCCAGAGGCGCTGGATCAGAACCTGCATTTAACAAGCTCCCAGAGGGTCTGCACACACAGCTGCTCAGTTAGTCGCTACCTATGAGTGGAGAGCAGCAGCTGCACAGGAAGGGGCTCCATGTAGTGGGGTGGTGCAGGGCCTGGGCTGCTGGGAGGATGCAGTACACATGTCTGTGGAAGGCCTACTGAGGGGAAGGAACTGCCCAGGACGTACGGCTCCTGTTATCACATCTCAGTGTCCTCCACCCAGCCAGACATGGGAACACCGTGGCAGAAGAGGCTACACAGAACCAGGCCAGAATGATGTCATCACAGGCTGTGTGGCTTTAGGCAAGTCACTCAACCTCCCAGAGCCTCAGCTGCCCATCTGTAAACCAGGCATGGGGATCCCACCCCTGCAGGGTCGCAGTAAGGACCAGAGGTATGGTGAGTGAAGCTCTTAGCACACAGGCCTATCACTGATGCACTGAGGGACTTTAAGAGTTAAGAAAGTAATTGGTATAAAATCAGAACAGACACACATAACAGAAAGGGAAGGAGGAGGGAAGGAGGGAGGGAGGAAAAGAGAAGAATCAGCAGTGATGCTGTTCCACTGTCTTCAGACCATTTTTCACTGATAGCACTCAAGGTGTTTCAGGGAGGCCCCAGCCCCTCTTCCAACTCCAGTCTTCTTACCAGCCCTGCTGGTGTGTGTTCAGTATATGCGACATCTCACCATGGTGTCTCAACCAGGCTGATGCATACCTGGTACCTCGGCATATGCTCTGCCCTCTGCCAGAATTGCCAACCTGCGCAGGTGCCCACTGGCAGTGCATACATAGCCCCCAAGTTCATACTTTCTTTTTTTTTTTTAAGATTTTTATTGGGGAATTGGGGGAAGGGGAACAGACAAGTTACTGTCTTTTTGTTCTTCAGTCTAGTTGTGGAGGACATTGCTTCACTGGCCCAAGTTGGCACCATCATTGCACTCTTCCCGGGCGAGGCACATCAGTCGCCGGCTTCTGGACATCGGCTCACAGCGGTTGCTGGCTGCTGGCCGCTCACGCTGGCTGCTGGCTACACACAGTAGCCCATGGCAACCCACTGCAGCAGGGGCTGCAGCCTACACCATCACTGGTGACTCACAGCAGCCCAGCTCCAGGTTGAGCTGTTGTTCAGCATCTTAGCTGTAGAGGGCAGTGTCACTGGCCCTCATATGTGGGATCCGAACCAGGGCCCTCTGGCGTTGCAAGCCAGTTCTTAACCAACGCGCCACTCGGCCGGCCCCCCCAGGTGCATACTTTCAAGACCCAAGCCAGAGTGCCCCTCAGCCCATCAGCTGCCCTGAGCATGTGCGCCTGGGGGAGCAGCAGACCAGCCACATCACTTACTAGTACAGTGGACAAACACACTAGAGATGCTGGTTGAACATGATTCACTGAATGAAAAGAAGAATGAATGATATGGTGACAAAGTCTCCCTGAAATGCTCTCCATCAGAAGTTAACTAGTACACAGGAGCTGGCCCACCAACAGAATGCGCCCATGTCACCTCTTCCCAGCCCAGTTCACCCCACCCCACAATCCCCAGCACCCATTTTCTTTAATCTAGGAAATTCACCTCCAAAGTAAAATGAGACACAACCATGAGGCCTGGGACATCCTCAGAGACAACAGGGCATGAAGGGCTGTACCACATAAACCCAGCTCCTCCAAGGACATCGACAGTTGTTTTCAAGATGCCCAGGTTCTAACTAAATCCATCCAAAGGCAATGATTTTCCGAAGCAACAAGTGATACTTCCTGTGTCTCCATAAAAAGAACGCCAGCGGTTGTGGGGCTCAGGAGTAATTGCTGGCTCTGCAGCCAGCAGGAGGAGCCTGAGGACAGGGGCTGGGGCAGCAGGGCTGGGAGAGCGCCACCCCCTCTGAGCAGGAGTCCTCTGAGCAGCAATTAGAGCGGAACCCACGGTGGGCGGCTTAGATGTCTGGCCAGCACAGCCGGCCTGACCACCGCACACCCAATCCAAAATAGAAAACTGCAGTGGCTTCTGCCGCGTGCCAGGCCCCAGGACAGCCAGACAGAGCACCGCCAATGTCAGCCTCTTCCCTGAGCACGGATCCAGGCTTCCTCCAAGGCCCCTAATGGCAAGCCATGGTCCCTCTGGGCCCCTAGAAGTAGAACTTCTACACTGGGTGGCCCAGGCAGTCCCAGGAGGGGACAGCCCACCCAGCCTCTCTTCTGTCCTCCTGGGCCTGCCCATGGGCACCAGACCTTACATTTCCAAATGCTCCCTTTGGCTCAAAAATAGAGAGAGAAAACCGACTTTTCAAATAACCAGCTGAAGTTCAACAGGAAACCACAACATAAAAATCAGTGGCTCCTGGTTAGCCAGGAGGCAGAGAAATAACTGGGCATTTCATCGCCATGGTCTGCCCCCTGGGCAGGCATCACCCATACACACAGAAAAAATAAGACTGACTGCCAGCACACATGCTCCCCCCACACACACATACCACACATACTAAAATGTTCAGGATCACACACTCAACAGACACTGACACAAATGAGCAGAAACCTACAGATACACACGTGCACAAGACTCACAATGTCACATTCACGCGTTCACAGGTGCACAGGTACCCACACGCGAGTACACAGCGATATTCCAAAACACATGTGCACACACTCACAAAGATATACACATACCCTGGATGCAAGACAAGACCTGTGCCTGCAGGCCTAAAGGAGACACACAGGGGCTGGCTACTTGATCAGCACCTCAGAGCCCCTGCCCCTTCCCCCTGCATAAATTACCCCCTCTCCAGCCAATCAAAATAACTTGCCTTCCAGCCAACCCCTTCAGTCGATGCCCTGTGGTCTTATAGCAGAGAATGTCGTCAGTGCAGGCCTTGCCCTCCCAGGGGACTCCCAGGTAACCGGCTTCAGAAGCCCAGGCAAGGGTCATGGACAGAAAGGAGTGGGAGATGTTCGTACTCACCAGCCCGTCGCAGTTGCTTAGCGCCACGGAGGAGGCTTCAGTCAGGCCTGCCACGTCTCCGACGTAGAGGCAGGTCCCAAGTAAGGGCTCCACGCGGGTGGCGCCGGACTCGCCCTGCCACTCTACCGTGGCCCCTGGCGCCACTAGGCGGGCGTTGGGCCGCAGCCGCAGGTGCAAGTCTCGGCCGAAGATCGTGACATTGTAGAAAAGGCTGCCGCCAGGGTCCTCCTCGCTGTCCCCAGGGAAGCCTGGGAACTGGACTGGGGCGGCCCTGCGGACCCGAACCCCCTTCTGGGCTGTAGCCGCCGACACCACGTGGGACACCAAGCGTCCCTGGGCGTCAGTGCGCACCGGCACCGCCAGGATGCGCTCCGCTCCATGCCCCAAGGGCTCGCCTGCAACGGGAAGGGGCGTTAGAGCCGCTGAGACCTCAGAGCCCACAGCCCCTCTCCGCTGAGTCCCGCATCCCTCAGCCCCGCCCCCACTGCAAAGGGCATTCCACTCCGGCCTTCTCCCTACAGGGAAGGGGCGTTAACACAGCCAACACTCTGGAGCCCCGGCCGGTCCCGCTCTGGGACCCTGCAAGCCGAGTGCTCTGCCCCTTGCCCCGTTCCGGGTTGGGGCTCCGCGGGCTCCTCACAGTTCCTCAGGGGACAGGCGCGACAGAGCGTCCCCCGCCCGGTGAACCTACTGTCCTTGGCAGGACGTGGGGCGGCTCTGAAGTCATTCCTGGTTGGCCCCCTACCCGTGCGCCTCTACCCTTCAGTGGCCCCTGGGGCGGCGAGAACTGGGCTCCCCCCAGCACGGGCGGCCTGTCTTCCGTAACCAGCTCCTGCTGAGCCCGCTGCCGGTCCCCCGTCCCTGGAGGGGTGGAGCAGGGTCCCTCAGATCTTCGGGGATCCCCTCCGGGCCGCCCCAACCAATCTTCAGGGCCCCAGGCGGTGTGCTCGGCACCCGGTTCCTCCCGAGCGCCCCCGAACGCCAGCCCCGGCGCCGCCTCGCCCTGGTTCCCCCGGACCCGCTGGGGCTGGCGCTGCGCGCTCCGCCACAGGGCTTACCCGGCCCTCAGCCTTCACGCTAGGCGTCCCGGGAGGCACGAGGGCTCCGAGGTTCCCCCGGGTCAGAGACGCCCAGGTGCGTCGCGGGGCGCCCCCTGCGCTACCAACCCGGCCCCGAAGTTGGCCAACTTGGCCCCGGGCGGGGCTCGCGGAGTTTGCCCAAGTCAGGCTGGACGCCGCCTGCGGAGGGGCGGTGGGGAGCGCGGGGCGGGGCCCAGATGACTGGGGTCGCTGGCGTGGGGTCCAGCCGCACCTACCTGGGGGGGCGGCGGCGAGCCGGGCGTCCGCGGGCGACGGCAGCAGCAGGAGCGGCGGCAGCAGCAGCAGCAGCAGCGCGGGGCAGAGCAGGCGGCGATCGGCGCCAGCCGGCGGATCCATGGCAGCCGGACTGCAGCCGGGGCCCCGCACTCGCAGCCGGCGCGAAAGTTCCCCGCGCGCCGCCCAGCCCACATCTGGGGGCAGCTGGAGCCTCCCGCAGCTGCAGCACCGCAGGGCGCGGGGCGGAGGAGGCGAGGCGCGGAGGGGAGGCGGGGAGCGCCGAGGGGAGGCGGGGAGAGGGAAGGAGAGAGAGAGCCAGCGAGGCGGGCGGGAGGGAGAGGCGAGCGCGGGGAGGGCGGGGACGGCGGGCGCCTCAGCCTGCGGTGACCCGGCGCTTCTCGGCGCGGCCGCCGCCGCTGTTCCAGGCTCGCTGCGAAGCAGAGACACCCCGAGGCTGAGGCAGAGAAGCGCCGAGGGCCAGGCCGGGGGAGTCCAAGCATCCCCACCCAGAGAGTCCTCCTGGGGCGCTCTGGTCCCACCAGTCAGCCCTGTGACACAAGGGGCCTCCTCACACTCTCTCTAAGCCCTGAGGCAGGACAGGGCGCGGGGATGGGCGGAGCGGCTGAGATGGAGACCCCAGAGGTCAGAGTCGCTTTTTATAGGCAGTGCTGGCACTGCAGGGGCTACTCCAAAGATCAACTTTTCCCTTCCAGAGAGAGGCAAGGCTCCCCTCAGTCCCCATGTTCTCTCTGCCTGAAGTCTGTCTGCCTCAGTTGCAGCCTGGGAGCACAGCCTCTACCACCCACACCTGACCATGTGGCCTACAGCATAGGCAGTTTGCAGCTATCACCTGGCCTGGATCCCACGTGGGCATCCAGCGTCCTGGACTTTGCTCTCCCCCAGGCCCTGCCTGAAATAGCCTTTCTTCTCTACCCATCTTTTCCAACTCGGCATCCCAGACATAGCTCTCCATCCTGGAGCAGGTGTGATGTCAGAGCTCATCCCCAGCTGGAATCCCTCTTCTTCATCAAGGTCCTGAGCCTGGAGTCGCTGTCCTGCCAGGCCTGCTGCCCCAACATAGCAACCTTCCTCTCCAGGTCCTGCCTGGGAACCCCCTCCCAGGCATGTGTCTGTTGGAACATCTCTGCTACGTGTCCCAGATTCTGCCCCACTTCCCCGGCGGATGGACACCTGTCCCTTTGGATCTTTTAATTCATGCTGCCCCAGGCCTGTGTGCCCAAGGCTTGTTGGTCAGGCAGGGCCAGATGACTCAGGCCCCTTGCTGCCAACCAGGAGGGCCTGGTCTTACGGGAAAACACGTGACTTGCACAACCCACTGTAGTGGTGATTTCGTCTCCTTGGTTCTGTCATTTTCAGGACCCGGGTGTGAAAGCACTGCAGCTTGATGGCCATCTTCACCTTGTCCATGTCACCTGAGGGTGCTGAGACAGGACCCAGCCCCCAGGCATGGTGAACATTTGTTGTGAACAATAAAAATGGTGAAATTTCACATAAGAATTGAGATTTCTGACTTTTCTTGAGAAATTGGAATGTGTGGCCACACTGGGCCCACGGTTCTGCTGTGAACCCTTAAATGCCCTGTAGCTGGCTGTAGGTCCCCTTCCCCCAGCCCCAGCAGGTGTCTCTTCTGTGAACTCTGATGACACAGCTGGTTCCAGAGAAAGGGGGATGGTGATCAGTGCATGGGAAGAGAGATGACTCCACAGCTAGCCACCCTGGGGGACTTCCTGTAAGAAGCAGCCGGTGTTGAATCCTGAAAGCAGAGGAAGTCAGGCAGCCCAGAGTTGGGTCTGGCAAAGTGCTGTCTTGGAACCCATGACATGCTTCCACTCATTCCTCTTGTGGTTCTGGTGCTTTTTCCTCCTCAAAAGATGATTGACAACCCAACTAGCAGCCTCACTGACTTGGAGGGTCACATTCCACTACCTCACTCCTCTATCAGGCTTATGGTTGTTACCTCAGTCCTCCCCCCACCACCGTCATTATTTCTTTATGCACTGCTTCACCCTATACTTAAGTTTTTAAAGGATACTTTAAATCACTACCATAAATCAAAAGCCAACATCTCCATAAATCAAAGGTAACCGCCAAAAATAAATAAAATGGAAACAAAACATTTTTTTTATGAAGTTCAGATACTACTGCCTGCAAAAGGCACTGAGGCTGACGCTGCTTAACAAGTGTTGGTACAGTGGTGAGACAGCCTCGCAGAAGCAGGGCCCTTTCCTTCCAGGCAATGAGAAGGATGAAAGGAGATCCAAGAAGAAATGACTCTTGCTCTGCGGGTCATGACATTTTCTGAGGGGTCCACGTAACTAAATTATCTGCACACTTTGGAATACCAGCTCTTAGATATTCTTTGGAAAGAGGGTTTGTCTCCCTGACACTCCTGAGTCACCCCTGACAGCTGTTCCTGCCCATGTCACCCCTGACTCCTGGGACTCCACCCAAGTAAAGACCCTCCCCACCGTGAGTGGGAGGCAGACCGCCACCCTTGACCAGCCCACCCTGTTGTCCACACAAGGACACCCCCAAGGCCAAGTGGATGAGACAGGCTCACATGCATTGAAATTTACAGTCGAACCCTCCCCATAGGTGCCCTTGTGGACGTCTTCCAGCTTCCTGATCACGTATCTTCAGCTCAAGAAAAAAAGAGACACCTCCTACTTCTTCAAACATCCATGGCTCAGATCGCTCCTCTCCCTCTTCCAGAAAATGCTGCCTCCCCCCACTGCTGCCTGCCTCTCCCTCTGGCCCTTGTCCTCCTTCAGGTGAAGAGTGGGCACAGAAATTCCCAGTAGTTCTTTGTTCAAGTCCAGTTACTCATTCTCGACCTCAAAGACACAAACCAAGGAACACAGGGCCAACTCCACTCCAACACTTGGTTGAGTGTGTGTCATGTCTGTCTGCTTTTAGTTGAACTTGAATGTCTTTCGGTCTGTCACTCTCCTGCCTGACACAGTCCCCACCACTCTCTATTGTCCTACACATGCCTATTGCTCAGTATTGTTACCAGCCTGGTCCCTGAATAACTGGAGTTGCAGCCGGGATCTGGAATAGCCACTGTTGTGGGTAGCGATGAGGACAATTCAGCATGAGCTTGGGCCCTCCAACCCGCTTAAAAGCTCCCTAAGGATGTGAGGTGCAGAAAGAGATGAGGACCTTTACTGGTCATCTTGGGTGTCACAAATCACTGAGCATGCCTCAGAGCAGGGATGTTAAGAAAGGAGAATGTCTTCTGCACCCACCCCAGCTCTTGGGGGAGCAGTGCCTTGTCTTATTCTGAAGGGAGGAGCAGAGCTCTCCGCTCCACCTCTGGCTTCCAAGCCACACACACCAACACAGACCTCGTCAGAGCCATCCCTTGTGGCCACACAGAGCCCAGAAGTTCTGCCCTTTGACGAGGTCAGCATTCTTGGCAGGCCCAGAGGGAGGCAGTGAGGTTTCACTGTCCTCCCTCCAGATAAGTAAGCTCTCAGAAGTTGGGGGGCCTGGGGAGGCACCTAAAGTTTTCCAGCCCCCTGGGGACCTGGACCAGAGCATAACAAGCAGTAAGGCCTTAGTGACCTTGTCAAGGCACCTCTGAAGACAGCAGTTCTGTCCCCTCCACTGTTGGCAAACAACAGGCACAGTAACCCCATCAGATGCACTGACAGAGTCCTGGCCAGGAGCGGCCGTGGTAAGCAGTATGTCAGGGGAATGCTGACTGAACAGAACATGGCAGCGGGTGGCCTTTGGGAGTGTGGATCTTGCTGTTTCTTGAGCATCCCTACACACACACACACACACACACACACACACACACACACACACACACACCGGACAGGGAGCTGTGTCAGGCAAAACAGGAAAAAATGTGGGTGGTGTCCAGGCAGCAGTGTTTTCATTGCCATGTTCCACACAGAGTTGTCCCACCACCATTGGGATCAGTTCTGCCCGGAAGTGTAAGACAAAATACTTGAAGTTTGGAGGCTTGGGGATCCAGGTTCAGTCAACACTCCTACATGGAGGCACAAGCTACAGGCTCAGGCTCAGTATAAACAGTAGTGACCTGGGGGAGGATGAAAGGTCAGTACCCATTTGGGGCTGTCCTCTTGTATGTGTGCTCGACCTAGCAGAGAGGCAGCGAGGCCCACAGATTTTCAAGGGAATGTCTGGGAGTGGCAGGGAGAGACATCCTGGGCCTACTTGTATTCAGATATAGACCCCCTAGGTCCGTTTGTGCCTGGCCTCTCATAGAGGTCAGGGCTATTTGGTCCATTTCTCCCATCTGAGAAAGGTCTCTGGGTCCCTTAAGACACCCCTGGCTGCAAGTAACACAGCCAGTTTAAACCATAAGAAAATGCATGATCTCACCTACCAGGTCTGCATGTATGACAGATCCAGAGCTCAATCTGGCACTTCCACTGACCAGGTGGAAGGGTGGCCAAACCACACACAGGTATCCTGCCCTCTCCCAGAAGGGCCGGCTGATTCCCCTCTGGTCTGTGGGCCAAGGCGGGGACACATGCCCATTGCTGAACCAGCTGCCAACAAGGGGCAGGGAGTGTTACCGGGACAAGCCTAGATTAACAATCTGGGACAGAATGCATGTTAGGGGTCAGCCCCAGGGCCCCCAGCACCTCACTTGACTGTATTTCCAAATGAGAGCATGGCCCAGTCCCAGGTTACCCGCCCCTGCTTCTTCACGAGAGTTTGTTTCCCTTCCACGCCAGATGACATCATCTATAGAGCATGAAGAAGTAATTTCTTTACTTATAAACCCTGCACGTAACATGTGAAGGGCACAATTGTATTACATTGTAGGGTTGTGTGTTCAAATCCTTTGTAAGCCTGGCTGGGTATTTCCTTGCTTCCACTGCAAAGACGTGAATCGGTGGTCCTGGGTGATGCCTTGCTAGACCCCAGCATCCCTGGCCTCCAGTGCTTTATCCTCTGTAGGTGACCCACCCTTCATGTCAAGTTACTTCCATTCAGTCCAGCCGGCCTTGCCCAGTTCACAGCATCTGGAGTGGGCATTACAATGGCTAGAGCTTCCTGCTGGGGCTGGCAGTGACACCAACCATGGGACCCTAAGGCTATGATGCAGTGGGAGGAAGCTCTAAGTGAAAAGGTGAAAGGCTTTGGCCATCACCGTAGCCACCAGGGACTCCCTGGGAACCCCACTGCTCCTCCACGGGATGCCAAGGGGTCTCTGCCCCATCTCAGGTCCTATCACTAGTAGGGAGGGCCTTCTAGGCTGGCTCCCTTCCAGCAGCTGCAGAGGGTCCCTCCTCCTGTGCAAGTCCCACACAAAGTCCCCAGTACATTTAAGGTGGAGCTCATGGGGGAACTGGCCACCTCTGGCTCCCTACAAAATCGTGTCCCTTTCTTCTCATTGTTCCAGCAATAAAAGAAGAAAAAAGAAAGATTTACCCATATCTTTTTTATTATTATTATTAGTTTCAGGTGTACAAAACAATATAGGTGGACCTAGAGTACATTATACCCATATCCTTTGTGCAATGTTTTAGAGTTTTGATTTTTAGTGAAATAAATTGTCCCCATGCCAGTGACTCTTGCAGGCTCTCTACAGATCTGGCTCCAGGCACCCCCTCAGGAGACTTTTCTCTTCACACTGTCCCCAAGGCCTCTGGCAACTCCTTAGAGCCATCCCTATGGATGCCATCCTGTCCGCACACATGTGGTCCCCCTCAGCTACGTCCCCGGCCCCTCTCCTCCTGGGCAACCACACCCTTTCCCACGGGTTCAAGAATCTGTGCACCCATGACTCCAGCCATGTCCACTCCACTCTGCAAATGCAATAACCCTCAGGTGGCCCCATCAAGGTGTCTCAGAGCTCCAGCTCCTCACAGGCCCCATCTCCGCCCCACCCCCAGCCTGCTCTTATCCTCCTGGTCTCTCATTAGGGGCTCTGGGGCACCTGGGGCCCCTCCCTTCCTTGCCCCCACATCAAAGGGGTCACCAGCTCCATCTTTCTTCTCATTAGCTCTGGAATCTGTCCCTTCTCTCATGCCACTCTCTCTAGTCCAGGCCTTGTCACATCTCCCTGCTGGGCTCGGTGGTAGCACCCACGTGACCACCCTAGTTGGGCACCAGATGCCTGAAGTTAAGCCCATTGACTCATTGACTAAAGTGATGGGGTATCTCCAGCACCCCACACAGTGACTTGCACACAGTGTTCGGCCTGTCCACACCCCATGTCCTCGTCTGTGGGGCTGTGATCACAGGCCTGACCTCTTTCCCCACCTTGGGCAGCAGGTGCAGGGGAGGTCAAGTCCTCAGAGTGACCCTGAGACAGACTGCTTGGGCTCTGTCAGCCACTTTCCAGTCATGTGACCTTGGGTAACTAACTTAATCTCCCTGTGCCTCAGTTTCTTAAACTGTATATTGGGCATAACAATATCACCTACTTCACAGGGTAGTTTTGAGAGTTAAATGGCTTAACACACATGAAGGCTCAGAAGTGGACACCTTAGCTAGCACTGCTCTCTATCGCTGACTATACCCAGTGATACTGTGTACAGTATTGGGCTGGAGTCACAAAACTGTGTTCACTGGAAAATTTCCAGAGCATGTTGACCACATGCTTTTTTTCATGTTGTCACAGACTTTAGAACCAAACCTAGCTGCACTGCAGAACCTGGGTAGCGCGGATACCAGGGTGGATCTTGGCCTGATAAACGACCGGGCCGAAGGCTTGCAGGAAATACTGTGATTAACAAAACACAGCCTGGCACATAGTAGGTGCTCAGTAAATATTTGCCAAATGAAACAACAAAGTAACTACCAAAGATAGATGCTATCAAGAAAATAAGAGCACTTGCGATCTTGCTCCCTATCATCAGTTTTGGTCAATTAAATTCTTATAAAAATAAAAAATGAAAAGAAAAGTAAAAGAAATGTATGATATAGAATGCATGGGACCAGGAGGGGAGGTGGGGAAGGTTTAAGCTAAAAGCTGATGGGAGAGGAGTTTCCAGGAATGGGCAGTCTAAGTGGTGAGCATCTCAAGCAGAAAGACCAGCACATGCAAAGGCCCTGAGGCAGGAAGTGCTTTCTCTGCTTCAGGGAAGAAAGAGTGGCAGAGCCAGAGGGTGGTGAGAGAAGGAAGAGAAAAAGTGAAAGGCAAGCAGGGGTCACAGGGGAGGCAGAGCCTTGCTGGCTTGGCCGGGAGGTTACATTTTGTTCCAAGTTGAGGATTTAAGCAAGACCATGAAGAAAGGTGATGTTCATCTCAAAATGCTCTGGGAACTGGGAGCCCTCACTGGGACTTCCTGGGTCAGGGGTTTCCTGGAATCTTCTCAGGAGAAGGATCACACATATTCGTGCCACATGACCATCCCCATCTACCCTGGTGACTGGCCGGGCTGGGCCCCTGGAGTGGAAAGATGAAGACACTGGACTCAGTGTGACAACTCTTAGGTAAACTACCCTCCTTGACCCTTATGACACCCTACGAGGTGGAAGTACAACATTCCCACTTGCAGATGAAAAGGGGGCTGGAGCCATAAGGGCTCCCTGTAGAGCCCAAGCACTCACTGCCCACGAGGTGCTTCTCTGGGACCCTGGCCTTCTGAGGGTTCGGATCTGAGCATCCTTCTTGTAAATCCCTGCTCTTTGCCTAAAGTCACACAGTCATTGCTTATAAACTCATATATCATAACCAACACATGAGGGGCTGCCGACTGGTAGCCCACAGGGTTTTGTTTTTTAACTCAAATTATTCACTAAGACTTTTAAAAATCAAAAGATTTTCCATGAAAATATGCATCTCTGGCTTCTCTTGGGGGAAAAAAGCAAAAGAACACATCTGGCCACGCTGGGCCCACTGGGCCACAGGGCTGCCACCAACTGGAGCACAGGAACAGCACAGCCTATAGATGCTGTCCTAACCCTCACTGTCCCCACCCAGCTGCCTTCACCCTACACTGCAGGGCCCACCTGTGCCTTCTTCAGACGGGGCGGCTGGGACTTGGGCCTTTGCCCTCAGGCAGCCCGTGCATGGCCTGTGAGGGACCCAGGTGGGGAGTGGCGACAGCTCTCTCTGCTTACCTTTGCATCTCCCACCCAACCCCAGGCTTCTCTGCTATCTCACACAGGACCTGCACCATGGCCTCAGGTTGCGGGAACTTTCCAATAGGCTCCTTTTCATGATCCCCACATAGTATCAGTGGCCCCCTGCTGCTCACCAAGCGATAGTCCCTGTGGCTGAGGATACAGGGCCCTCCAAACATGAGTCTGAAAGCACAGCCCATTGAGACTATGGGTGGAGGGGTCATGGGAGTGCAGGGATGGGGATCATAGGAGAATTGCCATGTCAAGGCCTGGGGGCTTACCAACAAGTTTAAATGGATGGAAAGCAGCAAGCCAATTCAGGGCACCTGACAGAAAACTGTCCTGGGAAACGGGAGGCATGAGTGTTCATTTGCACATGTGTGCTCACACACACACCAGGTCACACGTGTGGTGGTACATGTATACAAACAGGCACACAGACACAGCTCATCCCAGCCCACAAACACCCACAGACCCAGATACACCTAACACACGCTCCAGAGCCAATGCAACACCCTGGCCTCCCTAATTGCATTTCTGAAAATGAGAAAGAGGAAATCGAATGAGTCTTGGGCCACCGCTGTTTCCCACGGCATTTTCCCATCTCCTGTCCGAGCGGCCAAGGCAACAAGCAGCCTGAGTTCTCAGCTGAGCCCCAGACTCCTTAGCAACCCTCAGCAGGGTCCAAGCTGAACCTGGCCCAGTCTGGCTGGCCTGCCGGCTCTGCCGTGTCCTCACCTGCCCTGGCCGTGAAGGCTGTGGATAGGAGCTGCCATCTCACCCCGGGGTCACCTGATGGTAGGAGCCACTGGCCTGCTTGCTGGGGCAGTGGAGATACACCATCAGGCTTTCTGTTCTCAGTGCCCTCCAGAGCACAGGACCCCAGCTTTTCACCATCATTATTGAGTCCAGGGGCCCTGCCCTATGCCTCCAAGAATCCTGCAGCCCTATGTCAAGAGCTGGGCAGCAGCTTCACAAAGGATCCCTTGACACACTCTGCACACCCTCTGATGTGGAGTCCCTCCTCCAGCACATGTCAGACCCCCTATTCCACATGGCATTTCAGAGCCCAGATGAAGGTCGCTGTTGGCCATGATGTTGTATTCAATTTTTGAGCAGGCAAATCACCTTATCAGCCACCGTTAGACCTGAAGTCAACTGGGACCCTCAGATCTGTTTTATAACAACATAATAAAGCCTTCCCCCCTCCCTGGATGTTGGCAATGGAGACTTTGAATGCAATTGCAGGCTTCACCGGCTTCCTTTTACTGGTTCTCATCTGTAAGACGATGAGGTGGACAGCTGAGGTCTGGTCTGAGGGTCCAGGCCCTACTCTCCTGAACTCTTCCATGGCACAAAAGAGACCTGAGAATCGCAGAGCCAGGGTGGACCTGGACAGACGAAGACCCTAAGCTCTGAGTGAAGCAGGCACTGAGGGACAACATGGCGCAAAGTCCATCAGAGGTTCTTCGTCTGCCAGGACTTCCCAACACATGGCAGCTGGGAAATGGGTGCCTCTAAAGGCCACGTTCCACTCCCTACAAACTGGGTCTTGACCCCTAAGACCTTGCTAAACCCCTGGCGTTGGCCTCACCAGACCCCGGGTGCTGCTTTTGGCCCTTCAGCAGGAGCCTTCCTCCCAGGCTGTAGCCTGTGCCGTCACTGCCGCCCAGCCTGGCCCTCCCCCATCTAGGGGAGGACAGGGCTTTCTGTAAGAGGCCCATCCCGCCCAGCAAGCTGTAGCCCCTCAGGGAAAAATCCCTCCAGCCTCACTTATAACAAACTAGTCTGTTGTGCAACTTTGCCACACAGAAGGTGCATGTGCCCAGCTTCTGTGCTGTTGCATAATTTTCCAGCTGTTTTCAGGACTGTTTCGTTTTTCGTCTGACATATTTCAGAAGCCATCTATAAAACTTAGACATATGTAAATGTAAAGTTGAGCATATGTGTGCAATGAACGATAAATGAGAAGTGAAAGAAGGGAGGTGTGGGACCAGGACTTAGCAAAAAGGCAGATGAAACAAATGTAAACATTTTGAATGCCACCTTCTAGAAGTCTGGGGAAGAAAATGAACTTGGACTCAATTGAAATGTTATGTTAGGGCCGGCGGAGTGGCGCGATGGTTAAGAACTCGCTTGGGATGCCAGAGGGCCCCGGTTCGGATCCCACATATGAGGGCCAGTGACACTGCCCTCCACAGCTAAGATGCTGAACAACAGCTCAACCTGGAGCTGGGCTGCCATGAGTCGCCGGCGACGGCGTGGGCTGCAGTCCCTGTGGCAGTGGATTGCCATGGGCTACCGTGTGTGGCCAGCAGCCAGCGTGAGCGGCCCGCAGCCGCAGTGAGCGGCCGTCCAGAAGCCGGCGACTGATCTGCCTCGCCAGAGAAGAGCGCAATGATGGTGCCAACTTGGGCCAGTGAAGCAACGTCCTCCACAACTAGACTGAAGAACAAAACGACAGCAACTTGTCTGTTCCCCTTTCCCCAATTCCCCAGCACTGTTCCCATCCCCCCAATTTCCCAATAAAAATCTTTAAAAAAAAAAAAAAGAAATGTTATGTTAAAGTGAAATATTTGTCCAGTAAAATTGGTGGTGTTTAATGTCCCTCTTTTCTAATAGTGCTATTTTATTTTTTTAGGAACAATCTCTAAAACCCCCACTATTTTTTGTAAAAGAAACTCTGTAGGCATTTTCTTGCCAAATATTTTGAACAGCATAACCCAAGATGCCCCTGTAAGGGGCAGAGAGGCATCAAGACAACAAATCCCCGATGCTGCCTCTTCATCTGTGCGGGACCATCACCACTCCCCCCACTCCCCACTGGAACCCTGGGTTGCTGCTGGACCTGCCTGGGTTCCATGTCACACAGGAGGACCCATCCTCGTGGAGCCAGGATCTGTCCAGGATGGATGGCACCCGTGAGTGGAAGCAGCTGAGCAGAGGGACCCAGGCCACAAGCTGGAGGCTTGCAGGCAGAATCCTGCCCATAGCCGTGTTTGGTGGGGACAGCACAGTGATTTTCTTTAAAAAAAAAAAAACTGAATAAGAGACACATAGGAGGTCTGACAATTAAGTTCTCGAACTTGTTGCAACAATATTGCTAACCTTTTTTTAATATCAGAGGGATTATTCATTATGAATTTGTACCAACTGGACAAATAGTTAACAAAGTTTACTATTTGGAAGTGCTGAAAAGGCTGCATGAAAAAGTTAGATGACCTAAACTTTTCACCAACAATTCATGGCTCTTGCATTGCAACAATGCACCAGCTCACACGGCACTATCTGTGAGGGAGTTTTTAGCCAGGAAACAAACAACTGTATTGGAACACCCTCCCTATTCACCTGATCTGGCCCCCAATGACTTCTTTCTTTTCCCAAAGATAAAGGAAATATTGAAAGGAAGACATTTTGATGACATTCAGGACATCAAGAGTAATACGACGACAACTCTGATGGCGAATCCAGAGAGTTCCAAAACTGCTTTGAAGGGTGGACTAGGCGCTGGCATTAGTGCATAGCTTCCCAAGGGGAGTTCTTCAAAGGTGACCATAGTGATATGCAGAAATGAGGTATGTAGCACTTTTTCTAGGATGAGTTCGCAAACTTAATTATCCAACCTCATACATTTTATATATACACATACACACACACACTATATACAGTGGGGGGGAGGTGCCAAAAAATGTATGCACATGACTTGTATTCATCTTTTGTTATCGGTATATATTATTACAATTTTAATACAGTTTTTCCCTTTCTTAAAATGTGTATAAATATTTTTGGCACCCTCTGTGTATATGTATATACACATATATACACACATACATATAAATTAGAAGAGTTCGGATTAGAAATCTAGATCCTGGGCTCCTTTTGATAAAGTAAAATACCCTGGCAACACGGGGTTCACATTCCAGCATGGCAGCTGAGGCAGAGCTTAGAAGAGTCTGTCCCCGCTGTTTCTGTCCCTTCCTCGCCTGTATCAGTTAACTCTTCCTCAAGAACCACCCTAGAACCTAGTGGAGAAGATAAGAGTCAACCCTACACTCACAGCTCTGCGGGTTGGCCAACGCAGCCCTCCTGACATGGCAGCTCTGCTCCACATTGGCTCACATTGCCCCCAGGTTCAAGGAAAGCAACTCCCAGGGGAAGAACAGCATCTCATGGAGGAGGTCAGAAGCTTCTAGAAGGGTGAGCATGAAAGCACAACGCCTCTGAGACCTGAGCTCCAAACCAACACACCGTCCCTTCCAGCCACATTTCCTTGGTCAGGGGAGACGTATGGCCCAGCCCACGTGAATGGAGCAGATGTACTGTCCATCATGGAGAGAGAAACTGCTGTCACGCAGCAAAGGGTGTAGATACAAGGACACCTACTGGATTGAATTGTGTTTCCCCAAAATTGCAGGTTGCCCAGAACCTCAGAAAGGGACCTTATTTGAAAAGGGTCTTTGTAGGTGTAATTAGTTAAGATGAGGTCATACTGAATTAGATTGGGCCTCTAATCCAATGTGACTAGTGTCCTTATAAGAAAAGAAGTAGAGACTCACAGACAGAGACACACAGGAAGAACAACACATGACAACAGAAACAGAGATTGAAGGATGTATCTACACATCAAGAAATGCCAAGTGTTGCCAGCAACCACCAGAAGCCAGGAGAGAGGCAAGGACCAGATCCTCTCTCAGAGAGGGAGCTAATCTTACCAACAACCTTTATTTTGTATTTGTGGCCTCCAGAATAATAGACAATACATTTCTGCTGTTTTAAGCCATCCAAGTTTGTGGTATCTGTTACGACAGCCCTAGGAAACTCATAGGATGGAGAAGGAATTGGGTATAACGATACACTCTACCACAGACCGCCCTTCCTGGACACAATTATTCAAGACCCTCCCACTTGCAAAATACACCCCCTCCCGCCCCAGACCCTCCATCAGGACATCAAGCTACAAGTCCAGAATCTCATGTCCTATGCCAGATCTGGATACAGCTTCTCTTGCTCCGGAGACCTATGGAACAAAGGAGAAGCTGTCTGCGCCCAGTCCCCCTCCACCCCTCACACTCAGCCCCAATGTGTAGGGCTGGAACGGGGTCACCCAGTAAACACTCCCATTCAAACAGGAGAACAGGAGGCCCCAAACAGTCACTGGCCTGTAACAATTCTGAAGTCCCGTTGTAGAAAGACTACCAGGAAATGGTACCCTGGGGTAGGGTCTGTTACGAGGCTTTAGCCCACTCCCTGAGGCTGGTCCTCAGTCCTTTGTTGTTGGTGGCTCTTGGCTCTACTCTCTAGGAGACCCTTCCTTCTCCATCATTCTGCTTGGTCATTTCTCAGAAGGACACTGGAAAATATGCCTTTTGTAGCAGCTGGAGATTTTCTCAGCCTGCAACTTGCCCATAAAAAATAAGTGGCCAGAGCTCTTTTTCCATCTTGAATAGTCTCCATTTCTCTTGGTCCAGATGGAGAGCTTTTGCCAATACAGCTCTCTCAAAAATTGTAGGTTACCTATGTATTTGCTTGTATGTGCCAAAAGCCATATTACAATTCCTTTGAAGAAATGTCTTTCTCTGCACTTAATTACAGGTACTGTGGGAGCTCAAGCTATTGCAGGACCATACCACTAATCTTTCTAGTAATTACTAGGCACAATTAATTCTTCCAGAGGCCTTCACAGGAGTATGAGACCTATGCCTTTGATTTGCTCTATGCCCCAAGCTATATCTTAGCAGCCATGCCCTTGATTTGACTTTTCTCCAGGCTGTCTTAATTTGAGAATCTTTTATTGAATGGAGAAGCTGCAGATTAGAAATAGTTTGATTTTTCAACCCAGCAAGTCCCAGATTTTCTGGACTGTCTTCCTTCTCTCTTAATTCTTTCTGAGATCTCCATTGTTCCTGAGCTGTCTTCTGTTTGTAGCTCTATATCAAGTGCAGGCAGCAGGAGCCCACTCATGCCTGCAACATTCTAGCTGGACAATCCCAGCCCAGGGCCATGAGTGCATTAGATACAATTTCCAGCCTTCAAGTTATTGCAAGTGACAGTTTTAGCAAATTTTCCACCACTCCATAACACAGGCTGTCATTTTTCCAGCCTCCAGTAACAGTTTCAGTTCCAAAGTCAATGTCACAGGTTGCAGGTTTCTAGTCCAGGTACCAATCTCTGTAGCAGTTACCCACTGCCATAATAAGCTGCATGCTAAACCACACTAGAACCTATATGCTCAGGGGCACAGCTCTGCTCCCCGCCTGTGCATCCTGGGGCCGAGGCTAAGGGGCCACATGCAGCTCCCAGGGGAAGCTCATCTCATGGAGGACAGAAACTTCTACAAGCTGAGCATGAAAGTACAATGTCCCTTAAGGCCTGGGCTCCTAACCAGCTTACCGTCACTTCCACCCATGTTCCATGGGCCAGGCGAGCAACATGAATGGGGCGGGACAAAGTCACACGGCACAAGGTGTAGACACAGGGATGGGAACAAACTGGGAACAGTGATGCAATCCAACACATCTTGGATTCAATTTTCCCAATTTGACACTTTTCACATAGGAAAGTACTAGTTGTAACAAGTGAAATGATTTCAAATTATGTCAAGAAAAAGCAAGTATCTCTTCACTGGAAACCTCCCACTTGTCTCTCCTTGTGGAATGAGAGAATGGAGCTGATGATGCTCAGGGAAGCAGCGGGGGGGTGGGGGGCTGCCAGCTCTCTGCAGCTGTCTTTCCAGTCTGGGCTTCATGAATGAGCCCCACCACCTTCCTCAGCACAAAGTCCCTTGCTCACTCATGACAGTTCAGGTGGGCTTCCCTTCTGTGATAGTATCCTGTGGCTGCTGTAACAAATCACTACCAAATGGGGGGACTTAAAACAACAGAAATGTATTCTCTCCCAGTTCTGGAGGCCCACATCAAGGTGCCAGCAGGGCCATGCTCCCTCCGGAGTATCCAGGGGAGAACGTGTTCCTCTCCAATCCCAGCTTCTGGTGGCTGCCAGCATCCCTTGGCTTGCGGCAGCAACACTCCAGTCTGCCTCCATGGTCTCATTGCCTCCTTCTCCTTGGTGTGTGTTTGTGTCTAATTTCCCTCTGCCTCCCTCTTATAAGGACCCCTGTGATTGCATTTAAGGCCCACACAGATAAACCAGGAAAATCACCTCATCTCCAAGTCTTGAATTTAATCACATCTGCAAAGGCCCTTTTGCCAAATAAGACCGTTTTTACATCTTCCTTTCAAGCAACCATCCCTGACAAAGATGTGGGAGTTGGCCAAGACCACACCCAGCACAGGGAGATGCAAAGCAAGTCAGCCAGTGGGGTCTTGCCTGCTGAGAATAGACTGGGGGCTTTCAGAGACATGGCATAGGCACAGGCAAGAGGCGTGAGCATGTGTGTTGTGTCCAAAAAATTACTCCAGATGTCAGCTCTGTTAACTCCTCAGGGACCCAGAGGGATCGCCCAAGCATGCAAGCATCTCCTCTCTGTCCTCTGAACCCACAGTTAAGTTCAAGCCAGGCACCACTTTTCCCTAATAAAAACGTCTTTTATTGGTGGAGCTGACCCTGTAAAAGAAAGGCCTGTTTTGATGAAACCAGTCCTTTAAAATGAAACAGTTTATCAGAAGCTATAACACGATCCCCATGAAATTAAAGTAGGAAGCCAGACTTCCTAAATGCCCTAGACGCTGGTTTTGATTTTTTAAATTGTCAGTTAAATTAAAGTTGGGCCATGGAGACTCAATGCTCGGCTTGCCTTTCTGGAGGGAAATGCTCTGATATGTCCCCCAACCCCCCCCCCCAGGCGTGTCCCTCCTGCAAAGCTCTTGGAGATTGGATACAATTCTTGCCTGCAGGCCCGTTTCAGCTCTGGGGCTGGAAATCAAGAAGACACTTGGGGGACCAGAACTGTTCACTAGATAAGTGGGGTTCCTACTCCATGTCAGATCCTATCTCAGGACAGGGGAGTGTCCTTACCCAGCCACTCAAAGGTCAGAGGTTGACAAGAACTGGTGGGTCAATCATGGTTATATGGCAAGTGACAGAAAATGACTTGGGCTGAAATGGGCCAAAAGAGAATTTATTGTTTCACAAAATTAAAAACTGGCCTTGGGCATCGGAAATGATGTCTCCAGAACCAATCCCTTCCCTACGACTTTCTTCCCCCCATCCTTTGGGTTGCTCCCTTCTCAAACAAGGAGTCTCTTTATGGTGCCAAGAGGGCTGCTGTAGCTCCAGTTTCACAGTCTTACAACCTTAAGCCCTGAGGGAAAGCAGACTGCTTTCCCTGAGAGCTCAGATCAAGTCCCGGGTATCTGATAGGCCCAAGTGAGATTAGGTGCCCATCCCTAAACCCATCCCACACTCAAGATGATGAAATTCACTGAGTGGCCAGGCCTGTACCATGTGACCCACCCCTAAAGCAAGGACTAGATCAGCTTCGCCCCACATACATGACCCACAGGGAAGGGGTATGAGTGCCCATAAAACAGTAAGTGTCCCATATACGCTAACACTTCTGACTCAGAGTGTGCCTACTAAGTCACAAAAGAAGTTAATTCTCATAACCTGAATTGTCCAGTTTGATGGCTGTATTAGTCAGCTCAGGCTGCCGTAACAAAATATCAGAGCCTGGGAAGCTTAAACAACAGAAATTTATTTTCTCACAGTTCTAGAGGCTGGAAGTTCAAGATCAAGGTGCCAGCATTGTTGGGTTCTGGTGAGGCTTCTCTTCCTGGCTTGCAGACAGCCGTCTTCTCTCTGTGCCCTCTCGTGGCCTCTTCTCTGTGTACACAAATATAGAGAGCCATCTCTGGTATCTCCTCCTCTTCTTATAAGGCCACAGCTCTATCAGATCAGGACCTACCCTTATGACCTCGTTTAACCTCAATTAGCTCCCATATTTATTGACATCTTTAGGTTGTTTGCATGGGCGTGTATATGTATGTGTATGTTACTACCAGCAGTCCTGTGATACACATCTCCTTACTTCCTTGTATATTGGTGTTTTTATCTCTATGAGATAAAACCCCCCAGGGTGGAATTGCCAAGTGAGAGTCAATGTGTATTTTAAGTTTAACAGACATTGCCAGACTGTTTTCCAAAAGGACGGAGCAATTCTGCTTCCATCAGCCACGTGCAACCCATGTCGCTTCATCCTCATCCTGGCAACTCAGGGTGTCACTGCTCTTTTGGATTTTTGCTAATCTAATATGTGACCATGGCACCTGGTTGTTTTAATTCATACCTCCTGACCACCAGAGGGAGGCTACATGGTCCCCTGGGGCACTGCATGGAGAATGAAGGATCAGAAAAGGCTTTCCTGAAGCCATGGGCTCTGGGTATGCGCTAACCTGATGAGGCTGGGGAAGAGGGGGAGGTTGGGGGGGTGAGAGGGTGAGAGGGGTGGAGGCCCAGAGGACTCAGAAAGAGGGCGCAGGCTGGATGCAGAGAGCAGTGTGGACAGAGCGACCGGAGGACTGAGTGGGGAAAGCATGGCCGTGCCCAGAGGCTGTGGACCCCTGGGTTTATATGAGCCATTCCAGCCCGGCTCTGTCCTCAACTAACCATCGCCTTATGCAAACACATTCCCCACCTCAGTTTCCCTACCTGTGAATTTAGGGAACTGGCCCAGTTGATCTCCTAAGGCCGTTTAGCTCTAATGTGGTCTGAGTGGCCCAGTTAAAGTTTGAACAAGCAGTCCCATCATATAAACATTAATTAGAAAACATTTGTAAAGGTGGTGGGGGCCCCAAGAGGAAGCCATAGCAGAGCAGGATGTCAAAGGGAATTCCCGAGAACCAGCTGGGTGACCCTCAGTCTCTTCCAGGTGTGAGTGTGAAGGGGTGGTGAAAGCGTGGCCTCAGAGTGAGGCTGGGCTGGGACTCCATTGGGCTCCTTTACATGTGGTCCTACCTCAGGGACGGCCTGCCAGTCAGAGGGAGGTCAGGAGCAGCCAGCCGGAGACCCTCTTTCTGCAAGGAGCATGGGGGCCGAGGGTCTTGGGGACAGGCTCCAAGAGTCTGTGAACTGCAGAGCCACCTGCCCGCAGGGGCCCTCACCTGTGATCTATTATAGCTAGTCTCTGCCAGCTATGCTAGTGAGAGGGCAGGAGTGAGCCACAGGTGGGGGGGGGGGAAGACAACCAGCCTCCTCCCCAGGCAGACACATCCCCTCCGCCCTGGGGCAGGGAAGAAGGCACCTTATTATTGAACAAAGACTGAAATGGTGACTAATATGCTGGTCAGACACCTAAAGGTATTAAAAAGACACAGCGTTTGAGATCTAAAGTGACTGTGAAACCATTACCTAAGGGCCAGCCTAGGTGAGGACAAGGCTGCCTTCAAATCCCTCAAACCCCATGCTGCACCCTGCCAGACTCGGCAGCTGAGCGTCTCTCTGAGGAGGTGCTCTGAACGGCCCCTGGTGGCTAATTCGGGCTTTGATGGAGATATCCCTGTCCTTCACCCAGATCATTCCTGTAGAGGTTGATGGATCCCCCTGGGCCAACAACCTGGGGCTCTCAGGCCCCCGCTCCACACTTGGCAGATTCCCAGGCCCCCAGCAGAGAAGCTGATGTGGCCCAGGAGCCCGGTGTGTGCAGACGACAGCACCATCAACATCATCGCACGGTTGAGGGGACTGGAACCCACCCGAAGGTCCCAGCCAAGCCTCCTACCACCTCCAGGGCATGCCTCAGCCTGCACTTTGGGGCTGGCTTTCTCCATCACTTCCCAATTTTCTCCTCTTTGGGCCAGGGTCCCAGCCCGCTCCCCCTTTGCTTGTCAGATGTGGAAGGTGAGGTGGGGCAGGCAGGGATGCTGTACGGATCTTACCCTCGAACTCTTCTGAGCCTCAATTTCCCATCTGAGAAATGGACCTCGTGCCAATCCAAGCTGATGAGCAGGGATGATGGGGATCAGTGGCAATCAGGAAGCAGTCTGTCTAGGACAGAGCACTCTTAGCAGGGAAACCCCTTACCCCCTTTCCCCGCCGGCCGTCTCTCACTGCTCCACAGGCTCGCCAGGGGCCACGATGGTGGGGATGCAGGGGAAGAGAGAATGAGCCAAGATGGTGTGTCCAGCCCAGCGGCAGCAGAGCCTCAGGCTCAGGACTCTGTGGACAGGGAGAGCAGAGCAGAGCCTATTTAAGACCCCATGAGCAGAGAGAGCCTGCAGAGGCTGACCCCAGGCACTCTCTCTAGGGAAATGGGGGCCCGGATTTATCATAACCATACACACTCACACACACACACACACACACACACACGTGCACGCATGCGCGCCCACACGCACACACTCACACACTCACAGTGCTGTGGCACACACACCAGGTGAACACTGTAAAACTCCTCGGAAGCAGTCCACAGCCCTCCTCTGGATGCTTTTCTGAACATCACCACCCCTTGACAGAATGGGCCCTTCCTGCTAGCAGCCCTCCAAAGCCACCCTGCCGACCTGCAGGAAGGGGTCTGCTTCTCCAAGCTCCAAGCAAGTTATGGCTCTTTTCTGGTGAAGAAAGCATTCTTTGTCACCCATTCTCGGAGGCTAGACAGACACTGGTTTGTGACTGAACACCTGGGTAAATGACCCAAGACCAGGTGAAGGGGACTGTGCATGGAGGACACCACCCACACTCCACCTGCTAACACTCGTCCTAGTCGCCACCCTCCACTTCCCAACATCCACTCCAGCACAGACATAGATGAGGGGAGCCCATCTCTTCCAGCCCTTCTCTCTGGCAGGCTGGACTGGAACATCAAGAGGCTCTAAGACTGACGCTGGATCCCACTCTGTCCAAGTCTGATCACATGAGAAGATGCCATTCTGCCTTCCACTAGGGCAGGACTCCTACCGCCCCATGGTGCTGCCTCTCCCAGAAGTTGCCCTCACCCGGTCTGGTCCACGGGGGTTGCCTTACGCGGCCCCTTGGGCCACTCCCCTCACTGGTCCCACTGCCTGGTCACACGCTGGACACTGGCAGGCTGCTGCCCCCACCCTCTCACCTCCTGCTCCTGATACACACTAGCAGCCTGGGAATCCTCCCTGCTCCTGCCCGTCCCTGACTCCCTCTGCCCACCTCCATCCTTCCTCTGTTCCTCATGCTGGGCAGACAGACCACCACCAGTACGTGTCGCTCCTCAGGTGGAAACAGCACTGGCCTGTCCTCTCCCAAACTGCTGGGGGATATAAAGCAGGGCAAGCTGGCCTAGTAAATCTACTTGGAGCGATGTGGAGTCCTAAGTCCTACCTGGGGTCAAGGAGTACCTGATGCTGCCCACTGCAGCTTCCCCGGAGAGGGAGTAGGTGGAGGGCCAACCCCCCACTGAGATCAAGTGGGAGGTTCCCTATTTCACCAGCTCAGGGTCCAGGTCTAATATATGGTGGTCATCAAGGAAAGCACTTACCAGACCCTGAACTGGGTGGCTCATCACCCAGGGTGACGATTATTAACATGGTCCTAGCTAGAAAGGAGAAGTGGTGGAGGCTTGAATGTGGGATCTCCCTTCCTGGGGCCCCAGCTGTGGATGTTAGCGGGGGCACAGACCCCTGCCTGAGCAGTTGCTTCCTCCCAGTCCCCAGCACCAGCCTTCCTGACCTCTTCTATCAGTGCTGGAAGACAGTGGTTGGCTGCCCCCCACCCTTGGGTCCTCCTGGAATCCTATTTGAAGAAACAGGGGATGGGCTTGTCGCCCCCTCACAGTGCCTCCTTGCAGTGACCTGCCCCAGGAGATGTCATGGCCCCTCCTCCACCAAGCTGCTGTCAGCCCACTACTCTGAGTCTTAGGATGTCATTAAACACATGAATCTAAAAGAAAAACCTATTAAAATTAAAATTAACAATCTCATGTGCCATGAGCCAACAGTTCTTCATATCTACATTGGGGAGACAAAGTTTGTCTGTGCGACCAGAGGATCTTTAAAAGACTGTCCCCTTCAGTGCTGCATGTAATGGCAAAATGTCAGGAACCATGGAGATGTCCAGTCCCCAGCAGACCAGCTGAATAAGATGCCCCCACGCAGAGGGAACACTGCAGACATCTGTACAGACGTCCACTAGAGCTGACCTGTGAGGGAGCATGTGGCAGCGCTGTGGACAAGTGATGCCATTAACAGACAGTAACAACAGAAGCCACTCCTCTCGCTCCTGCTCTTCTCCTTCTCCCACCTCCTCCTCCTCCTTCCCCTCCTTCTCTCTCTCCTCCATGGCCCAGCTCCAAGACCACAGCCCTGGGAGCCCACCACTCCCTCAACAAAGAGGCCCTTGGCTCCCTGGCTGGGTGCTGTTCACTCTTGCTGAAAGATGCCATTTGTAGGGTCATCTACTCTTGAGAGTTCCATCCATTCACAAATTGCCCAATGCCTGCTGTGCGCCCCTGGGCTGTGTGCTGGGGCAGGGAGATAACAACAATAGGTAACACTTGTATTAGGTCACCAGGGCCACCATAACAAAGTACCAGACTTGGGCTTAAACAACAGAAATCTCTTTCCTCACAGTTCTGGAGGCTGGAAGACCAAGATCAAGGTGTCAGCAAGGTTGGTTCCTTCTGAGGGCGCTCTCCTTGACTTGTAGATGGCTGTCTTCTTGCTGTGTCCTTATATGGCCTTTTCTCTGTGAGTGTCTGTGTCCTTATCTCCTCTTCTTACAAGCACACCAGGCATACTGATTTAGGGTCCATCCTAATGAACTCAGTTTAGCTTCACTATCTCTTTAAAGGCAATATCTCCAGATACAGTCCGATTCTGAAGTACTGGGGGGTTAGGACTCCAACATATGAATTTGGGGTATGCAGACACAATTCAGCCTATAACATTGTCACGCACTTGTTACCTATGCAACAATATTCTAAGTGCCACATCTCATCTCATTTAATTCTCTCAACAACCCTCTGAGATGCAGTTTTTATCATCCTCATGTTACAGACTAGAAAACTAAGGCTCAGAGAGGTTAGGGCAATTGTTCAAGGTCACCTAGCCATAGAGCCATCAGCCTTTCATCACTGCAGCTGCTTCTCCTGTACCTTCTCAGTCCCTGCACTCTGCATGTGGCTGTCTGTCCCCCTGCTAGAGGTGGGGGGGGGTTCTATGAGGGTAGACTGGATTGCTCCCTCCCTGATGCCTGCCACAGAGAAGCTGCTGGATGAGGGAGTGATGAACAACAGAGGGGTGGGGGGAGCATGTTCTGGCTCATGTGGTCCCTGCCTTTCAAGACCTGCAGTCCTCCCAAGGCATTTCTCTTTCAAAGCTCAGCTTGGAGCTGAGCCCCCTGGCAGCCAGCCCCAGCTCCCCCAGCCCCAGACCTGCCCAGACACACCAGCCTGCAGAGCCCTTTGGTAAAAATCAATGCCATGTCCTGCAAACAGCTGGGCCTTGCTTCACAGGGTTTTACCGTATCACAGCAACAACACGTGCGTCCCCTCAAGTGCAGGCTCCTGAGAAGATGCTGCTCTCAGACACCAGAACCCAGCCAGCCCTGCCCCAGCCACTGAGCCTACCTCCTGCACCCTGGGCTCTGGTGGGCTCACCTCCTAGGCTGGAGACCCACGCCCAGCACGCAAGGCTGAGAAAGGTGTCCAGGTCACAGGCCCCTTGCAGGCGGGACCCTCCCCGCAGGCAGTTAATCCTCTTAGTTCAGGGCAAACGGCAGGGAAGCCTGTCTAAAATGTGAGCTGCTAAGATTTGATAAGAGTCTATAAACAGATACATGTGTAGGATGCTTTATGGAGATGCAGCTACTTGAATCAGGAAGGTTTCATCCTCCTGCACAGAGATCAGCTGCAGAAGTGGGAGCTAACCCAGACCCACTGGAGATTCTGGGCAGTCCCTGACTGACTGGAGCTGCTGCAGGGCATCAGCTTGCATGGTCAGGTACCCAATTCCAGAGCGCAGGGAGGCCTTCCTTGGGCGCTCTGCCAGGTGGGGCTGCCAGCCACAGGCTCCTGGGGAAGGAAGCAGGTGTCCAGAGCCCACCCAGAGCTCATCCGGCCCTTGCAGTCCTGCCCATCCTGAGTCACTTATTTTTAATTACCCTGTTTTACTACTTCTTCTGTCTTGTTTGTTCCTCTAGCTCATGCTATATACTCCTGTACTTTTAACTTTTAAAAATCTTTGTAGTTCTTTCCCTTTTACGGTGGAAGTGGTCAGCTCATTTCATTGGGCTCATTTGTTTTATCATTTATTGTTTGATTTCCAAGAATCTTTCTATTAGATTTGACCTTGTCCATGGGCAGCAGCATTTGTGGAGGGAAGAACCACAACTTGTGAGTCTGGCAGGCCCTGACTTAGATATGACTCTGGCTAGGCTGGTGGCCTGCACTCTCAGAGTCACTTTAGGTCTCTGAGCCTCCTTTTTTTCATATGAAAAAAAAAAAAAAGGACAGTCATACCTATGGAAAGATTCATATCTTTGCAAGGTTGTTATGGGAATGACAAATAACTAATTGAAAGCATCTGGCCCAGGGCCTGCCCACCCAGGTACGTGATCACTGTCAGTGTATGTTAATCCTGGTAGCAGGAATCAGGATTCCGCTGTGTCTTCCACAATTATGGGATCCAGGCAGCTGTGAGTACAGTCCCAGACACAAACAGAGGAGCCTGGATGCAGGGGTAGGGGGCAGTGGATGTGCAGTCCTGATCTGCCCAGCCCATCCCTTACCTTCTGGGAAACTGCCCTGCTTTGGTTGGGAGGGGAGCTGCCAGTCAAATGCAGTGCCCCGCCCCCTGTTGCAAGATTGAACACTGCCCAAGCTGGGCCAATCAGCATCTTTCCCCAGTGCTTTTTAACTGGACCTAAGGTCAAAGGCCATTTCTTCCTGGTGGAGAGGTGGTCAAACATGACTGCAGGTGTCAGGAGCCTAAAGGTAAAGAAGTTGAACTGAGGAAGGCCCCAAAGGCAGAGAGGGAAAGGTCCCAGCATGCCGATTCTAGGGCCAGGGTGCCTTAGATGCAGCAACAGTTTGGTTCTGAGAGGCTCTGAACTGGTTTGATCTGCCTTCTGATACTTGCAGCCAAGAATCCTAACTCAAAAACCTATGTCTCTGCCATGTCCCCAAAGATGGATTCCCATAACCTGGGCCCCCTGCCCACTTGAGATAGACTCTGGGAGGCTCCCAGGAACACATTGGTGAACCCACCCACCAGCGCAGCTGGTTTCCTTCTCCAGGAGACCATCAGGCCCCCTATGAACTAGCTCATGAGCTGAAAACCATGTGTGGTTTCCATACCCCTGACTGGCAAGCTCCTTTAGAGGCACACAAAATCACCTGGCAGGTGGTCCCCAGGAATAGGGGTTGCAGTCCTGAGTGGGTAGGGTGTGTGTGGGGGGCTCATGAGGACACTGCATGGTCTGAGTCTCAGCCCCCACAGGGTGAGCAGGATGTGCTATGAGCGCCTGGAACAGGGCAGGGCTGTGGGTAGGGCTCCCAAGGGCTGTGCCTGATCAACCCATCAGCCTCATGACACAGCACAAGGGCCCTTCCTCACAGCAAGCCCCAACCAGCAATGGGTCCAGCTTCCCAAGAGAGGGGCCAGAGGCAGAGAGTTAGGACATAGAGAGAGAAGTCCAGTCAGATGGCTGTGGTCGACACGGGGCAAGGAGGTGGGAAACAACACAGGCCCTTTGGGGAACTCTCTGCCCCATTCATAAGCGTCATTGAACTCACCAGTCACTGTCCAGCCAGGCAGCCTCCTCAGCAGAGCAGATGGCAGAGGATAGAGGGGTTTTCTTTTCAAATCTCCCCAGAGAACAGTCATTGCAAGAGGGGAAGACTGCCAGGATAGCAGAGGCAGGGAGGCGTCTCAAGGGCAGGCTCCCTTTTGACAGGGGCCTGTCCTTCTTTGATCTAAATCAGGGGTGGAGGACCCTCAGCTGCAGGGAGAGGGAGGCACCCTAGGAAATGGAGTGTGGCAGGACCCCGCAGCAGCTCCTAGGACCCTATCCTGGCTCAGGGTGCTCTAGTCTGGCCTTCCTCATGCCACCTCGAGAGCCCTCAGGAGAAGCCCGTGGCCAGCAGCCCAGAGGACAGCCCAGCATCACAACTGGACCTCTATGCATGTTCTGATCGCAGCCCACGGCCCCCCTGCCCCGCAGGCCACCCACCAGCTAGCCACCCCAGCTGGGATTGGTCGGGGAGTCAGTCTGTGTGCATCCTCCAGGATGCAGCCATCTCTTCACAGGGCTTTTCCTCCACACATGGCATCCTCATGAGCCAGACCCTCCCCAGCTGCGACACCATATGGCAGTGAGAAGGCCTGAAGTCAATCGCTCTCCCACACCAGCAAAGTTTGTTGGCCCCACCTTGAAAATAGATCCAGGATCTGATCACATCTCCCATGTGCACTGCTCCACCCTGCGCACGCCGCCGCGTCGCTCCCTGGGTTCAAGCAGTGCCTCCCACTCCCACCCCACAGTGCCTCCACGCAGCCCAGCAGCCTGCGAAGAGGCAGGCCTGACCTCATCACTCCTGTGCTCAGGACCCTCCATCTCGCTCAGAGTAACAGCCAAGTCCCCCCAACAGTGTCCAACCCTACCCGGCCCCTCTGACTCCTGGGCTTCCCCTGGCTCACCTGCTGCCCCTCTGGTTTTTCTGCTCTTCCTTGAACAGGTCTTGGCTATCCCACCTCCTCTGCCTGAAACCTCCTCCCACCAGATATCCACATGACCACGTCCTCCTTTTCTCCAGGTATCACTTCAACTGTGACCTTCTCAGTGAGTCCTTGCCTGACCACCCCACACAAAATCTCCACTTTCTACCCCACCATGAGTGCAGCACCAATGTCCCTGCCGCCTTCATCTTAGCACATGCACCACCTGACATTATCCATATTTGTTTATCTGTTGTCTTCTGCACCACCAGGATGTACCCTCTGTGAGCAGAGACTTTGCATTTTTCACTGCTGTGTGCTCAGTATCTAAGGCCTAGAAGGGACCCAACACTCATTTGTTGAGTAAATGAGTAAATGGTGCGTTGAGTAGGGAGCCTCCTGATGAGGCTGGCTGAGTACGCAGCAACCGTAGGGAGTGGAGTCGGGAGGTGAGGAGAGAGCCTCAGGGTCCCTGCGCTGTAGACCTTGGTGAGGAGTTTGGGGTTTATTCTGAGGATTCTGCGAAGTCTTTGGAGAGCCTTCAGCAGGACGGTGAGCTATCCTGATTCACATTTTTAAAATGTCATTCCGGCTCTCACATGGATAGCACACACAGTACACAGCGCCCAGGGCTGAAGTGAGAAATCAGTGGAGGCGCCACAGAGAAGGGCCAGGTAAGCCAGATAAGCCTGACCCAGCCTGCGACGGGACGGGGTGGGGCAACTGGGTGGGCTGGGGCAGAAACCCAGGGAGGGCGGGCAAAGGCCCACACCCCGAGGGCACGTTCCCAGGGGCGTGGCTGACCCAGCTCCGCATTTTATCCCAGCACCTTCAAACTTAGAGGAGCTGAGAGAAGCTTCTGGCTGCTCTGAAAGATGATTGGAGCCCTGGGAGGGCTTCACTGCGCAGGGAGCTTCAATAGTGTGAAAGGCGCGTCTACACAGTATCCACGGTGTTCCTCCACGGTGGGGCCCTCTACACTGGCGGGGAGGGAGGCACCGCAGCTGCGCTCCTGGGGCTCCGGGACAAGGTCGGCGAGTACCTAAGTCCAGGCCCCTCCTCTGAGACTATAAGCTCCTCCCACCGTGAGCCTACAGAGGAGGAGAAGCCCAGCTGGGGAGGGTCGGGAGGGTCCGGGGGACCCGGCTGGGGCATGGGAGAAGGGGAAGAGCCTCAGTCCAGGGACTGGGCGGGCCGCCAAGCAGACGAGAGGGTGTGGGCAGTCCTCACAGAGGGGCGCCCCCTCCGCCTGCGCTACACGAGGGCAGATACCAGCCAGACCAGCCACGTTCACACTGTCAGGTCCCACCCAAAAACTCGGCAGAAGTGTGGGTGGCAGCGGACCTGTGTCCCCCTCTTCAGCCAGGTGATGGGAACTCTGCACTCACCACCATGAGGGGGTGGCTGGCGTCCTGTGGGTGCAGGGACTGAGGCGCTGCTCACTCGCAAAACAAACCCCAGGCCAGTCCAGAGCTAGCTGGCAGGCAGGGGGTCTCCTCTCTTGCTGCAGGGGCACTTCTAGAAGCAGGCTCAACTGAAAGGAAGAAGATTCCCATTATTATGCTCATTTAACCCAGCACACCCCCTTCCTCTAAGACCAACTTATAACCACAAAGGACCAAGCGGTTTTGAAAGCCACTCAGAAAAGCTGTCTGGATACTCTTGTCCCAGAGCCAGGAAAACATCTTCTTGCCATTTACATAAGCGAGGGAGACCTTCATCACAGAGCAGGAGGCGTGCCTGGAGGAGCCCCGTGTTCATCAAACAGCCTGTGACTACAGAAGAGAACAGACACACACTCAGTCCCTGCAGGTCCTTCTCTGGTGGGGTACCTGTGCCAAGGCAGGCAGGTGTCAAAGCAGGTGACCTGGTAAGGGGGGCGGGGTGGGAGAGGGAGCTGAGTTGTGACTGTCTTGGACATGGAGCTGCATCAGGCTGCAGGTGAATGGGGTGGGGGGAGGACTCAGTCACTTTAAAGCGTTTTGACATCACCCTGGGAGAATTTTGTCAGGAATTCAGGTGAGGGATTGAATGTCCTAAATTTGACCACAGTTCTCCATTGTTCCAGGAAGGAACACACTAGACCTCGCGTGACTGGGAAAAAAATTTTATCCACTTAGCAGGCTGGTGAGCAGTGTGCAGAGGAGACCAACCACAGGACGCAGGACACAGGACCCAGAACATAGGAGGTGAGAAGGCACAGGATGCCTTCCAATCAGGAACAGGGGACATGTATGTGTGTTCGTATGTTAACTGTCAGGGACTAGAGGTGAATGTACCCACAGAGCTCAGTGTCAAGTCCAGCTGGGCAAAAGCTCTGCCTCCATAGCAAGCTCTGGCAAACGAGACGCTGGCTACAGATAGAAATAGCAGGGAGCTGCCAGTGGGGAGCCTGCTGTACACTCCCAGGTCCCACTACAGTCCTGCCTGGCACCTTTAGCACCCACCTGCCTCTTATCCATACACCCAGAGCCACCCAGGTACTCTCTCTAAAACCTGGAACCGATTCCTTCACTTTCTTCCTGAAAACCTGCCCGCCGCTCCCCATGTCCTCCAAGGGAAAGGGCAAGTGCCTTAGCCTGACCTTCAAGGCCTGCTGTCTAACTTGGACCACCCTTCCTGGGTGTACCACCAGCCCCAGCTCCACGTGCCCCATTCTCCAAGCTTAGAAGATTCACATTCTCATCTGCAGATCTCTGTGTCCTGGACCATGCCAGTGGGCCTCGTGTACCCATTAGGAGGCAGTAGGGTGGCCAAGAGCTTGGGCTTCAGGGCCTTCAGCCATGGGTCCATATCCATGAACTCCTGGGGCAACCTTAGGCAAAGCAGTTACCTACCTGCCTGTAGAATGGGGAGGTGATGTGATGCTGTATAAAATCACATTCCTGCAGCATGGCTGGGGTTCCCACGACCTCCTCTGCCCTTCACATGGCTGGTCACCTTTTCCCAGTTTCCCTTGACCAGGACCAAGCAGGAACTAGGACCTAAGACAGCCAGCACATTGCATGTCTCTGGCCCCAGGGCTTGGTCCAATGACCTCAGTGGGTCAAATCAGAGTGAGCCTCGGGGTTCCTGGGTTGGAAGGTCCCTATCCCATGGGTGCCTCAGGAAAGGTTATTGCTCTTCTCCATGAGGAGGCACCGGAAGAGTGGGTGGTCTGGAGCTGCCGCAGCTGTTTACATCCATGATGGGAGCCAGGCTAAGGATTAATCCGGCATTTGGAGGTAGCAGAGCCAAGAGGATCCTAGAGGACTGAAGCTGGTTCTTAGTGACATCATGGAATGGCTGGATCAAGCCTCACCTGCTGCCTGTTATCTCTGGAGTTGTCAGTAACAGGAGCCAGTAAATTCCCTTTAGAGTTTAAGCCAGTTTAAGTGAGGTGTTTGTCATTTACAATGCAGATTCCTAGTGGGCCCTGCAGCCCACCCCTGGGCATGGGCCTGGAACGCATGCTGTCAACAGACACCTGCTCTGTGAATCTCATCCTGGGGTCATCAGGCAGATGTCTTCTTTGCCACCCCATCCCACCCAGCCACCCTCACCCTGTCTGCTTCCTTGAATGCTCAAGACAGAGGTCACATCAGAGACACGTTTACATACTCAGAACCTTCCCAGGGTGTGCCCAACACACACTAGTGCTCAGACGTGTAAGTTGAATTAGTGGTCACTCCCAGGTGGAATCCAAAAGTAAGTGGGCACCCCACAATTCAGCCTGCATGCCAGTTCCTACTGAACCCCATCACCAACTAGGAGAATATAAAGGTCCTGAGAGAAGATTTTGAAGAAGAGAGAGTTGGAGGTATGATTATTTGGAAAGAGCCATTGCCATGCTATGAATGCTCCCCCTTCTGAGGAGGATGGGTGTGGGGTGTCACCTCCTGCACCTCTAATCTAGTGAGGGTGCTTCCATGGGAACACTTGGAGACCTTGGACATCGAGGACTGAGGTCTGACCCTCCACGGGAGCCAGTGCCAGCCAAATCATGACTGTGGAAGCCATGGGGCTGGGAGGGGGGGGTGCGAGGGGAGGTGCTGCACTGGGAACAACCAACCTCCTCCAGTCCCTCAGGGCCAAGGATGCAGGATGGTCCTGGGGACCAGATATGGTGAGCCTGGAACCGCCATCCTGAGAGGATAAGAGCTCACAGGGAGTCTGTGTGCGGTGAACCTGCAGAGAACCAGATGCTGAGGACATCGGGAGGCGCCAGCAAAGGAAAAGGCACTTGGCTCACCTGCTGAACAGCTGCGGCTGCTCCCGACACCCACCCTGATGTGGCCCGTCCTGGACAGGAGAACTATCCCTTCCTGAGGCACTTGTGAGATAAGGGGACTTTCCAACCCAGGAACCCCGAGTCACAGAGGTGAAAAGCTCAGCAGGGAATCTTCCAGTAACCATCAAATGGCCCATGTAAGAGAGACAGCCCGACACCCACTACACATGAGTGTCCCTCTCCCCACACTCTCACCAGCATGGAGTTTTATGTCATGCACTTATTTTTTTATAACTTAACAACTGTGTGAAGTGATAATGCATTATTGGTTGGCATTTCTTTTATGACTTCCAAAGTGAAACACTTCTCAAGACATTGGTTTACTGCTTTGGTTCCCTTTTAATAAACTCATTTTTCACTTGCTTTGGACACTTTGTCCTGGAGGATTAGAGTTGTAACAGCCTTTATATTTATATTAATTTTCCCCATCATCTTTATAAAACCCACCATTGGTTATGTCCTATTTTGTTTTATGTAGCCACATGTTTTGCTATTATCCTGACCTTTGTCACATGGTTGGGTCAAGGCACAGGCTCTAAGGTGGACTGTCGCCTTGCAGCTGCTGATATCATGTGATATCTGGTGCCTTAACATGGGACTTTGAAGAGGGAGAGTGAGACTCTGAGTCTAAGAAAAAAGGTTTAACGGCGATAGGGCCCCAAGGAGGAGACACGGCAACTACCGGATAAAGAGGTAAGGAACATCCTGGGGAATTTAACCAGGGTAAACACGAATTTACTAAAAAAAACTTTTGTGTGGAAGAGTGTAAACGTGTGAGTGATTGATTATAGTTTCAAGGCTAAATTAGTCACAAAACTTGAGTGAGCTCTAATCTGCGGTTCCGTAATTTGTCATAAGGCATAACGGCGACTGGACATTTGTCTTCGGACACTTGTTCACCAGTCCAGGGGCTTATACCAGAGTGCCTTCAGCCAAGACAAACTTAGTCCCACGAGGGACGCGGCCAGAGGAGCATCTGAATGAAATTTGAGTGAAAGACTTACTTTCTTTCTTGTTACTAACATGGGAAACGCTGAGCCAAGACAGACCTTATATTAATCTGTTCAAACAGCTTCTTAAAGCTGGGGGAGCTCGAATTTCAGACCAGAGATTAGAAGAGTTTTTAAGGGTAATTGAAACTTATTGTTCCTGGTCACCTAATTTAGGAATAGTAGGCTTAAAAGTATGGGAGGAAATTGGTGAAGACCTCCATGACATACAGTATTCAGGCGTTCCTCTCCCAGCAACAATTTGGATTACTTGGTGGATAGTCCTGTCAGTTTTAGAGCCTTTACAAACAGATGCGGAAGACAAAGAGGAGGACGAGGAAGAAAGCTATAATTCTACTTCAGTCCATTTAGTTCCACCTCCACCCCCTCTGTCAGCTACTGCGAGGGAGAGGGGATATTCCAGGCCACAGGAGGAAAATGTTAATCCTTTTCTCCCCGCTGCTCAACCCCCTCCCCCTCCTAGGAGAGATTCACAGATGCAGCTTTCCGCAGTAGAAAGAGCCATTAGGCAGGCGCGTCTGGAGGGTGATTTGGAAGCTTTAGCTTTTCCTGTTATACTTCGTGAGTGTGTTGCTCCTGGTACAGATCCTCAAAACCCAAACGGAGTGTATGAACCTCAGTAAGAGGCTTTTCCTTTTAAGATATTGAAAGAATTAAAACTTGCTGTAACTCAGTATGGTCCCACTTTGCCATTCACCCTAGACATAATTCGTAATTTGGCTGATGGAAAAGTTTAATTCCTATAGATTGGCGTACAATGGCTCAGACATGCCTTTCGCCTGCTTAATTTTTACAATTTAAAACTTGGTGGACAGACGGAGCAGAAACTCTATTTTTGACTCGTGTGATTTCTTAACCCATCGCCGCCCCAGCCCTTGTCACACGGGACGTGATATCAGGTGGCCTGAGTTCCAAGCCAGTCGACTCCTTACTCCATGATTTTGGACAAGGTCTTTCCTTACCTCCCCAGTCAAGAGTATCACCTGTAAAATGGACATACCTGCAGGTGGCCACGAGCGATAAAGAGAACCACCTACGTAAAATTCACTGCATAGTGCCTAACTGCTAGCACATAGTCACCTTCTTAAAAATCTATATTCTCATATTATCACCACTGTCACTTATCATTTTCTTTATTCCAGAGTTGAAATAACATGCAAATACTTTTCCATTTTTTAATTACTTTTTAAATCATGAGAAATTCATCATGATGTCTAGGATATGATTGGATTAAGATTTCCTTTTCCTTAGATTAAAATTTAATTTTCCCATCTACATTTATTTAGTGGTTCCTCCACATAGGAACAAATGATTTTTGTGAATTTATTTTAAACCCTGGAACTTGCTTGACTATTCATTTCTCTGTTTATTTGTACCTCGGCTGTAGAGCTTTGTGCTAAAACCATACTCCTCAGATCACAGACACATTCGACCCCTGACTTATTTTTTTCCACTTAGCTTTTCCCTTCTTTCCATCACCCCACTCCTTTTGCCTCCCTCTAAGGGCACAATATGTAACACAGAGGGACTTTCCAACCCAGGAACCCCAAGTCACAGAGGTGAAAAGTCTAGCAGGGAACCTTCCAGTAACCATCAAATGGCCCATGTAAGAGAGACAGCCCGACACCCACTACACATGAGTGTCCCTCTCCCCACACTCTCACCAGCATGGAGTTTTATGTCATGCACTTATTTTTTTATAACTTAACATAACTTCAAATGATCTCCTAAGCTAGGTACTCTTAGCTTTTAGATACCACATATGGGAGTCTGGAAGTTTGGGGGTCAGGGAGACATTTGACCAAATAGAGATGTTTGGTAGACTTTCTGCATTTCTAAGAGGAAGGGCCAGATAGGTCATCACATTTCATTGTAGCGTTCTTTTTTCCCCCCTTAGCGTTTATACAAGTTTTATTTCATCCCTGGATTTGGTTAACACGTTAAACCAAAGACTGATCCTAAATGCATTTGTAGCGATACCATATTTGCCCATGGTAATGGGCCCTCCCAGGGAGGGGCAAATGTAATGTTTGAATCCTACTTATCACAGGCAGTTCGGTTTGGTCATGAACTCTACTTGTGCCCTGTATAAATCTGAAAGACTGCAGAAAAGGGCTTCTCACAGGAACCGTAATTGTTCCTGATGTAAGAAATAAGTTGAGTGCCATGTTAGTTTAAATGTTTCTGAAGTTATATAGGCAGCTCTTTAGAATTATATATATATATATTGTTCATATCCATTACATGCTCCCTTTTATTTATTTGATAAGAAAGGTCAGTATCATCCAAATTTACTCAGCTTATTGTTAGAGAAATGGAACCAAAGGAATCCAGATGTCATTTTATGTAGGACCATACCTATTTGTACTTCATGATAGCATTATTAGAAATTCACAATTTTTTAAAAGGGAAAATAAGACTAACTAAAAGATTTTTAGTGAGATTTTCTTGCCAATTTGTTCTACATAATTCATTGTCATGGGGAAAGAAAGCAGTTACACCTCCCTTTTTTATGTTTTTTGTCCTCTTATCCCTCATTTATTTGGGAAGGAAGGTAGGGAAAACCTTGCCTCTATTATCCAGAAGCACAGATATTTGCTTGACACAATATTTAAATTCAGCCCAATCTTTAACATTAAATTTTCTATTTAAATTGCTGGGAAAGCGATCTGACTTTAAAAATGCATGCTTCCCTATGAAACATGCAGGCTGGGCTGTGTGTGCATTGTCACTTCATATGTACGGTGTTGGCTACAGACTCCATTGTGTTCCCACTTTCCTCTCTTGACACTGTTTTGGAGCTCGGTCCATGGAACTGTAAGAACCACTCATTCAGTGCTTCTTCCTGCTGTATCACATAGGCTGCACTTTGCAGCAGCCATGTTGAGCCTGTAACATTCCTGTGGCAGTGAACCCAGAGCTTGTCCCCTGTACTCCGTCATCAGGACGATGCCATAATAAGCATAGCTATCACATCCCCTCAGACACCCGGTGAAATCCTCTCTAACACTCCTGGGGCAAAGGGCACATGCACTAAATGCTATGCAATTGCCCCCAGAATGACTGTCCTTATTCATACTCCAACCAGCATTGCCTGAGAGTTCCGCACACACCCCCACTGACATTTGGTATCATCCACCTTTTCAGTGTCGCCATTCTCCTGGATGTACAGTGGCATCTCACTGTTGCTTTAATTTGTATTTCTTTGACTCTCTTCAGACACTTGTTGGCAGTGTGGACATCATCTCCTTCTGAGAACTGCCTCTGCCCCTCCTTTCCCATTTTTCTACTGGGCTACATGTCTTTCTCTTACTGACTGGCTGGGACCTTCTAAACAGTATTTTAGAATTTTAGATTACTTTACTTTAGATTATTTTAGATTACTGTTTACATATTCTAAACAGTAATCCCTTAGCAGTTGTAGGCATCACAGATGTCTCCTCCTTGTCTGCCCTCTGTTAACTTGGGCTGTGGAGTTCTTCACTCAACAGAAACCCTTAATGTTGACTTAAACAAATCTACCAATTTTTCACTTCCAGTTTGCATTGTGGGGAGTTTTATTTAAGAAGTCTCTCCCTTGGGCCAGCCAAGTGGCGAGTTGGTTAAGACCTGGCTTGGGATGCCAGCTCTGAGCAGCAGGGTCCTGGTTCAGATCCCACATGGGGGCCAGTGACACTGCCCTCTACAACTAAGACGGTGAACAACAGCTCAACCTGGAGCTGGGCTGCTGTGAGTCACTGGCGATGGTGTAGGCTGCAGCCCCTGCTGCCGTGGGCTGCCATAAGCTACCGTGTGTGGCCAGCAGCCGGTGTGAGCTGCCAAGAACCGCCATGAGCGGCCATCCAGAGGCCAGCGACTGATCTGCCTCAGCCGGGAAGAGCACAATGATAATACCAACATGGGCCAGTGAGGCAACGTCCTCCACAACTAGACTGAAGAACAAAAAGGACAGCAACTTGTCTGTTCCCCTTCCTCGACTCCCCAATGCTGTTCCCCTCCCTCAATTCCCCAATAAAATCTTTAAAAAAAAAAGAAAAAGAAAAGTCTCTCCTAGCTCTAGGTCACAAAGATATTGTCCTGCATATTTTTCTACCAGCTTTAGAGCTTTCCCTCCCATCTGTCAGCCTTTAATCCACCCAAAGGCCACCGAACAAATCAAGATGAAGCAGAAGTCCAGTTTTCCCAGTCTCGTCCACTGAACAACTGTCCTCTCCCCTTTCTGTGTGATGTCACTTGTGTTGTACATCAAGTCCCCGTGTACACCAGATCTGTTTCAAGCTCTCATTCCATGCTATTGATAGACATGTCACTCTGCCTCACGACCAGGACCACAGTCCCTAATATGGCATGACATCCGGCCCAGGACAATTTTGAAAGGTTGACTGACCTCTTTTTATACCTTGATTCTTCTATATAAATTTTGCAGTGAGCTTGTTGATTACCAATAATTCCCCATGAAATCTTGATCCAGGTTGCATTTAATGCCTGTATGAATCTGGGAGACTCGAGATCCTTGTAGCATTAAGACATCCATCAATATACACAGTAATCTCTCCATTTATTAATTTCTCTTTTCATGTCCTTTACTAGAAGTTTCCATTTTTCTACAGAAGGGTCCTATGCATTCTTTGTTAAGTTGACTTCATATGCTTTTCTGCTATTGCAAATGGTAACTTTTTTTCAATTTCTTGGTCACTTTTCATTAAGAATTTGTTCCTATAAAGCATTTTATGGTATTTTTTGAAAGTTGACATTTTTATAGTACATTTGCTGCATATGTGGTTCTTCATTTCATTCAATAAAGATAATTTATTTGGTATTTATTTATCATTTAATGAAACAAATGGAGGGTTTGGATATTAGCCAGCTGTTTCAGGTTGTTTGAAGAGAATCCTGTGAATTTGTAGTTCAAGAGTAATTTTGCTAATTCTCTTACAAAACTATGTATGAATCAAGGAATTGTCTGTCTCTATCTTTTACTATAAAATTTACTCAATTAAAAAAGTTCTTAAAAATAAGTTTAAAAAATCTCCATTTTTTAGAAAAGATATTTAGGGGCTTTGCCTTCGGTTTATTATAGAGGACACAGCTCAGGGACAGCTGAATGAAAGAGATGCGTGGGGCAAGGTGTGGTGCAAGAGCATGGAGGAGCCTCCTGCAAGGTGTGCCACATTTGCAGCGCCTCCACAGAACCCCGAGATGTATTTTTCAGATGGTTGTTGCTGCTGTAGAAAGAGGCTGCTAGTGCCTGATCGTGAATACAGAAACCCTGCTTCAGCTCCTTGTTAGTCCTGTTTCTTTGTCTGTTGATTCATGTGAGTTTAATATACAGAGGGTGCCAAAAAAAAGTGTACACATTTTAAGGAAGGAAAAAACTATTAAAATTGTAGTATTCAATATATACTGAGAACAAAAGATGAATGCAAGTCATGTGTATACATTTTAAGGGGCACCCCCAGTATGTGTGATGTTACTATCTGCATATACTGAGAATTTAATCATTTTCTTCCAATCCTGACAGGACCGATGCCATTTCCATTCCTCAGAGCATTACCTGAGACGCCCCCAGCATGGTGTTAACAGTGAGGATGGCGTGGCCTTATCACCCAGTCCTGCTCACAGTGCAAAAATGTCTAAAACGCCCTCACCTCGTATCCTGTTTGTTGTAGGCTTTTGGAATATAGTAGTTGTTGTAAAGTTAAGGAAGTTTCTTTCTATTCCTAGTATTTTTATATTTTTAAAAAAATCATATGTAGGTCCGGCTGAGTGGCGCACTGGTTAAGAGCTGGCTTGGGATGCCAGCTCTGAACAACAGGGCCATGGTTCAGATCCCATATGGGGGCCAGTGACACTGCCCTCTGCAGCTAAGATGGTGAACAACAGCTCAACCTGGAGCTGGGCTGCCGTGAGTCACTGGTGACAGCGTACGCTGCAGTGGGCTGCCATAAGCTACTGTGTGTGACAGGCAGCCAGCATGAGTGGCCGGCAGCCGGTGTAAGCTGCCAAGAGCTGCTGTGAGCAACCATCCAGAGGCTGGCGACCGATCTGCCTCACCTGGGAAGAGCGCAATGATCACAATGCCAACATGGGCCAGTGAAACAACATCCTCCACAACTAGACTGAAGAACAAAAGGACAACAACTTGTCTGTTCCCCTTCCCGGATTCCCCAATAAAATCTTAAAAAAAAATCATATGTAGGCACTGGACTGTGTTTTTCTGGATTTAGTAAAATAATTAAAATCTGCATTCTTAAAAATATAATATTTAAAAACCAAGTGTACACATTTTTATCATGAGCACCTAGAAAAATCTAAGGGAATCAAAAAGACACTGTAAGGTAACCAATCAGGTAAGGAGGATGAGAAACCAGCCTGGGTCACTGTCTCCTCCCAGCCCTGCTGGGGACCCCTTGCAATAGTGGAAACGCCTCTGAATGTGAAGAACTAAAAGGAGGCTGCAGGAAACAGAGGTGTCTCTGACTGCATGCAGAGGGAACATGGCTGCCAGGGTGGAGGAGGACTGTCTGCTGTGGTCGAGGAATGGGGTGGGGGTTCAGTGTGATCTCTTCTGGTCCCGTGGTGCAAGTAAGCCATTGCCTGTCCCCCATCTCTCCCTGCCTGGACCCAGAACTGCAGAATCAGTGTGTGCCCCCTGTGGGGCTGGGGGAGGGAACAGTCAGGTCGGTGCTGAGGGGTAGCCCTGGCACTCCCGTCACTCCCCTCCACAGTCCCTGCACTCACTGAGCACCAGACAACACCAACCAAAGGAGAAAAGCTCTCATAAGAGTGTGGTCCCTAGGCTGGGGGATACAGGAAGTCCCTGGGGGGCCAAGCCAGTTGGTCAGGAGGCAGCTCAAGGCAGCCATCAGTCCAGATCATGGAGCTGGTACTGAGCTCTTTGTCTAGGAATGGCCGAGCTACTGAAACTAGGCCCCTTTACACTGCGTGCATTATGACAAGATAACTGGTGCCCCCAGGGGAAACTGGCCATGATGTACACTGGCCATCCGCAGGCAAACCCAAGTGTGGCTTTGTTTGACTCCATCTGGAAACGGATTGCCCAACCAAGGAATGTGCTCTCCAGTGACCACAGACCCCACCACTCCCTTTTGCTCAACATCTGGTCTGATTCATTTGTTACATATCTGGCCCCTCTGGGCATTGGAGTATGAAACCCCACTTGAACCCAGTTTAAAGCTCTTCCTGCCTTTATGGATCCAATGATCACTGGTCAGATTTCTTGCACAGTGTCCCCCTGGGGGATAAGCCACATGATCTCTATTTAGAATAAAGGCTGTTCCTTCTCCTTCAGAACCCCAAGACAGGGTGGGGTAGGAGCTGAATCAGATGATGATACTGCTGTGTGAAGCAGGGTCCCTCTCTTGTTTGAGCTTTCTTTCAGTAACTTGCTACTGAAAGATCTCCTGCCAGAGCCCTCTGGAAAGTGAATAGCTTCTTATTGGGCTCAAACAACCACATCACAGCCACCCCACAGGGAGCCTGTTCATCTAATTGCCTGATGGTGCCATGTGGCTGACCCAGCCCAGTGAGTCCTCAGGAGATGCGCTGGCTCAGATCAAACAGGCTCCCAAGATTTATTTATGGACAAGACAAATGACACCAGGATGTTCCCTCTTGCTGGATCTCATTTGTTCCTAAAGCCCCTAAATTTCAGGGAAAAGGGGTCACCAACCGAAATTGGCAAAAACAAGTGAGATGGACATGTGTGAGGAAAAAAAAATCACACTGTCCACTCAGTATATCTTTCCATTTTTGTAAGACACATGGGTAGAAAGACTTGGATTCATAGAAATGAGAAAAACAACAGCATAAGTATGAAGACGAATGAAAACCATCAGTCTGGACAAATATTGTCATTTGTCAACCCCATGTTGACAGATATGATTTCAAGAGCTGTGGAGAGATTTGTTTTTAAATGAAATCATCTGATTATTTAAATGTTGGTTCCTTTAAAAAAAAAAAGCCCACAACTAGTTCCCCACAAATAGTTCACCACAATTACGTTAGGGATGTCTACCTGCAGCCATGATGGAGTAATTGACATCACACTGGTCCTTCTGCCTTAAACAGATATACTAGGATAAAATACATCAGGCAAATGTTGTCAAGCATTGGACAACAGCCAGCTAACGATTGTAACATTTGAGAGAAGGATGCACATCAGGTGAACCCCATGTGCCATCTGACCCTTGACCTAGCACAATATCCTGACTACAACAAAAAAGATGGAGCACCAACATACCCAGTACAGAGAGCACAAATGCTGAGGTGAGGAGACAGAGATTAGAATTTGGGGCTGTTGAAGCACCCGACACGTAAAGAGTTAAGTAGCATGGAGCAGGGAACTGTGTAGAGGGGTATTGCAGATTACTGGCTGAGAGCTAGGCTGCACAGGTAAGAGAAAGACTGAAAGGCCCAGCAGAAAGCAGCTGACACACCTGAAAGCAGAACTAAGACATTAAAGGTCACACAGTGCTAGGAGTCATTGGAGTTCTGGCCCAGTCAGAATAAAGAGACCTCATTAAGACATTCATGTGAGATACAATATATCCCACATCTCATGAATAAGGATCATGTCCTAGAGAAGTGGTTCTCAATTGGAGTAGAGGGGTGAATTTGCCCCTCCCAAAAGAACATTTGCCAACATCTGGAGACCTTTTTTACTGTCATGATAGGAAGTACTACTGCCATCTAGTGGGTAAAAACCAGAGATGCTGTTAAACATCCTACAGTACATAACATAATTCCCCACAACAGAGAATTTTCCAGTCCAAAATGTCAATAGTATCAAGGTTGAGAAATCATTCCCTTGAGTAAGTGCCACTCTAGACCCCTGCAGAAGCTGGTAGCCAACTTCCCAGATGCTTCCCAGTGATCCTCACCTCCTATTATTCATACCCTTGTATAGTCCCCCCAAGGAGAAGCCCAAGTGAAGAAAGATAGAGGCCTCCGTCATAGCCAGCAATGCTCAGGGGTCTACCAAGGAGCACATGAGTAAACTTGAAAGCATATCTTGCAGCCACAGTGGAGCCTTAGATGGCTACAGCCCCAAATGACAGCTTAACTGCAGCCTCATGAGAGACCTTGAGCCAGAAACACCAAGCCAAGTCACTCCCAGATTCCTAATCCTCAGAAATGGTCTGATAATAAATTTTGTTGTTTTAAAGTGTTAAGTTTTAAGGTAATTTATTACATAGCAATAGATAACAACAGCAACCCTGCCCTTACAACGCCTAAAACCAAGCCTTGACAGGATCAAAGAGAGCTGCCAGTAAATTAACAGTCTGCTAAAACAAAGCTCTTTAAAGGAAGAAAAAATAAGCCAGGTTCCTTAAAATGTATAATTTACAATATCCAAGTTACAGTAAAAAATTACTAGTTATGCAAAGAAGCAAGAAAACATGACTCATAACCAAGAAAAAAAAAAGCAGTTGATAAAAACAGACCCTGAGATGACCCAGATGTTAGAATCAGCATACAAGGACTTCAAAAGAGCTATTAAAAATATGTTTAAGAACTTAAAGAAAAATAGGGTCCTATGTATGAACAGAGGAGAAATGTCAACAGAAAAATAGAAATTATTAAAAAGAAAATGGAGGAAATTCTATAACTGAAAAGAAAATACCAGTAATCAAAAATTTACTAGATTGGCTTACAAGCAAACTTAAGGTAATAAGAGAAAGCCAATGAACTAGAAGCAGATTCATAAAATTTTTCACTCTGAAGAAAAGAGATTGAAAAATTAATTTTTTAAACATGAACAGTGTCAGTACCTGTTGGACAACATCAAGTAGTCTAACGTAAGTCTAATTCAAGTCTCAGAGGAAATCAGACAGAGAACAGGAAAGAAACAATTTTTGGAAAGAATAATGGTTGGAATTTTCCCAAGTGTAGTGAAAAATATCAACTTGTCAATCCAAGAAACTAAATGAAACCCCAGAAGGATAAATACAATGAGCCACAAATACAAATAGGCACATTATAATCAGACTGCTGAAAACCAAAGGTGAAGAGAAAACTTTGAAAGCAATCAGAGCAAAATGACAAGATAAATATAGGGAAACAATGACACAGATGACAGTTTCTTCTCACTAGAAACAACGGAGAATAGAAGATCACAGAATAACACTGTAATGAAGAGAAAAAAAATGTAATTTAAGAATTTTTAACCAACAAAGGTATTATTTAAAAGGAAGATGAAATAAAGACATTTCAGATTGACAAAAGTTGAAAGAATTGGTTGCCAGCAGACCTGCACTATAAGAAATATAAGTAAAGATAAATGACACCAGATAGAAACACAGATCTGGCAAGCACTGAAAATGATAAACATGCAAATTTATCACACTAGCTTTTCCCTTAGTTTCCTCAAAAGACATGTCTATTTTAAGCAAACGTAATATTATAAGCTGAAGTTTATAATATACATATAATTAAAATTATGGCAATAACACGAGGGAGGAAAATGAAGTTATACTGTTATTAGTTTCTTATATTTGTAAAGTGGGAATAATAATGTGTGAAGTGAAACAATATTAATTATAAGTAGACTTAGATATGATAAGAACACATACTGTAATCCCTAAAATAACTAATAAAAAATAAAAATAAAAAAGAGGATACCTTAGATGTCAATAGAGAAGATAAAAAAAGAAAAACAAAATATTCAATTAATCCAAAAAAGGAACAGGCACACAAAGCAGATGGGACAAATATAAAACAATAACTAGACATTAGACTTAAAACCCATTACATCAATAATTAAGTATAAGGGCCAGCCCAGTGGCTCAGTTGGTTAAGAGCTCGCTCAAGAGTGTGAACTCTGAGCAACAGCGGTTCAATTCCGGCCCAAGCTGAGCAGCCGCTGAACTGCCAACAGGTGGCAGGATGGCTCAGCTAAAAAAAATAAAATAATAATAATAATAATAATTAAGTATAAATTAGCTAAACACTCTAATTAAAAGCAAATGATTGTCAGAATATATTTTTTAAGTACAATAAATCATTGTCAGGATAGACTTTTTAAAAATAACAATGTCCAACTATATGAATGTAAAATACAAGGTATGATCAAACAATATGGTGAATGTTTAAATTTTAAAAATGTTACAGCAAAAGACACATTGCCATTAATACCCCTCAAAATATTCCCCCTCACTTCAAACACACTTATCCCATCATTCTTGCCACTTTCTGAAGCAGTTCTTGAAGTTTTCTTTCATGAGTGTCTTTAGTTGTGTTGTCATGGCTGCCTCGATGTCCTGAATTGATTCAAAACATTTACTTTTCATGGTCATTTTGATTTTGGGGAAGAGCCAGAAGTTGCACGGTGCCACCATGAATAAGGTGGATGAGGACACACCGTAATGTTTTTATTTGACAGAAATCACCATACCAGAAGCGATGTGTGACTCAGAGCCTTTCCGTTGTGATCACAAAATACAGTGACTGCTGCTGCTGAGTGCCATCTAATAGAAAGGCAGGGACCTTCAATACAGGATGTGGCACGTAAACCTTAGTAACAGTGTGTGGCAAGTTTCAACTTGTTCAGTGCAGTCAGTCAGGTGTGAGGTACAGTTGAGAGAAGGTGTGTGTTAAAGTGTGCCATAAATCATTCTCCATCATGAAAACACTCTGTATCACATATCGCTTCTGATATACAGCAATTTCTGTCAAATAAAAACATTACAGTGTGTCCTCATCCACCTTATTCACTAGATCTGGCACCTTGCGAGTCCTGGCTCTTCCCCAAAGTCAAAATCATTCATGACATTGAGGCAGCCACAACAGCGCAACTAAAGACACACACGAAAGAGGACTTCCAGAACTGCTTCAGAAAGTGGCAAGAACGATGGGATAGGTGTGTTTGAAGGGAAGGGGAGTATTTTGAGGGAGATTAATGGCAATGCATCTTTTACTGTAATAAATTGTTTTTATTTAAACATTCACCATATTGTTTGATCACACCTCGTGTAAAGACACAGGTTGGAAGTAAAAAGATGGAGAAAGATGAAAATGATAAAAATAAGAAAGCTGCATTGTTATGTTAAAATATGACAAAGTAGACTTCAAACAAGAGTATTTCCACAGATAACAGGGTACATTTCATAATGACAAAAGAATTAACTCAATAGGAAGTCATAAAAATCTTGACTTTGTTTGCACCTAATAACTGAGCTTCAAAATTCATAAAGCAACAATTGACTACAGGAAAGAGAGAAATAGATAATTTCCTAATCATAACTGCAGATTTTTTTTTAAAGATTTTTATTGGGGAATGGAAACAGACAAGTTGCTATCCTTCTGTTCTTCAGTCCAGCTGTGGAGGACGTTGCTTCACTGGCCCAAGTTGGCATCATCATTGCGGTCTTCCCGGGTAAGGCAGATAAGTCGCCGGCTTCTGGACAGCCACTCACTGCGGCTGCTGGCCGCTCACGCTGGCTGCTGGCTACACACGGTAGCCATGGCAACCCACTGCCACAGGGGCTGCAGCCCACACCGTCGCCGGCGACTCACAGCAGCCCAGCTCCAGGTTGAGCTGCTGTTCAGCATCCCAGCCATGGAGGGCAGTGTCACTGGCCCTCATATGTGGGATCCGAACCGGGGCCATCTGGCATCCCAAACCAGTTCTTAACCATCGCGCCACTCTGCCGGCCCATAACTGCAGATTTTAACACCCCCACTTTTTAATTTACAGAACAAGAAGACAAAGATAAGTAAGGCTATATAAGATCTGAACAACCTATCAACAATCTTGATCATTGAGGTGTTCAGAATATCTCACAGAACAACTTTAAAACATACATTTTATTCAAGCGCACATGAATGTTCACCAAAATGGACCATGTGCTGAGGCCATAAATAAGTCTCAAGAAGCTGCAAAATATTAAAATCTTACAGAACATGTTTTCTGAACACAATGGAACTAGATTAAAAATCAAGAACAATAAAATATAACGAAAACTCCCCCAAAAAAATAGTTGGAAAATAAACAACATACTTTATATAATTCATATGACAAAGAAGAAATCAGTAGGGAAATTAGAAAATATTTTAAGTAAATGATAATGAAAACAATAAAATAACAAATTTTATGGAATACAGTTAAAGCGATGTCTAGGAGGAAATTTATAGCTGTATATGTCTATGATAGAAAAAAAGATTAAAATCAGTAGTTCAAATTTATACTTTAGCAATCTAAAAAGGAAAAATATATTAATTCCATAGTAAGTAAAGGAAAGAAATAATAAAGAACCAAAATCAAGAAAACACAAAACAAGTAGATAAACAGAGAAAAATAACAAAACTAAAAGATAGCTCATTGAGCTTAACAAACTTTTTCTTTTTTTTTAGATTTTTATTGGGGAATTGGGGGAATGGGAATAGCGCTGGGGAATTGGGGGAAGTGGAACAGACAAGTTGCTGTCCTTTTGTTCTTCAGTCTAGTTATGGAGGATGTTGTTTCACTGGTCCAAGTTGTACCATCATTGCGCTCTTCCCGGGTGAGGCAGATCAGTCCCTGGCTTCTGGACAGCCACTCACTGCGGCTG